>NC_142108.1:25290000-25620000 GCF_056152115.1 Neolamprologus brichardi
ATGAAGGTTAGGAGCTGTAGACACCTATTCACTTTTTTTGCTTGCTTTCTCACAAATCTCATTATGCAGCTTCTGATGTGTAATAGTTCTTGTGTTTAGCAGATATGATCTATGAAGACGTTCAGAGAGACACTGGTGCGTTGGAGGCAGGCAACGGATGGAGCTCCAGTGAGTTTGAAAGCTACGATGAGCATTCTGATAACGAGGCCAAACTACCAACAAAGAGCAAGGTAGAGCCTGTGTGAATGCATCCGTTTCCTTCTCTACACAAGTTGTCATTTCTCTAGATTGTAAATGGCAGCATGACTGACCAGGTTGTTTTGGTTGGTTTCCAGCAGATAGGGAAAAAAAATCAATGTGACTATTTCATCTGGTGCTTCTGCTGTGCAGTTGTCTTTATTAATGTATAGAACTGTAAGGAAACTATAAATAACATAAAAAATGTATACCAGGCTGTCTAGCTTTATACTTTCATTGTGGGATGAAAGTAAACAGAAGGCATTTCTTTTTGAAAAGCCTCAGATCTCTTTGCCTCTTTTCTGCCAAGGATGCTGTTAATCAGTGTTCGGCTTCAGAGTGTCCTTCCACATGATGGCACTGTGTTCACATTCACAATGTGCTGCATTTCTTTTCATGCTTCACCAGCCTTCAACACGCATACACCGTTGCAGGCATGAGAAAAAATTTCAATCACTCTAATAAAAAAAAGTATTTTGCTCAGTTGAGTCTTTATCAATGTATAGATGTACACCTACCTTTACATATTTTTACATATTGAAGGTGTTGATATAACTCCATGGTAATCCAAGAGAAGCTCAAGTAAAATTAATGCTTTGAGAAGCGAGGGAGACCATAGGTAGCAAAATGCTGCTTGTGAAGGGAGAGAAAAATGAGTTCAGGTAATTACACGAGGGTGTGCTGTGAAAATCCCTCCACAGGTCTCTTTGCAAACTTGTCCCAGGCCACTGAACAAAAGGAACGATTCAGCGTCACTGGTTTGACAATTAAAGGCCCATTAGAGCCCAGTAACCCTTTTTGGCAAGTACAGCCTTGATCAAAAATATCCTTTTTTTAATTAGCTTCGTCCAATTAATTTTATACCAAGTATACCTAAAGTTCTCATCTTACCGAAGAAACCTGGGAGACCTGCAATAGAGTTTTCTTATTTAATATGTTCACTAAACCACCTGAAACCCCTGACATCCTTCTCTAAATCAAAGGCCATCAGTCTGATACAGCATAACCCCTCTGACCAATGCAGTGCTTCGAGCTTTCACTCTGCGCTTGTGATTAATTCCCAGTGTTTCGTTGCTTGTTTTGCCTTGATCTCTTTGCCTCCATTTCCCTTTTCTATTTCCTTTTTCCTGCTCTTTCATCCCCCTGTTGCCTTTTGTGGCTAAACACAACCCGCACCTATGCCCTGCCCTTCCTTGTCCGAAACCTGTAGCTCACTCCTGAAGTGCGTCGGCTGAGGGAACGGTGTGCCAGGACCAAACGAGAACTGGCCATGAGGCTGTCTGGAAAACACAACTATGACATCAAGGTATATCTCCAGCAGCAAGTGAACACAGCAATATCTCACCGTGTCTTTAGAGAGCTAAAAATCACTCTGCTAGATGTTTGCCAATAGGATTGACCCTGAGCTGAAATATGCTGTCTTGTATGCTCAGCTGATGTAAAGGCTTAACTGGCTTGCTATACCATCCTTCCCAACTTTCCTGTGGACTCTGACTTTAATTTAAGATTCCTGGTCAGTCTATTGGTCTCTCTCTCTGACTCTCTCTTTTCCTGCCTGGTTTAATATTAAGATATATTTGTGGAACTCATTAATTATTAACTAATATTCAGCATATTTGCTTCCATAAACACTAGCGCAACTTGCCCCCAATTAATGACCTACTTTCCTGAAGTAGCATTGTTTAAAAATACTAGCACTCTGGGTATATTCTGGGTCTGTGGAGTCTTGTTGCAGGGCTATTCTGATACTAAAGGTGGAGTTTGTGGTCAGCTGAATTCTCCCACCATGAGCTACGCAGCTCCGTTGCTCTCATGTGGAACTCTCTTACCATAATCTTCCCATGATACGCTCATAGACTCACTGATTAGAGCCTGTTCAGCGACCCACAGGCAGTTGCAGATGGTGAGATTCATGATGAGTCTACTGAGCGCCACTTCTCTCCATCTCTCTCCAGAGGTGCACAGTAGGTTACCAAGTTGCCACAGCATGGCACTTTCCTCATGCGCTAACACTCCTTTGTTGTCTCTGTCTGCTCTCTCTAACTAGGTTCAGCAGCTCATGAAGGCAGCAAGAAGCGGAACGAAGGATGGGCTTGAAAGGACCAAAATAGCCGTCATGCGAAAAGTTTCCTTCCTGCAGAGAAAAGATCAATTGGGTAATGCAGGAAAGTCTAAAACTTTGTAAATCTTGGTCAAGTGGCTTTTGGGGATAGAAATTATACTATGTTTAGGAAGTTATGAAGTTTGGGTTTTGTAACTCTTTACAGTTGACACTTTGAATTATAGGCAGTTGCTTGTATATAAAGCTAGCCAAGCCAAAGAAGTGTTTCAGGGAGAGAGAGTAGAAAGTCTTACTTTTTCTTTATACAAATCCCTTCAGGGAGAAATGAAAGCACTGTGAAAAACAGATCTCACTGATTATAACTATAATAAATAAAACAGACACGCTTCCTGAGTTTTCCGACAGACACTGTGGTCGAGCTATTCTTTTTTTTTTTTTTTGATGCTAGAGAAAGCAGAAGAATGAAGCACCTCATGCATTCTCATATATGTTGCGTTATAAGGACCTTCGCTTAATGGATTAGCATCCATTAATGGAGAACTGAGCAGCCCCATAAACCACAGGCACTAAACCCACACCTCCAACAAATCTTAAAGCCATCACAAAGAAGTAAAGAGGCCAGTGTTGCTATTTTTAGGTATTGATTGAAGGAAATCAACACAGCATTGTATTTCTTTTCCACCAGTCCTCTGTCATCGTTCCAAAGTCTTTAATTGGAATTTTGGAAGCTTCTGGTATTTATGTCTTTATGGTTAGTGGTGAAGTAGGGATTTTTGAAACTGTCGACTTTGTGCCAATGCACAGATGAGAATGTTTTGGGTTGTGTCTTTGCAGTCACACTCCTTTGTGCCTCCTTTACTCCTACAGAAATACAGTATTGTTTGATTTTTTTTTTTTTTTTCGTTTTTCTAAAGGCCTCTCTGCCTCGCCTGCTTTCACTCTCACTTCTTTCTCTATTGCGCTCCCTTTTCAGAGAGTACAGAAGTCTCTTTATATTTTAGAGGTAATAAACTTAGTGTGTCGCCGTTTTTCTCCAACTGCAGTGAGATGTGAGGGCTGCATTTTTGTTATTCTCGCTCTCCCTGCCTCAATCTCTGTCACATACGCACGCTTTAACCATTCTGTGTCATTCTCTCTTTTTTCCCCATTTCTCAACATCTACAGAAGAGGAGGATGATGCAGGATATCTGGATGTGGCTGTGTCAGAAGTGAAGCATCCTCCCCCAGAGCTGAGCCCGATGCCAGAGGGGCTGACCAGCCACCAGGTACATCAGAGGGCTTTTTGTCGCAAGCTTGTGCATGTTCTAAACGTCACATCTTTATGGTTATTGTGTTTCCAGTTGAGGCTGTTAAATGTATTTATTGTTTCCACAGTATTTACCACACACTCTATACTTTTCATCCTCTTTCAAAAAGCGTTGCGTTTTGTATCTGGTACAACAGTTGCTTTCATGTCAAACAAATCCAGTGATTCATGCAGTCTGCTGCAAACCTTGTTCAAACAAACCTTCCTGTCTTTCAGTGTTTTCCTCCTGTGACAAACATATTATCATAGTTCAATCCATCAAACTGTGCCATGCTTAACTGAAAGCATACACATACTTCTGCCTAATCATATCTTCTTTGCGCTAGATCTCCTGACTGGTCTGTTGTGTGCGCAGGTTGTCAGGCGCCATATCCTTGGCTCCATCATTCAGAGTGAGCGCAGCTACCTGGAATCTCTCAGGAGAATCTTGCAGGTAAGCTGTTTAGTCCAGTTGTCCTCTTCTGCCACATGCAATATCATCAAAATTTAACTGTTATGAATTACACTGAAAAGAGAAGCGGCGGTATCAATCAAATTATCGAGGTGTCTCAGTGTAAATAATCCTGATAAAACACCCATCCTCATTTTTGTGATGTTGTACCGCTGCCGCGGGAGAGAGGCAGAGTTGTGGTTGCATAGAACGGGGTGCAGCTTCTCGTCCTTAATCTTCCTTTTTGGAGGGAAAAAGAGTTGTTATCTCCTAATCGCTAAAAAATAAGAGGCGCACCTACTGAAATGGAATAAACAGCGATCAGTGGCTTCACAGCAAAATCCTTCATTGTAAAGATAGAATGGGCTACCTTTGTTCTTGAGTGACATGATTGCTTATTATACATAGATTGGATTAGCTCATTTGAAATTTCTCTTTTCTTAGTCAGAGAGTCCTGATAAATACAAAAATAGTATCTTCAAACATATGAAAATAAGAATCTATACCTACCACAATTAGATACAGAATTGTAAATCCATTATTAGAACTACATTCTGTATTATAACATAGGAAAACTACTTTGCAGTTATACTGAGCTGCCTAGCAAATTTCTTATGTTAATTATTAGTTTGGTGGATTTGCACAGACAAGACTTGCAAAACAACTAGAAGGGCTCTTGGAGAGCAAATCGTTTTCCAATGCCAATGCCCTATCTCCAGTATTAGCATTGAGTTATAATGCTCATTTCCAGCTCCATATTTCTTCTCTTGGACCCTCTTTGACATCATACACATCCAAGAGTAGAAGAAAAATGTTGGTATCCAGCCATTTAGAGCTTGGCACGAGTTTTTGGTTCATAACTATTACTTGCATATACACTAGCTCATTATTTTAAACTTTGTCAGCTGTAATAAGAGTTGCACCCAGCATGTAACAAGTGTATATATGACAGGAAATACAGAAAAGCATAATGGACACACTTTAAAAATTTAATGGACTCTTTCCCAAATTTAATGGGTTCTTCCTTCAGATAGATCTGTCAACTCAATACACTCTGTTTCCATCTTCAGTCTGACAGTGCCTCAACTCTAGCAGACATACAGCTGTGTTCAGAAGTTTACATACGCTCGTCATAGGCAATAATGTCATGGCAATTTCGGGCTTTTAATGATTTCTTTGAACTGTTCTTTTTTCAGAGTGGAATTTTTATCTAGCATACATCTTTAATGACGTGGTTGCACAAGTTTGAATTTATTTTGGATTTTCTGTAATCTATACAAGGTCAAAAGTCTGGGTTCAAATATATACGTGTACTCGCTTAAATCCTTCGATTAATAGTGCTGAAGGTTCCATGTCTTTTACTTGACAAGGCCAAGGTCTGTTAACTTCTCAATTTAAGGAACACAGCAAAGACCTTAGAAGGAGAATTATAGATTTACACAAGTTGGGAAGTCTTCTCAGGCCATTTCTAAACAGCCGCAGATTCCAAGATCATCAGTTCAAACAACTATACATAGCTGACATCGCTGTGAATGCGGGCATCTTTT
Organism: Neolamprologus brichardi; assembly: GCF_056152115.1. Lineage (NCBI taxonomy): Eukaryota > Metazoa > Chordata > Actinopteri > Cichliformes > Cichlidae > Neolamprologus > Neolamprologus brichardi. Next base: position 25,295,583 of record NC_142108.1, read on the forward strand.
ACATACCATCTATGGTGTACGAGGAAAAAAATGACCAACATGGTTGCTGCATTTGATTTTATTTTCTGTTAAATAACATTTTTATCTTTAACTTACAGCTTACACATTATATCTATACTTCAGCAAGTACAGGTTCAAGGAAGTTAATTATCACCCACAGAGCATCAAGGCATTTCTGTACGCTGTATAGGCCAATATACCCATCAGTGCTGACTGAAGAATTAAGCCTCTTTTTGCCATGTTGTTTTTTTAATCTATAACTGCTGGGAGCTCTTTTTTGTCATTATTATTCTGGCTTTTGTGATTACAGGTCACATTGAGTTCTGAACATGTTTGTTAGTGGCAAATGCTATTTTACAATCCTTGAATTACTGGGCTTCCAGGCAGAATAACTGAATTTTCTTTCTCTCCCCGATTCACAAGAAATGCGTCAGTTACCCTGCAGTTTATGTCTGTTTATGCTTCTGACAAGAGAAGTGCTTAAGAGAGTGGATTGCTGGTCTCTCTTAAGAACCTAACCTCCCACCCACATACTGTATATTGATATACAGAAAAATGAAAACACAATTTTCTGTCACAATCTCCCCAGGAGTATCACCGACCACTGATGGAAGCTGATCCGCGCATCCTGAGCCCACGGAAAATCCGGCCTATATTTTACCGAATCAGGGAGATCACCCAGTGCCACTCCATGTTTCAGATTGCACTGGCATCACGTGTGGCTGAGTGGGACAGTACTGAGAAAATCGGAGACTTATTTGTTGCATCGGTTAGTGTGCGTGCATGTGCATGTTTATGGTGTGTGCGTGGGGCAAATAAAAATGAAACCGGAGGATAATTTGCTGTCTTATACACGTTTGTGTGTTTACGTGCATTCTTTGTTTGTTTCTAAAATGCAATCAAAGTCTTGCATGCTGTCTAGAGGCACTCATATTGTTTTTACCATTTCTGGCTAACATTATAACACCGGCTTTGCTACCAGAGTTATAATGAGCTACAGGTTTTAGATTGAGCAAACAGGGATAGTTTACTCCAAACATGGAATCAATTACAGTTGTGATGAATATCTCCGATGCATCCACTGCTCTCTGGGATGTGCGTTTACAACTTCTGGCGCTAGAATAGTAGTGTTCAGGAAGAGCTTTCCTATGTGAGTCTCAGCCATGTGCTCACCCATAAGGTTGGCTCATTATTTGCCTATCAGAGGGGCTGATTTGACTCCCTGCACTGCTGGCCATTATAGTGCTATTCCATTGATATCATAATGCCTACCACCAAATGAGGACACATTGGAAACAAGAGTACTGGGACTGCGTACTCCTCACTGAGCAGGTCTTTTTCATGTGGTAATGTACCTGTACCTGCAGGGCTTGTTGTAATATCTGAAAGGCAGTATCCTGAGGGGCAGTGTGAGCAAAGAGGGTTAAATCCTTCATGCAATTTGCCAATTCCCCACTACACCTCATACTGCCACTATCAGCTGTCTGGTGTGGGTTTAATTGAGGATAGAGAATAAATGACACAAAACGGACACACCCCCTTCTCCCACAGACACACACACACGCGCGCACACACACTCGCTCGCTCTGCCGGCTCATTCCTCTTTGCCCAACTTCTCAAATGGCTCGTGAAGGGTGTTTTTCAGTAACTGGAATGGTAAACAAACCATTTTAAAACACTATGCTTAAACATCCATTTCCTGGCCTCTCTTTACATTAAAATTAAAGGTTGCAGGTCGTCCTGCAAAAAGGATGGTTAGTCATTTGAGATATTAGAGGAAATTACATGACAGTGGATTCTGCTATAAAAACAAAAACGCGGTCGAGCCTCTGCTCGTCTAGCTGTTGGCTCCGATTCAGAAAATGATGCTTTCTGTTTGTGCTTTCTGTTTCTACAGTTTTCCAAGTCCATGGTGCTGGATGTGTACAGTGACTATGTGAACAACTTCACTAATGCCATGGCGCTCATTAAAAAGGCGTGCATGTCCAAACCAGCTTTTCTGGACTTCCTAAAGGTGAGCTTCAACAGAGTATAGTGTGCATATTTGTCTTATTTACAGATTAATATGAATCATTTGTGTTTTAGCTCCTATTTTTTTCCCTTTTAGTGTTTAGCAAACGCTGAATCTAGCAATCCCCAAATCTTATTGAGCCATATAATTAAATCATACATTTTCACTTTTTCAAACATACAAATAGTTAAGTTTATAAAAATGTGCTTATTTACACAAAATTGGGATTCAGCTCATTGATTGTATTAAATTATGGTCTGATTTAGTGTGTATGCGTGTGTGCGATTTAAAGGCGCGCTCTGCTGTTTACTTAATGTTTCAGACATTAATTAGAAATCATGGGCTCATGGATAGGAAATAAAGTACCACAGTGTATGGAGGATGCCATGAAATGATTTAACAATTCCCTCTGCTCCCAGCATTTACGCATGAGTATGACCCAGATCATTGAGCTGTAATGCTGATTTACAGAACCATATCACCCGGCTGACAGGCTTGCATGTTACTCCAGATAAAATGTGTCCTGTTCTTTCTCTTGAAAGGTTCCTCTTTCTCTCCCACTGCATGTTGCACCTCTTACTGCCAATGGGATGACAAACAAAATTACAAATTACATGGACATAAAGAAGAAAAAACACTGAACTCATGAGGGTTTTAATGGGTTCTTTTTCAAATATTGCAGCAGCAATGACATTATCATGTTATTTCACTGTGACAGCAAAGTGACAGCTATAGTTGTAGATGTGCAACTTAGTGAGTTCAGTACACATCAGTTGATACAGTGATTTACATATAAGGTTAAATACTGAAACCATGAATAAGAAAATCAGACAATACATAAAATCTCAGAAACACTACGACTGTAAGTAGTCCTCATTGATTCAACTTTGCACTAATGGTACTGTTAGACATTTTGTACTTACCCGCATTAAAGTGTAGCTTAATCCAGATCACAAGTTCCGTTAGTAGAGCAAATGTGAAGTGAGCTTGTTCTTGGATGGCAAGACTTGTTATTAACCCTGCTGGAGATGTCACTGGCCTAATGTAGTTCATGTCAGCTGTGGAGGGAAGTGTGCACTTGATAGGTCCAATCCAGTCTTGGCCTATTCCCTTTTTTTCAAATTAGAAATTGATGTCAATTTCTAATGTGAAAAAATAAAATACTTTCCCCCAAAATAAAATTAACATGGGGGAAAGTTCAATCATTTACGTCATGTCGGTAAATGCTGAGACATCTTGCTGTTTGATGTTTAGGTTGCAAACACAGTTTTATGCAGCAAGGTGAAAGTGGTTATATTTCTGGTGACATTGGCAGGTGTTTGCTTTAAAATAAAATAATTTGATTGATTGATCATACATGTGCCGATCTGCTATGTGCTTTTTGCCTCTTCCTCGCCTGCTTCGTAGCTCTGACACAGCAACAGATACTTTGCAGACAGTGGTTTGAATGTCAAAATGGGGCTTTGTTGCATCACCCTACATTGTGGCTGTCACAAAGTACAATTTATTTTCTAGATGTCATCACAGAAACAGATGTTTTCTCCTTGGATACCACTTTGAACTTTTTTTTTTTTTGCTTTGGATCTAATTTCTCAGTCTATTTACTGTCCAGGAACAAAAATCAAAATTAAAGGAATCCAGTTTGTTGTAAATGACATTTCATAATATGGAATAATGGGATAAATCCATTGACAGAGAATTAGGGATCTTGTGATTAAACTTTAAGCATAAACTTGATCTTTTTCCATCTGTGAGAATAGCCTTCTCACACATTAACATTTTTTCTCTTATCTGGAAAATACAGCAACTGTGCCTTTAGCTAGCAGACGGATTCTGAGTCAAGCTGCACAGAAACAGTTTGTGTGTTTGGTGATATTTGATGAGCATTTTTAAAAGCTGCATGGGGAACTGCTGTAACTTTAATGCCATCTGCATGCGAGCGCACGTGACAGACATGGGAAGAAAAACGAGGATGTGTTGAGATTGCAGGCAGCACCATGGGGTAACATTACTTTCTGATTTGTTGATTGAGTATCTGTTTTACATCAGCTGGAAGCATCACCAAGCTGCAGCTCATAAAAAATTAACCCGATTAATATTATGTATTAAACTGCCTATCAGATTTAATTACTCATTAATTGCAGGTGCTTTAACACCTAGTTCCCGATCATTTTGGCCCACTTTTATCTCTGGTGGGAGCTGATGTTGATGTTACATGGTTAAAACAGTTACACCCCCCCCCCCCTTTCTAACTCTCTTAATGGAGATACCTTTTAGTTCATCATATATTAAGAAACAACTCCAGGGTTTTTCTGGACACTTCTTATTAGTGTGGAACGAGGAGTCCTACTCTGCCTCACTTGGTGTTTCCCACGACCTCTCTATTAAGTGAGAGTATTCAGATCATGCCCTGAATGAGGAGTCAGGTGAACGTCTACGGCATTCAGATTATCTGAGACAGTATTATGGTTTTATAGGCCATCTGTGTTAGACAGATTTGACTGTACATGACTGCCCTCCAAAAGGGAAATAGAGATGTTCTTTTGAAAACTGCTCTCACCTTCAACTGCCTGACACCACTCAAACATTTTAGTGCACCAAGCAGGAAAGAGCCCATCTCCAATGACGTCTTGCCTTGGCCAGATGTGGTGAAAAAGATTTTAATCTGATCATTTGAAATTCTTTACGGATTCCACTCAGGGGTCACCTTTGGTTTACAAAGTTACCTTAAAAAAAGTTGCGTTTGTCAGTGTGTGAACATTAGATCAGGTAGATACGATCTTAGAGATCACTGCCTTGTACTTGCAATTGTGTTTGAATAGGAGGGTGGTTGCAGACTACTGCCAACTTGTCTTTGTCAAATGATTGTGTGTAACTTGTCTTCTGTGTTAGTATTTTCTTTATACAAGATGTCTCCTCTTAAAGCCCATTTACAAGGAACACTATTGAGCCACAACTGATGGACAAGAAACAAGTTCATATCTTTTGCCATCATTAAGAAACACTGGTCTTTGATAATACTGCATGATCAAAAACTAATGGAATTATGACATATAATGAATAAAAAACCAGTAGCACAGAGGTGTTGTTGTTCTATGAAAGACTGTTTTCTTAATTCTTGCTGATGCATTTACATGACAGCCAGTATGGGATCATAAAGGAGATATGTGAGAAAATATGATGAGCTAATAGTGGAGGTAGTCGTCAGCTTTTTTCATGAATTTCTTCTTTCATTTGAGGATGGAAGCTCCCGTGTCACTTCCAGCAAGTGGTTTCACTTGTTAACTGGTTTAAATCACTGTTGAAGAAAATCAGTCAGTTTTCTTGTCCCATGATTCTACTAACAGGGACCACTAGCACATAATTACATCTAATCTAGGGTGCATTACACACAACATAAAATGTCATACACCAATGACTCCCACCAGCATTAATGCTCCACCAAAACCATACTCGATGGGCTCAAAGGGATGTTTGGCCAAATCCAATTCCCCCTCAGCACAGACATGTCTGTTGTCCGTAACTGACAACCTATCCTATCCTATAGCAGTCCAAACTAAAGTCAATAATGATCAGCAAAACAGTTTATGTTTTAGTTCCTAAAAATAAAAAATGAGATGCAAGACGCCTTCCGGTCTTTTTTCAATATTTCTGTTTTACAGTTTGGTTTATCCAAACTGTTCCACCATACAGTCTATTAAATAGGTCCAGTGATTTGTCTTTTTACACTGGCGGTGTCATCATGTCATAGACTTAACACTGCACCAAACAATATCTTTCCCCGACCTGCACCCACAGAAATACTTTAGACATAACACACTCAAAGAAACTCCCCTTTTATACACTCATATGACTAATGCACCCTGTTTTTCATATCTTATTCACCCACTCACACACCCACATGTGGTCTAAAGAGAATTCTGACTAGATCCTTTTAAAGCCGGAATACCATAGTTTCCTCTTAATGGCCTTTTTTAAAAGACATTTTTCTCTAACTGCACAATTCTGTTTTCTTTTTTCTTTTGTTTTCAGAAAAAGCAGGCATCAAGTGTTGATCGGATCACTCTATATGGCCTGATGGTTAAGCCCATTCAGCGATTCCCTCAGTTCATACTGCTCCTGCAGGTATAAAGTGTTGTTTTTAGAGCCTAGTAATTTTATTTCTTTTATTTTAATCAATCTCTTTATGTCTTACTTGCTTTCAATATAAGAAACCTTGGTCACATTAAAGACTGAGCATATAGACTAATAAAGATGAAAAGCTGCAATGCAATGCAATTGATTATGGATTTTAACTCCAAAGTACATTTCCTCGCATACTTTCAAAGCACGGAAAGTAGCTAGCCACATCAGTTTTTCATATTACTGTCTTTATGTCCTAGCTTCCATTTTCCATTTTGAGCAAAGATTTGGATTCGAGCTTGACTTGCTGGATCTGCAGTAGCTCATTTCATCCCTCAGTAGGCATTGATTATCCATGAATTCCAAAGATAAGTTATGAATGTGAATCAGGCATTTTCTTCCAGCCTGAACTCAGTACTCTAAAGAAGAAGTGTATGTATTAAATCATACATTACAGGGAAGTAGACCTGAAGGCGCAGAGGTGCAGCTGAGATGCATATCAAGAAAACATTTGACTTTTCACTGCGTCATAGATGCAGATGGAAGTCACAGAACAAGCATGTTAACAGACATTTGGGGGTTTAAAATCTGTTTTGTTGATTTTGTGCTTTATAGAGCTAACATAACCACTGGAAGATCGGTGTGATAAACATACAGTGAGCATTTGATCCTGATTAGGATATTTCAAGTTGGGGACAGCACTCCTAATCACACATTAATTCATTGTATTTTAGGATAAAGGTAAAAACACTGAATGGCTTATAATTCTAACAAGTTATACCTTTACCTAAAACTTTTTTGTGACCTTTTTTAGGACATGCTTAAGAATACGCCAAAAGGACATGTGGATCGCCTGCCCCTGCAGCTCGCTCTCACAGAGCTAGAGGTGCTGGCTGAGAAGCTGAATGAACAGAAACGAGTAGCCGACCAGATTGCAGAGACTCAACAGCTTGCCCGCAGCGTTAGTGATCGCTTGCTCAGTAAGGTGACTGGATACGCATGCACTCCCGCATAAACATATCTGCATTTGCACACACGTACATATGCCCCAATCAAATCAGCCGTGAACCAGTCCACTGAGCCCTCTAACTCCACGTGTTGTTATCACTGTGAGCCAAACACCTAAAATTAAACTAGTATAAAGCAATCACTTATATCACTTTCCCAAACATTAATCTAGGGAGGCATTTTTATTTAGAGAAATTACCTCATAGAAACGATGCCCATTATCATCCCAAAACAGTACCAAATGCAGTGGCAGAGGCGTTGCTTCTCCATTACCACTCTGAAATTACAGTCCTGCTGCTGCGAATCTGAACAAATGCTGCTCTGAATAAGAAGAATTAGGGGGTAAATGAGACATTTAATTGGAAACTGTAAGAGAGCTATCTCTTTCACCCTGTCGCTCTCCCTCTTCCTTTCTCCCTCTCTCTCCTCTTTACCTCCTCTCTAGTCCCCTCTTGCACTCCATTGCTTACTCTCTTGCTTACCTTCTCACTCAGCTTATATACTCTTCTTCTCTTTTTCTAGTGTGACTGCTTTTTTCTCTGTCTTCTTCACTTTTTCACCCTCCCCTTTTTACTTCTCTCTATCAGCCCCTGCTTTCCAGGACTCTGAGATGAGCTGATTCGGCCAATCTCCTCCACTCACACAGAATTCCATTTGCTGCGGTGACACTGCAGAATTCCAATAGGAAACACTCGCCTCTATTGCCCCCATAACTATCCAATGAAATATTCATTCTTTGTCTCAAAGTATCTAAGTCACCAGAACAGGACAGATAACCATGCGAGCGAGTTTCATACACGCACATACACAAATGCACTCACATGAGCGCACATGCACAGTGCACTGCCGTGTGTGTCTATTGATGCTTGAAGACTTTAAGAATGTATTCTCATAACAACCCACATCTCGAAGGAGCTGTATGGTTTTGTGCCCATCAAATAGCAGTCCAAGTCAGACTAATGAGTCATTCAGTGAGCTATCTGAGCCAAAATCAGCTACTTCTTGTAGATAGGACATTCTATTTTCTGAAATGTGGTCAGCTGCGTCGTTGCACCGCAGGTTGTAGAATGAACGCAGCAGAGAGTTTCATTATTTGCTAAAATCCGTGCCTTTTAGCGAGCACAAACATCAATGTATCAGGATGTGAGCTTCATCTTTGAACTTAACCTGGTGCTTGCACTACAGTGGTCTTATTTTAATTGTGATGAGTCTAGCATATTTTGGTTCAGTGTGCATAAAATAAAAGTATTGATTTAGCCAGTCATAAAAGAAGCTGGACCAAAGTGATAAAAAGCTTTCCTTTGCCATTTCCCTTAGACAAACATATGGATGACTGAAAAGGAAAGCATGGGCCAACATAGTGTAGCATAAATCCCATCTGTTATTGGATTCTTTAACTGTGTCTCTGTGTGGGTGTTCGTGTTAAAGGGGTGCACGCAACAGCTAATGCATTTGTATCCCCGTGTAGTTGCCCTGTTGTGGTGGAAAGGATTGTATGTCCAAGTGTTCATAAGCTAAGCCAGTTTGGATTCTGTGTTAGTGGGATGGTGGAGAGCATAGTATAGGCAACAGGACGAGGAATAATTGTAAGCATATTTCTGAAGCATTGGGCGAAAAAAATCCGGGCAAACCTTTCTTGCCCTCAAATTAAACTGAAGGTTGGCTTTATGATCCTCTCTCATTACTTAAGAATAGTATGAAAAGCAGAGATAGGCAGAAGGCCATGCGTGGGCTTACTTTAACTAAGTCTGTAGAATAAACGTGCTTTAGATGTATGTATACATTCAGGACACACACATTAAACGACCTTGGGAAGGATGAGTGTGTTTGCTAATCCCTGATGAGACATCTGTTCCTCCAAGCCTGACTTGTGCGTCCTCCAGGCACTGAACTCCAGAGGACTGGCCCTTTGTGATACTGTCTTCTGTGCCTCTGATCTGATTGCTGTGTCCCTTTTAGCAACTGAACTCGGAGCAGGGGTCACTCGTCCTTTGTGAGACGCTCATTGAGACTGTGTATGGTGAGCGGGGACAAGTCCTGAAGTCGAAGGAGAGAAAGGTCTTCCTCTTTGATGATGTACTCATCTGTGCCAACATAAATGTCAAGTAAGTCCCTCTCGTAGAGCAAATTGAGCTAAATGCCCTTGCATCCTCGAACACTTTGCTAATGCGTTTCTAATGTGTAGTTCTAGCATGAAGTTGTGTGCAAGTTGTGAAAAGACAGTGTGGTACGCTGCACGGTTAGAAAAAATTGCTATTAGGTGGCAAAAGGCTCTAATGTTGTGCCCTAGGTTTCGCAAAGATATTTTGGCAAACTGCATAGTAAAGAGAAATAGCTGCTAGGGGTTTTGAGCACTATCTGGAATTGCAGCAGCTTTATCAGCTTTAAACAAATGGTAGAATACCTAACTACAGCTTCAGGACTTCTAGATTACTGACATAAAACATTTTTTGGTTTCTGTCCAATTTATCTTATGTGACAGCACCATTGATCACATCTCGCTCACTCTCTTTCTGCATTTCTCTCACTCTTCCCCTGTCTCTTTCTGTCTGTCCCTCTCTTTCTTGAGAGAAGTAAACAGGAAAGGGATTTTGTATATTTTGCAAAGCCCCTGTCAAAGATGTCGCTTAAAGCCTTCTTGTTCAGCCTTCAAAGCAATTATCACTCTTCGTCTCATTCAACTCGAGTGTCCCGAAGTTGACTTTGTCTGCCCTCCAGGAACTTGACAAACCGATCACAATGTTGATTGTCTGCGTGATTACAGGAATACATGAATAGCAATGAACTCCTCCTCACAGCTAGGGGTACAATTTTGGTGGGGAAAATGGGTGATCATAAAAATTCTAATTCCCACTACCAACCACCTTTGTAGCATTTCGCAGAGCATCTCGTTCCATCGAGTGTTTGGTGTAGTGCTTTTAGGGGGAGCATTTGGCTAGAGCGAGGTTTTCTCTTGAGTTGTTTTCCTTTTAATTACATCCCTCCTGTTTTTTCTCTCTCCGTCTCTAACAGAGGGCCTCCAGATATCAGCAGCCTAGTCCCTGTTGGCCCCAAGTACACAATTAAGTGGAGCGCCCCCCTACTACAGGTGCAAGTAGTAGAAGTTGGGCAGGAGGGCTCTCAAAGCAAAGACACCTTGTTCCAGCAGAGTGGGGCTAAGAGGCCAAGTGGTACCTTCACGTCAGGTAAAAACAAGAATGCGAACACGCCAAACTGTCTTTTCTCATTTATTTTGTTAATCTCATCACTGGGACTGACTGTTAGCCCCAGCCTTTGCTTCCGACTCAGCAAGCCTAATCTGTTTCTGTTCTGAAGTATCGCATGGAGGGGAGGAGATGCGTCCGCGCTGCTTGTCACTCTGATTGAGGATGTGTTTGTGAGGAGGATAGTGATGATGGTCACTTGTTCTCATCTGCCTGGGGTGTTTTATCTTGGAGAGCGATGTGGGGCTAGTGAGCCCCCTGCTGCATCATCCTCGCAGTCTCATTTCACTCTCTGATAGACCACAAACACATCTAGAGTGGAGTCATCAATCTGCAGAGATTATTCCCTCCCTTTCCAGGCCCAATTAGAGAGCCAGTAGCTGTAGATAGGAATCTGTGGTTGAAACACTAGTTCTCCCACCACCCCTCACAAAACTCTGGTGTATACAGAGCTTGACGAGATCCCTGATAAATGTGCCATGGGAAAAGGGAGATACAAAGCCTTATCAGGATGTAATGCTACACACTTTTTAAAGTTGCAGCTCCATGACTTAAATATTAATGGCGCCTTCTTCAGAGCTCTCCGTGTCACGCTCGGCGAGCTGCTAGTGTTTTGAGAGTTGGTTTAGATTCTCAGAGGATTTAGTTTTCGCAGTTGTTCAGGTAGTCTGTGGTTGTATACTCACTACATTGCTGCAAGGTTTTGGGATCGTTTAGGGTTAGCTCTCACCCACCTGTCTGTCTTCCTTACCTGTGTACAACTCTGCAAATGTTATGCCCCTGAGAGGTGCTGGATACTGATTCTAACATTCTCTGTTCTCTTTTTTTTGCCATTTCGTGTGTGGTAACCATAATCATGTCTATCCAGAAACCTGTCTGAACATCTGTGGGGCTGTTTCCCAAATTTTCATCCTGACTGGCAGTCCCATCTATTTAGTCCCCTGTGATGTCATTCAGGTTTCGGGTGTCTAGTCTAAATCCTTCTCTCCCTCAGCGTGGCTCAAAATGGAGTCATTTTTCATCTTCTGCAGGCCCCAGTACCCTTCTTTATTGAAGAAAGGTGGCCTTTAGGGACATGCAGGCCAGTCTTTTTTACTCTACCCAATGAATCTGCCTGTGTCTCTATCGTGTTGTCTCTCTACTTCTTTTTACTAATACACAGAAGACCCGACAATGTTTATGGGTTGTTTTTTTATTTCCTGAAAAGCCAATTGTGCCATTTGTTTACTCTCTTGCTGTCTTACCTCGTTTTGCCCTTTTTATTGCTGCTTCCCTTTTGACCCACTCTCAGAAAAGCTATTTTTTTTGTCAGAAGTGTAACAGCGGGCTTTGGCTGGGAGTCAGACAAGGATTTTGGTGCAGGTGTGAATCTGCATTGTCTCTAAAGCTACCAGCTAACATTACCGGTACAGCAGCTGAGCGCAAGGATGGACCCCTCTGGGCTCAAGCCTTCCACACCAGTGAGTTATATGCCTGGCGGCTCGTGCGGATAGCCGTGTCTGAGTGTATAAACCATATCGTGCCTCACCAACTGGATTACGCTGGATTACAACTCAGCACATTCACCTCTCTGGCCATAGCCAACAGCAAGCCCGCGAGGACTCGACAAACCTGCACAGGGTTCCCGGCAGTCTCCTCAGGGAGAAAAGAAAAACGTTGTTTTTGCGGCTCGCATCCCACCTCTTTGTATTCAGATGTCTCACCTATTGATTTCCTTCCACAGATGACAGATGTCACTGTCTCTCTGTGTCAAAGATCCCATTAAACCCCAAAAGCTGCAATGGAGCTTTTTAGATGAACAATACCAGGCTACCTCTCTCTGTCTCTCTCCCTTCCCTATTTTGGCTATACCCTAATGTCACGTATGCATGTGAATGCACAGAAAGCTGCAGGTCCCATTGGACATGCATGCCTCACCAAGCCTGCCTACCAGCTCTGCTCTTCTGCTACTTTATTGTGTGGTAGTGATGACAGTGCAGGACAACTCTGGAGCAAAAGCTACCTGCAGAATTTAATTAGGTGGTTCTCATAGAGCCTGCTGCTTGGGAGATGTGGGCCAGGGGAGCTAGGACTGAGGATGGCAGACAGGAGGAGACGCAACTATTGATTCCTGGCAGTAGGAGAGAGAGACTTTGAAGGAAGCGGACCTCAAATCGATGCTGAATTTTGCGTCTAATGAGACACCTGCATTCCTTTTGGCCTGTAAAAGGGCATCATGGCTCCAAATAACAGTTTCTCCATCTAATTTTTTTTACTCATAAATTCACTCTTTGTAGTTCAACAAATAATTAAGATCGATCCATCTGCACATTGAACCTCTTTTATTAGTGCCACTGGAGTTTCAACAAAAGCAACTTTTCTTTCAGCACTTCCATGAGTTCTAAGGAGAAACGTCACCATGTTCTTTACAGTTTTTGAACACTGTGACCTTGAAGCTTTTGCTTAAATATATAAAATTCTTTTAAAACCTAATCTGGCCAGTTGGTCCATAAACCGAGTACATTTATAATATAAACTGAAGTGGGATTGAATCAATTTATTTTCTATCACTCAATTAACGTCAGTTTGTCAAGGAATACCGTAAACCAGCGGTCCCCAACCTTTTTTGCGCCACGGATTATGCCTGACAATATTTTCACGGACCGGCCTTTAAGGTGTCGCGGATAAATACAACAAAATAAAACTAGTACCGGTACCGATAAAAAGAAGATTTATTTATAACACACATGAAAAGACCCAGGAAAACCAAGTTAACGATAAAAACAATAACAAAATAACGCTGAAAACCAATAAAAACCCTGAAAAACATACATTTCACACCTGAGCCTCAACTCTCGTGGCCCGGTACCGGTCCAAGGCCCGGGGGTTGGTGACCGCTGCTGTAAACTGTCCACTTGTTACAGCTTCTCAAACCTGAAAAGTCTCTTCATTATTATCCACATTTATTTTTGTAACAGTAACATATGTAATATATTCCCTCAATACTAGCAGTTGTTGAACACCGTCTGCACTCTTTCTTTAAATAATAGTAGTGGTGGTCATTTCATAAACTCTCCAACTTTGTGTGTTGTCTCTTAGGTAGAGCAATCCTAGGCCCTCCACGGCTTTACCAGGAGCTACAAGAGCTACAACATGACCTTTCTGTTGTGGAAGAGGTCACTCTGCTCGTGGGTACATTGGAAGGGACATATCAGGTACTTGTCTCTTTATGTGACTTTTGCTCTTCCTGGAGTGTCTCACAGGGAAGTGTGTATCCCAGAACATTTGTAGTACAGCAAAATTAGCTGAAAGACAAGGCACTGGACATTGGCTTTGTCAGTCCAGCTGACTCTACGGGCCAAACCACAAAAGTCACAGCGTGTCGTTTGTCATATGGCTGCAAAGACTAAATCTCTCAGGGTTTATTTAGAGAACTTAATTGTCAACTATAGAAAAAGAAGAAAAAAATGCACTGACCTTGAGGCATGCTGTTCTCCTCTCAAAAACCGCTTTCAGCATCACAAATTATTCATAAACGCGTTATCTCAAGGCATGGAATGGAAAGGGTTGAAGTATGGAATGTGTTCTGTAAGCTGACAATACCTTCTAAGCCTTGAGAACACACTGAAGATTCACAGAGGTAGCAAAGACAACAATGAAGTATGCTCAGTTAAATTAAATCTCTGAACTCAGTGTAAACTCAGTGATCACATTTGGATAGTGAAAAGACCGTTTGGGGAGTCTGTTTCTGTTCCTGTAAAAGATATTGCAAAAGGCTTCAAGATGTTTTAAGTATGAACAATGAGATGTATAATATGCTTCTCGGATCACTGGTTTCTAAGAGCCATGTTTCAAATTCGTCTAATTATCAATAGTAGGACAACTGTGAGAATGAGATGTACCTGTCATATATTAAAGGAGTGTCAGATTTGTTAGGTTGCAAAAGAAGCTGTCAGTACCCCTCCTGCAGAGTTTAAATCAGGGCACAGTAGTGCAGCACTGTCACATTAACAGTGCCATACACTGCATACAGTAACACCTCCGGGGAGGTATACTCCAGCAATCACCAAAGAACCTCTCAGGCTAATGGTGGCACCTTTGCCTCCCTGCACTTAATGAGCATAATGTCCTCAGGAAGAGTGATATTCGCCTTGCACTAAATGACATTCACTTTCCACAGAGTTCTAATATTGTCCGCTGAACAAATAGACAGAATATCTCTGCACAGCTCATTGACTTCAGAAAATTGATTTGATTCTGTTTGACTTGAGGGTCTATGTTTTACTGTAAAATGGATACTATACTGAAGTCAATTCAGAATTTCACTTGATGAGATAAAAATGCTTGTTCAATATGTTATTTGAAGCACATTGCCTCAAATCACCTACTGCAGTTTTTTTTTCTCAAATGGATGTGTGGCAGTTTCTCAGTTTGTGTGCAACAGTATCAAGTACATCTATAGTGTACACCTGTGCTCTGTGAACACATATTGTACTTGGGTCTGTGCTAGATGACCTAGTGTACACTAGAACTGAGAAACAATTTTTAACTGTGTGTTTTTCTGTCAAAGAACCTCAACACCACTGTGGCCCAGGACTGGTGTCTGGCTCTGCAGAGGCTTATCCGCATCAAAGAAGAACAGATCCAGAGTGCTAACAAATGTCGCTTACGCCTGCAGGTGCCTGGCAGGCCAGACAAGTGAGTAGTATTTCACATACAGATGTGGATCCAAGTAAAATGTACTGTTTAAGTGTATATGGCATGAAGAGTCAAAACAAAACAAAACACCATTAACAGTAGTTCAAAAGTGTTTTTTGGTAAATGGTTTAGATGTTCAAATGATGAAATTACCAAACACTGACACAACCTGGCAGTCATATAAACCACTAAACGATAACACCCAGTGATGAGGGTTTTATAACCAATGATTATATGAATTAGTTATTATATTAATGTGCATGTACTATCACCGTGGAGAATTAGGCTTATGCTCGGCTAGAATCCATGCTCCCTATGCTTTGCAACATTTTTATTCTCCCATGCCAAGCAGCCGCCGAGGCTGATAGATGAAGCCCATGTGCAATGCAAAAAAACTGCAGTTCCTCAATTGGACACTTGAGCTTGAGTCATTTAAAAATTCCAACATTATAGTAGAAACAAACATGTTTAAAATCTAATTGAAAAGACCTTTTTGGTCTTTATGATTTAGTTATTTTTTATTTAACTGGCATACAACATATATTTAAACCATTTAAATTATATCAAGGCTTAAAGTTGTGATTTATTTGGTTTTTGGCACTTGGTGAGTGCTATTTTGTCTCTGTTGTGAGAGTGAGAAAAGTGGTGCTTAAAAACACGAAAACCTACAACCACAATTTAAAAAAAATGTTGGAACGTTGTGTAAATTGCAAATCAATACAGAATGCAATAAGTGACAGATATTGTGTTTTAAACTGACAAAAATCTAAAAGAAAAAAATGGCAGAAAAATTCAAAAAACGTTCCAGAAACATCTGCAAACTGAGGAGACCAGTTGCTAGATTTGTGGGAGAATAATGTTGTCCCCTTCTTGTCTGATATAGGATTGTAGCTGCTCCTTGGTTTTCTTTGCTCTTTGTTTTTTTCTTATCCATGTTATCAAATGTTTTTATTTGTCAAAGTGTGGACTGCAGAAAGGTCCATTCAGGACTCAGACTCTTTCATTCCTAAGCCTTGTTGTTGTAATAGGTGTAGCATGCGGGACAGTATTGTCTTACTGAAATATTCAAGGTTGGTCTAAAAACTCTATATATACCTTTCTGTATTAATGGTGCCATTTCCGTATGCACAAGTCCATACAGTCAGGATTTGTTGTTTTCCTCTGATAACAAGCTGGGTGGTCTTTCTTCTCTTTAGTCTGAAGAACATGGCTTACATTTTTTCAAAAAAAGAATTTAAAGTTTTGCGTTTTCCACTTTGCCTCTTTCAATTTAAACGAGTCTTGGCTCAGAGAAGACAGCAGCGTTTCTGGATCACGGTCACATATGGCTTCTTCTTTGCATGGTATAGCTTTACCTTACATTTGTGGGTGGCATTGCAATCTGTGTTTACAGACGCTGATTTCTGGAAATGAGCCCATGCAGTGATTGACACGACAGAGTCAAGTCTATTTTAATGCAGTGGTGTCCAAGGGCCCAAAGGTTACGAGCATCCAATACTGAGTTTTGACCTTGTCCCTTGCACACAGAGATTTCTCCAGTCACTCTCCATTTTGTGTTGATATTATGTACGTATTATTATGATGATAAGAAATTCAAAGTCTTTGCACTGGGAAATGTTATTCTGACAGGGCAGTTTTTTGCAGAATGGTAAACCTCTTTGAGGCTCTTTTTTTATATCCAGTCACATTGCTGACCTGTTGCCAATTAGCTTAATTAGTTGCAAAATGTTCCTCCAGCTGTTTCTTTTTAGTACCATTTACTTTTCCAGCCTTTTGCTCACAACTTTTTAGAGTTGTGTTACGGCCATTCCATTCCATTACTAGCATAAGCTGATTACAGCTCTAGGGCTTTTCTAATGGCTGTCCACAAACCGGTCGCTGATTTCACAGTGGGTACATCCATCTTTTATATACAGTCAGTTACAGTTCCAGCTGGCAAAAGCTGTGGCTGGAAGCTTTCTGTTTTTGGGTACATTTGCGCATATGTTGATACATCTCACAACATTTCTTAAGTGCCTTGAGGAAACATTTACAGCTTTGGCACCAAAATTCACTTGGACTCATTTGATTAGATTTTAGAATTCAGAGGTTAATCTCCTGTTTCAAGAACACAGCATCTTAGGAACACTTGAATTCATTTATATTTGCAGCAAATGGTCACAAGCAAATGTTGAAACAAATGTTTTTGGCATTTATTTTTTTTAACATTGACTTTTTATTTATGGTATTTTTTTAAATGCCTAAATTCACATATTTTTATATTTGTTAATGTGACAGAGGCAGAAAATACTGGAAGAAAAATAGGAATGGGTAAAAGCAACAGGAATTGTGGTGACATACATGCTCTTAGAACCGTGGGCCAACAGGCACCTTGACCTTTTGCAAATCAGAGGTGAGAACAGTTTGTTCTGTGGTGACTGCGTAATTACCCAACTCAAATAATTCATTTTATTCAGTGCTTGGATTGAATAATGAATTGTCTCCACAAAATTTTCTTTTTCGAGCGTATAATGAGAAACGTTGTTTGCTTTGGCCTTTACTTAACTCTTGGCCCATAATGTGTAATTTTGATGAATTGCCCGGTAATATCTTTCTACATTTACGGTGTGTTTATAGTGTCATGAAATGCAAGATATTCTGTCCTATAAATGGATTTCCTAATATAAATGTTGTACTCTTATAGTTCTTTTATTTAGTTTTATTAAGTCACAGAAAATTTGTAAAAGGCAATACTGTGAACTTTCAGGCATGTTTTCTTCAATAGTCCAAACACAAAACAGCATTTGATTTTTTATTGTCTTAGGTTAAAATACAAAGCCGCATACAATGTACAGAAGGTTACCTTGCACAGAAGTGCTAGTGTTACATGTTGAGGTGCATCCTGGTGGGTGGATTGACTAATGAATGACTGAACACCTACTTAGAGACCAACAAAGACGGCAAGGAGAGAGCATATGAGTAGCTTAGAGTGCTGGAACAAGAACTGGAAAATAGCAAATAATGGCAGATTATAATGGATTCCATTTCGTGGCTTCTGCTGGGAATAGGATAAGAAAGAGGCAAGGGAGGACAAAAAGAGAAAGATTGCGATAAAGAAGCCAGAGCCCTGCTGAGACATACTAAGCAGGGGGAGGAGAGGAAGAAAGAAAGAGTGAGAGTGATGAGCGACCTCCCCCATGAAAGATTTGGCTTGGTGCCGGCAGGGCAGCGGCAGTCAGAAGAGTGGGCCTAATGCTTCAGAGCCAGAGAGAATCTAACTGTGCCAAACCAAGCTAAAGTGACAGCTTGAGCAGCGGAGCTGTGCAGATCACTTCTCCCACATCTCCTAGCTTCCTCATCGGCTGTCACACCAGGCCTGCAGGGCCAATCTGCTTACTCAGATGTTTGGTGGAGCCAGATGCCACGCTTACAAGAGAGTCCCTGAATTCCCCTTTAAGGGGTACCCTATTTGCTGAGTTCCTGTGATAATGTCATTAGCAACTGAACTGACAAGAAGATTCCCCACCCCGACATATGTCCAAGCTGTATATTTGTACTTAGAAATCCAATACTGTAGAGCAAGACTCGTGTTGAAATCATACTTGGAGTTTTTGTGGTGACGTAAAAGATAACAATGTCAGCTGAAAGAGAGAAATCTCCTGTAGGGAAAAAGAGCCAATTCTGGTTGTGTGATAGCAATCTAATTGAGGCTGGGCCTCAGTGCTGGGTGGCTGGACCGGCAGTGAGCCTCGGGGCTGGGGTGACAGGTGGCACAGCGGGTACCCGAGCCATTCTGACACTACCCAGGGTGCAATAGCAGCAGATTGTAGGGGAGAGCAGTGGACAGACTGGCTGTGTTTCTCTCAAACACACATGTGCACACACACACATTGTTTTTTTTCCTAACTGTCCTTTTTTGTTTTGTGACTAATATGGTTCACATTTTCTGGTTCACAGTCTGTGTTTCTTAGAAATACACACACGGGCGCACGCACACACACACACACACACACACACACACACACACACACACACACACACACACACACACACACACACACACACACACACACACACACAAACACAAACTGCTCCTTCCTAACTGTCTTTTTTCCGTTTTGTGACTAGTATGATTCATAAGCATTCCACTGCTTCCAGCACCTGTATGTTACGTGTATTCACATATACTTCCCACTGACAAATGCAACTGCAAAAAAAGCAAGCATGTATTTCACACGATGAGGCACACACATTACGGGGCAGAAACATAGATACACACTCTCGCACGCAGAGCTAAGCCTTTGCTCTGCTGGTGAGAGAGTGGGACCGCAGCAGGGACCCCCTGTACTGAGTTGGTCCCCTCCTGTCTGGCCGCAAGCGACTCTCTGCAGTCAGGCAGCACATCACAGCCTCCACACTGCAAACAGACGAGTACGTGAAGAGAATCCCGACTGCTGCCTCAAAGGCACCAGCCTACGTGTGACAGCAGTTCATTAACATCCTCTTTTACTGCGTCTGCAGGAGCAACCACAGGCATAGATTCATGGACCATACTGGCAAGCGATAGATACAGAGTTCAAATTTCATAGTTTAACCAAATGTGTTTGTTGCTTCATCCACTTACACCACCAGAACAGCATACACAAAAGAGCAGTATTATAAGCCAGAGAAACATTTTTTCTTCCTCTTTTTATTTAACGGAGGCTTTTATGTGCCGAATGCCTGCAAGGCAGGTGGCAGTACTTAGCTCGCAGTCAGATGACTGATTTCTAGTGCGTTCTGACTGAAAGTCTTATCTTTGCATCTGGACAACAGAGGTTTTTCTTTGATTGTTCCACATGTATAACAAGAAACATACAGAAGGCATGACTTGATAGTACCTGAAGCCCTAGTTTCAGGAAAAGGTTTCTTGCTTGGACTACAGTCGTGGAAATAGTGGGTTTTAGCTTTAGATTAAAGTTATTCATGCTTTGTCCAACTCTCAGATGTTGTCTGTCACACAAATAAAAGGGGACTAAAATAGAATTGAACTTTACATTATTCTTTTAGTAGAAATTGATAATTAATGATAAGCAAATCTGCCGCTTGAACGGGCAGCAAACTAACTGAATTGTTTGCAGGGAGGAGCAGCGGAGTAACTAAATAACGGGATGACTCTTTTAATTAAGCACAGCTGGACTGAAGAGAAGGGATCTTGTGTCGGCACTTCTGTGATTTAGTTACCATTTAGTTATCTGGAACAACAAGACATATATATACTGAGGTTGGCAGGTGAGGCAAATCATCAGGCTGATGAGTAAAAGCACACAACAGAGTGAGGATCCTGGCCACCAGCCTAATTACTGGAAAGCATCCAGGGCAGCGGGAGACACTTGTCCCAAATTTCTGAAGATGGCAGTGTTAGTATAACATCTGTAACATACTTGTGAATACATACTTATGTGAAAGGCACTCTACCTTTGCACCTACCTGCGCTGTTCTTCTATTTATAGCCACTTTTATCCAGGGACAGGTTGCTCTTTTGTTTCTTTTTCTCCCTCCTTATTCCCACATGTACAGTACACACATTCGCACAAGTATGTGGCAAAGAATAACCACCGTTCTCTACTTTGTGCTAGTTATCAAGTGGAAACATTTTACTCACTGCTCGAGCAGTCTGCACTGTTGGAGGAGTATGCTCTCATTAACTGAAGAGGTATCTTATATTATCTGAACCTGTTTCCACAAGAACATATTCATAAATAGCTTTTTGTTATGTATTGATTTTTTTGTATAAATGCTTCTAACCTTTACACCATGAATTTTAATTACTAGATACCACTCAATTTAGATGTCAAATGTTGCTCTAAACCTTTATTTATATCTCAAGCGCCTGACAGTAACATCAATGAGATAGTGGACGGCCCACTCAGCTGTCTGTTCTCCCCTTCATAGTTATAAAGATATGATTCTTGTGAGTTAACATTAACTTTTCATAATGCAAAGAGAAATAACTTGTACTAACAACAACTCTGCCAAGCTCACAGAAATCTTTAAATGAATAATTCCATATAGCTAGAGAAAGTGGGGAAAAAACCCCACTTCACATCAAACACTGCTTATTTTAAATGTAGCCTTAAGCTGTGGAATAAATCATATAATAAGGTCACCTCACCCTGTTAACTACTTTAACTGTAAACACCGAGGCAACCAATTAAGATGAAATTAAATTAATTTTAACCATGTCCTCTAAGTATAATTCTTTTGTGTAGCAGAGTGATTTCCACTACAAGGATTGCAGGTTGACTTGAGACTTGTATTAATACCGACAAGCAGATATTTACTTGCGATCAACAGTATCGCAGATAAAACCACAGTGTATGCTGTCCGTGTCTGTTTTTACTGTGTCATCTGCAGGAGGGCTGTGCTGGTGCTGGATTCACAAACATTTAAGTATCAAGACTGCTGCTGTGGCGGTTTGAGCATTCATTCAGATTTTAGGCGCTCCTGAAGTTGCAACCTGCATCACCAAAAGCCAAACACGATTTTGCACATTATCATGAAACGCCTCTATAAATCAGATTCGATCCTGACACACTTTAAGTGTATCTCTCCTGAAGTTTCATCAAGTCCTACCAGAACTACATCTGAATGCTTCCCTTAGTTATCTCACTTTTTGCCGAACAAACTTTCTCTTTGATTCTCTGGAGGACGGGGTGAACTGAAGGATGGGTGCATGACAGGCTGCCACTCAGCACTCAATCCTACATCTGTCCCGTCCTTGTGCATTAGTATCACACGTGTGCTTCGGCACTGACCTGCTCCCATAAATCCATTGGGCGAGCGCCTCTCTTCGCTCCCTTGCCCCGCTTTGCCCTCTCTCTGTTTCCCTCCCCTTCCCTTTTCTCTCTTTACCTCTCAGCCTTTCTCATCTCGCCTCTGCCAGCGTGCCCGAGTCTAGTTCTCCATTCTGGCAATGCACCACACCTGCACTGCGGCTGTCAATCAGAGGGCAGGAGGGAGGAATGGAGACTGCGCTCAGTTTAGCATGTTTGATGCCGTGTGGGCATGAAGTGTTACCTAAGGAATGTAGCCAAGAGAGTAGTTGTATTCTCATCACACCCTGTCTACCCTTCTGTCTTCGGCAAATTGCCTTTCCTATATTTAAGCAGCAAATCGTATGAATTACACCTCTTTGTGAAAGGTCCACTTTTTCAACATGTCAAGGAAGTTTGAGATCTTAGTTATTTTATTCTGTTCCTGTCTTCAATCTCTCTCTCTCACTATACGTGTGTGTGCCTCTCTGACGTTTTCATCCTTCCTCTATGAAATTAAAATTAATTTGTGGCGGGCAGTGGCAGGTATGACAGAAGCATAATATCCGACTGCGCACTGCTCTCCACTCAATTACCTTCTAATGATTCCTGAGTGTGAAATTGTCTTTCTTATGTGTGCCTGAGACCCTAGCCCCTCCCCACCCCTTTTTCTGCATTCCCTTGCTATTTTTTTTCTTTCATTGCCTCAGAATCACTGCAGAATAGCTGTACAGGTGACTGAAAGTAAAGCATTATTTTGGAAAGTTGCTTAGCGCTCTAAAAAGATGTCCCATCCTTGGCCAGACAATTTACTTGCACTTCCAATACAGCCAGGCAGCACAGCACCGTCTGTCCGTGGTTAGACACTGACTGAGTCATTGTTAACTCGGGGCCAGTCTCTGCCAGTGTTGTTTTAGACTGCTAGGAATTTGGAGGTTATTTTATTTGACTGAAAAGAGAGTGAAAAATCAACACATGCATGACTAGTGGTCTCAAGCTGACAGAAAACCTGACAAAAGGGGATGCTTGAAGAGACTAAGTGTTTAGACAGGCGTCTATTACCTGGGGATGAGTTTTGTGTTTCTAGCACTTTACACAACCTTTAAGTAATGGCATTCAAACAGAAAATCTACTTTAAAACATTTTGCTCTGGGAGAGACCTTGCATTTCACGACCCATTTTGATACCTGGTTTGGTAATCACTTGGAGTGTTTTCTATTGGGTGGGAAAACCCGCTTAAAGCTTTTACATAAGACACGCTCAGTGTCACAGGCATAGGTCTTGTTTCAGCACCAGGAAGGAACACATTAAGCTGAGAATCTTGGGGTGTCGAGGCCTTAATTTCCTGCGTTCAGGTGAATTTTAATGGACCAAATTGGGTTTTTTTTTATGTAACAACATTCAGGCACTAGCTAACAGTTTAACATAGACTGCAGTATAATGCAGTTAGACTATTGCTTTCAAACAATTACCTTCAACTTTTATCATTTACTGTTTACTGCTGAATCAGCACACATGTGTTTGTGTGATTCCAGACATTAGTGAAAGGTAAAATTGATATAGCACAATGGGGCTCAAGCACACGGCAACCATGCATAGTAAAGCATTTGAGTGCTTTAAGCTCAAGCAGCCAGGAAGGCTCAGCCCATAACAGTTTGACTGACGTTTATTTGTTCACCGCACATGTTTTTTTGTTTGCAACCAAGGACTCCAGAGAAAAAGAAATTCAGAGGGGATAAAGGAGACACAACACCAGCTGGCTGTAAGGCTATTGACAGTGTTAACAGCTGGCAAATTTAGGGTGGTTGGCTGTGCGTTAGGGAGGAGTCAGTGCAAGTAAAATATTTTGTCTTCACATGTTTGCACTGCAGTTTGCATTGATAAAATTCAGATTGTTCTGAATTCAAATTGTAGTAACTCCTTTGTGCTATTTATCACGAATAATTTTCTGTTTTCTGTTGCTCACTTGTCAGTTTGCTTCCTAAATCTGAAAATATGCACATATTTAGAAAATATGGGGGAATCGTGATCATTTTCAGTTGTTGGTTACTGTCGGGACTGTTGTTTTAATTGTTTTGTTGTTTTTTTTTTTACTTTTTTGAATTTTTATCCAATTTAAAAGTTAGCATTTTTTCCTTTCATATCATACATATTTTAAACTCCTGTAATTTGAAAAAGACTTTATGAAATAACCTTTCTAATTCTACGTGCTGGCTACCTTGAAGAAACAACCTGTAAATACATGTAGATACTGATAACCAATATTACCATAAAGCATTGGAGGCAAAATGCAAATTTGTATAAAGGCCATAAGCAAACTATATTAATGGGATTTAAGGATGTAGGTCATTTTTCAGCTTTGTTTAACTTCAAGTTATGAGTTCATAATGGAACTACACATAAACAGAGTAGCTAGTGTTGTTCAGGGCATTTGTTTCCTCTGGTAAGTTATTCCCTTTCCATTTATTCAACTTTTGAGCACCTTCATTAATTAATGACTAAGTTTGTCTTATGGTTTGCCAGCATATTGTGTATTTTGAGGATAAAGAAATGCCCAAATCACTCACTCCCTGTCTGCACTCCTTGTAAGAAATCTACTAATATCTTTGTCACATTAAGAAAAGAGTTAAAAGAAACTTTTCTTGGCACTCTAATAGCAGAATCATTTTCTGCTAAGTATGGTATTCATAAACGTGTCTTCCTTTTAGATTGAGCGATTGAAATCTTGTTGTTGTTTTTTTAAAGAAAAACTAAGAAAGCTGTTACATGCTGACTGAAATTATAGTAATTTAAAATGAACATGTATTTCCAAATTTCTCAGTATGTCAAGTATACAAATCCTTCGTTCTACCTATCATTTTGTTCCTCTATTCCTTTCACACCTATACTATCTGGTCTCCCACTGTGTCTGAGTTTCTTTCAAAAGAGCCTGTGCTGGTTGTGCCATTGAAGCCCACGCATTAGTGGCATTTTGAACACTGGAGGCTACCTATAAGCGATTTAGTGGGACCACGCTGTGTGATCATCACAAGCCAAACTGAATGTTGACGTACAGGCTGAATTATAAAGCCCCAGCTTACTGGACTGAACTGCTGTAAAGCTACAAGCAGGCAAGCAGCTGTTATGACATAAAAAATCTTGTTGTATTAAACTTAAAGTCCCATGAAATGAAAAATTTCTTTTGGTGCTCTGTTGGTGCCGTTTCTCTGAGCGTATTGTTCTGCTTTCTGCTTTTATATAGAACATCTCGAGAATATGTCAAAAATGTGCTTTTGCTGTCTTCCGTGTGCCTTAAAGGTATCAGCCTTGTAGTGCATACAATGTATTAATAATAAAGATAAATAAAAAGAGGTAAATATAAAACAAGTTCACCAGCTTGTCACTTTAATTATGTGTTAAAGCAGATGTTTTGATTAGTTTAATTCTCAATTTAAACACATTTTAAACCCCTTTTTTGGAATTCTCAGCCAGTTATATACTAATGCATGGCCGCAGTTTGTTTTGTTTGGTTAAGGTCATTACTGCTTGGTAGCGCACAGAAAGGAGTGATTACATGCAACAGTTAGAGTGTGATTCCTCTGCTTTTAGAGCTCCATTGGTTGAATCCTCCCTGCTGTTTTGTTTTGGGGACCAAGAACGCCTTTGCATTTATATGTTTATTTAGTTGTTTTACTGCACCAGTAACACTGATGCAATTTTCAGTTCAGTGAAATGAGACCTGTTAAGCATGCTGTTTTTTCCCCCTGTTTTCCTCATTCTGGTTTAAGCTTCATGCTTTCACAATAATGTGAATTTGAATTTGTAGCCTTCTGTTTTGATGTCACAGTGATGTCAGGCCTACTTAGTTGTATACCACTTAAAATGACTCCTGGATCCCAACAACAGAGACAAAATCCATCCATTCATTCTTTTATCTTTTTATCCAAGTCAGGGTTGCAGTGGGGCATGGAACATATCTACGGCTCCACAGCTTAAATAGGGTGTATGCCACAGATCTAACAGAGAAACAGACAATCATTCACTCCTACTGTCAATTCAGAACAACCGATTAACCTAACCAGCATGTCTTTGACTGTTGGAGAAAGCAAGAGTACTTGGAGAGAACCCATGCAGGCTAGACAGGAACATGCAAACTCCACCCAAATGCCACCAAATTGCACAAATATAATAAAAATAAAAGAAATAATACCCAAAAAGTGTTTCTGCTATTGCTTAATAATGCCTTTCGATGCCATATGATGTCTGCATCCATCTGAAGCTGAGTCTGTGTTTTTTTTGTTTTTTTTTGTGCATGTGTTTTCTCCACCAGGTCAGGGCGTCCTGTCAGTTTCATGGTGGTCTTCAACACTCCTAACCCCCTTAGTAAGATCTCTTGGGTCAACCGTCTGCACTTGGCCAAGATTGCACTACGTAAGCACACACAAACACACACATTCACAAAGGCACACATGCAGTCGAACACAAACAGAAAGGATTACGAAGTAATTTCTTTTTAAACAGGATGATGTAATACAATGAAATGCAATGACAATGTTTTAAGTCAGGCACTCAGACGCATCATCAGTGTTTGCTTCTTACTCTATTGGCTAAGTACTAAGTATTACGACTTATGTAAGCAGAGAAAAGGATTCTCACTTGGGTCACCTGAAGTTTATGTTGAACAGCGAAGCAAACTGTTAAAACAACGTTACGTTAATACAATTTTCCATCTGTCTGTTGTGGAAACAATCGTCAGTGATCATTCAGGAAAGATTCCCGCCTACGGGTTAATGATGTTGCTTTGTAAGGATGAAGGTTACTATTGGGACTGAAAAAGCATTAGCTTTAGAACTGTTTTATAGCTCTATATCCTACCATTTTTAATGCAGTAAGTCTTCTTTTTCTAATTCTGGACATCACGACTGGGTATCAAGACTTCACAACGTGCACATTCAACATAGAAAGAAATAAAATTGGCCAGACCCTGCCCAGCAGGGAGCAGCACAGTTCTTCTTTATCTCCCTAACCTCTTTCCTCTAACCCTTGTCTTGCTCTGCCCAGACTTTTGCCTATTATGCAATCTGACCATGCTGTAGTACAGGAGATCTTCCTGTCTTTGGTTCATCGGTGCATTCTGTCATCCAGTGGCAAAAGCAGAAACAAGACTCTCGAGGACAGTAATCTGTTTATTTATCCATGAAGGCGCATTTTCGACTTAATCACTACCTCTGTTTCCTCTTTCCAATCCTTTCCCTCTCACTGTATTGCCTTGAGCACTTTTTATGTCACATACAGTTTATTCTGGGTTTGTTGTGCGTGCAATGTGTCCCCTTACACAGCTCTTGTGCAAATTCAATTGCAATGTGCATGCTGTTGGTCTTCCAACAAAGCTCTTGCGCAGTTTTACTGATGTGGTTTCTTTTATCCAAGAGGCTATTGCATTGAGTGTTAGCACAGAAAAGAAATAGTTTTAGAAGGTTTTGTAGCTAGATTAAAGAAAACTCAATGAAATGTCTTGTTTAGATAAGTGGCCATGTATTTGGGAATGATTTAATACCCCTACTGGGCTTTGAAATGAACAGGGGGTCGGATAAATCTTGGTTGTGCAACGGTCAAGAGGAAATTTGAAATGTTTTGTGCTTTACAGGATTTTTCCCAATAACTATACTTCTGCTGTATCTAGAGATTCTCCAATCTTGCACATTACAATAAAAAAACAACGCTGGATTCTTCCCATGCGCTGCCGGCCTACCTCTCGCAGCAGGGGTATAGAGGCGCAAGAAGCATGAAGTGCACCTGTAGACCCTCCAGTAGATCCTGCTGTATATGGTTTGTGTCAGAGTGACATCAAAGACATCAGGCTGAGAGCAGAGGATTCTGTGGTGGCAGTGAAGCACAGCATCCCCAGTCTTTCCTTGTTGCTCACACCTTTATCAGCAACACAGCAGGCGTACTGATGAGGACAGCACCATAGTTATAACATGCAGCTCTCCTCCCCTATGGCTTCTGTGTGGACATGGGTATTATTCAAAGCCAAATCATGCAAATTAGCCATAGTTGTCATACTCACAAGGAACCCCCATGCTGCAGTTATTACTCATTTATATAGAGCATCCATATCAAATATGAATTCAAGAGAATACTAAGGAGAATAATGTGACCAGAAGAAGATTAAAAGTATGCAATTTTAACCCACTGTGCTTAAATTAATCCAGTAAACAAAATATATTTGGCATTCACATGGGAGGAAGACAAACATTGAATTTTCTTGGTTTATTGGATTTGACACCTTTAGAAAGAACCTGAACAGCCTGAAGACAATGGATAAAATGCTATCAAAATGTAAATATTGCATTGTATTATTAATATTATATTACTGTAATGTTTATTCACTATAACGGCAATGTCAGCACCTATTTGTGTTTGCCACGTTACCCTTCTACCTTGCAGTGTCAAGTGCTTGTCACTGACATTGCAATTTTTCTTTGACTTAGAAAAGTGTCCCATCTTTGACATATCTAAGATTGTAAGATTTTAGGCCTTTAGCCAACACTGCTATCAAGGCCATGTTACCATGAGAACTGCAGTAACATACATCTAGATTTTACCATCACCAACATGACAAGCAGTCAAGTGTGAGGAGAACAAGCTTGAAGGTGTATGGCAAAGTAATAAAATAGCAGAGTAGGGACAATAAATGAAATAAGAGCGAGCAAGAAGATGAGTTCAAAGAGGGGAAAAGAGAGATTATAGATAACCTCCCGCTGCAGTCAGGATATCAAGTAATTATGTGATTACTACATATCAAGTTCAAGACACAGATTTGGGCAGTGTAGGCTGGAGGAAGAATGAAGACCATGCTTCAACTTGATTCCCTGTCAGTGATTGACAGCATATGTGTTTAAACCTGTGCTTATTTTGATGATGTTTGCTTTTTTGATTGTATTATCAAAAAACAACTAGGGTTAAGTCTCAGATTTTGTCTCAGGATAACATCAGATATTTACAAAGAACTTAAGTTGCAACATTATTTTTTTGGACTTTAATATATACATAAGCCTTGGTTGTTTTGATCTGCAGAGCTCCGTGGTGTTATTTCATGCTCTTTTGACTTTTTCGCCCAGAAATGATAGAAGTAACTCTCGTATTATGCATCACACAGCTGTATCAGTGCAGTTTTAGGATCACTGCAGTCTTAACTTACCAGTGGCATGCACAAAAATGATGCACATAAAAGTGCGAGCAATTGGAAAAAGTCATGAGTAGCACAGACTTGAGAAAAGTTGCTTGTTTTCGTTCTATTTTTTTCTTCTTCGAAGTAGTAGTCTAGGGCCATTTTACATTTCTCCTATCCTTGAAGAGAGCGAGCCAGAGAGAGAGAGATGGGGAGAGATGTAAGATATTCACAGCTGACAGTGCACACAATGTCACTCTACTTCATTTGCAATCACAAACTGAAACTAATGGAAATTTTTAATAGCTAATAAGAGTATAGAGTTTATGAAAACAAAACAAAATAATTAAAAAAAACCTTGTTTACTTAAGCTGGTCTAAAAGTATGAATTAAATGAGCTGCTTATAGTTCATCTTTCTGTTTATTTGTGATAGCTTCTATAGGGTTACAGGGGTGCAGACGACCCCAAATGCTGTAAAGTAAGCGATACTACATACAAACCATGAATGATTGTTGAATATTAATACACAGTTTAGTGCTAATTTTGTTTTATTAATCTGGAACATATGTTGTGCAACTAAATAGATTCTAAAAATTTAAGCAATTCTGACCAACTGTCTAAAATCGTCTTGCATCCATTTCATGAAGCTATGCATTGGTTTATTCTTGACAATATTTGTATGAGCAGCTGTTCCACTTATAAAATGTCTGTTGTAAAACATCTTCATTAAGTTTAGAATCAGGGTCATAATTCCGCGATATATATCTTTTTTCCAGTTGATCACAGAAGCATTTAGATCACTTACATTACACCCGTTTGGTAATGAAGCTGCCCTGTGACCCATTGGTACTCAGCAAATCATTCATTTCAAAACAAATGGTACAGAGGAGGGCAGGGAGATGGATTTCATTGAATCCCTTGGGGAAATAGATCAGCACCAACCTGGTCAGGATGACAATTACGTGTTAATTGTATTACAACCACACTTTGCCTTCCCATTTAACCAAATGTAATTACAATATGGGAGTTGTTGATTTAATTTCACGGATGGCGTGCTGTCATCGAGGCTTCCTCATCATTGCAATCGTAGGCAGGCCTGGCCTGTGCTCAGGGGAGACCTAGAGTTGAATCAGCATTTCAGACGCACCGAACCATGGTCTTGTTTAGTCTGAAATGGGTGCCTTGCTTCGAAATGTCCCCGAATAGTGGACAACACAAGTAGATAATGTTCGCATGCATGATTTACTGAGCGATTAGATATCACAAAACTCATTTTCCCAGACCCATCTTCACACTAGAGTTTATCCTGTTACCCCCATTTAGAGAAAATACGCCTCCATCACTCTGACGTACTTGCTGGCCTTCCCTGTGCGTGCCACATGTGAATATCACTGACTTTTAATGACATTTCTGTACACTGTATTTAAGTCTTATTAGTGTATTGCCCATTAACCATGGTTTGTTGATACACTTTGGTCTCTCAACTCATTGCACCTGGATCATCCATAAACTTTTGGTTTCTTGGTAGTTTAAAAAAAAAATCAACTACAGCATGATGTGCTTCAGCAAGATTTTTAAACTGCTCTGGTGGTGGAGCTTTACATATGATTATGGCAGCAAATTCTGACAAGACATGTTTCCAGAAAACAGTTTTTGTCACTTTTGAGTGCGTGTGGTGTAGTTATGAGGCCTAGAAATAAAAAGTGAGAATTATCCTATGGTGGTTCCTTGCCAGGAGCCCTGATGTCCATTAATAACCTGGTGTGCCACTGCATCTTTTATGCCTCTCCGAGTGGCCCTACTGTTTCTGAAGGGTCTTCGTGAAATAGCCAGAAGCATTGCTTAATTAATGGGTTTTCTCACTGCAGAATTAATTGCTTCCTTCCATGCAGTCCCAGCTCTTTCAGGCAGGGTTAAGGCTGCAGACTTTGATGGCCCTCACAAGAAGAACAAGAGGCCGTCAAATCATGAGAGACTGTCGCTGAGACATTGGAGACAGAAGTGGAAAAATGAATGAGGGTAGAGAGAGAGAGAGAGATGGGGAAGTTGTGTGGGACTGTGTGTTTGTGCGTGGAGGTGAGAAAGTGGCAGTTGTGGAGGGGGGGTGAAAGGATGATTGAGACAAGCAATCAGTCCCACTGCAGGGAACAGAGGGCAGACAGGGGGCCGTTGCCTGCGGTTACACTGCTAAGTGTGGCGGTCTCTCACTTTTTCCCTCGTACGTGGATCAATAGATGAGTTGAGTGCGGCTTGGGGGTTCTGGCACACTCTCTGACACGCCTTCTTAATCCACTGTGTGATAACCTATGCCATGCCGATGTATACCACACAGGAGACAAGTAAGGGTAGGGAATACAAAATCCACCCGGTCTTATGGGAGACCGTCAGGGGTTTACTTCCATTAGCCAAGGGATTTAGATTACTTGGTTGCTATGGTGACTGATATTGCTGCATCTCTTCAGATAACATTAGTCAACCTTACGTGGAAGTGTTATCTTTTATTTTTGCGCCAGTAAGCTAAAGAAGGTGGAAAGATTTCTTTTGAACACCTTTGTCTTTTAAACGAAACATTCAAGGAAAACCTCCCATTTAAAAAAGGCGTTCATTGGAAGGATTTTCTGTTAGCCCTAAAATTAATCTGTCAGACAGCAGAGATGATCTCCCTATCTCACTGTGCTCAAACATGGGAAATGTTTATGATGAGCAAACATTATCACGGATTTAATTAACAGATCCCACACTCGCATTGATCCATGGGAAATATCAATTGCACTGGTGTATTTAATTAGTCTATATCTTTGGCCTTTGTGTCACAAGGGTTGATAGAGTGCCATGATCTGCAAATTAATCTTAATCAGCAAAAGACTTGAAACAAAAGCATGATAAGAATAAAGAAACTGAGAAAAGAAATCTCCCTACTTAGTATTCCAATCCAGAAGCGTTACAAATGATGTTGTTATGAATAGTTATGGTACAGTAGCTGGGATTGAGTAGAACTGACCATGACCTTTAGTTTGTGTAATATCATCTTTTACATAGATTGCTTTTAATCAACACTGTATTAAAATAAACATCACGGCTGGAAATCACTGCAATTTATTTTTTGCTTTGTAAGACAGTAAAATTTTATTTTAAAAAAAATTCAGTGTTATGATTTAATTGGTTGTTTGATTCGTTTTTATTGTAACAAGACACTAACGCTGGTATAAAATGGTCAACAGTGTTCCATTAAATCCTTACGATGGAGATTTGCAGGAAATGTAGACCGAGAACAGACTGAGTACTTCAGTGTCACTAGGGGCCAGAAACAGCAGTCACGTATAGATGTAACTCCATTTTTGCGAGTGGGAGCATAGCTCAGTAATTGACTTCAATATGGTTTACCCTGAGATAATAAGTGTAGCCCTTGCCCAAACAGGTGGTAGCTTGCCCTGCAGAAGTGCCATTAGCAGTCATTTAACTAAGAGCACACTAATAGAGCCATAGCATCCGGGCATAGGAATTTAATATGTACCTCAGCCCCCTGGTGAGATTATGATTTAGTAAGCCTGGTGGTGCGAGAGTATTTGCCTGTAAATGGCAAACTGAAAGCTACATTTTGACTTCTGAATATTTTCTCAGTCTCACTATAGATTTTTCCCAGGAGACTACACAGAAACACAGGATTTTCTGGTTTAGAGGAAACCCAAGTGGTTCATTCAAAGGTTTTGCAAACAGCGCAAAAATTAAATGTTAAATATCAAAGAGGTTAGATTCCTGAGAACTATAATGTTCTTGTAATCTGTGAAAGGTTGTATCTGTCATTATTTCTTGATTTATTATCGTGTATATTTGTAATCCCATTTAACCAATGTGATGTAGTTTGCATGTGACACCAGCGTGAAAGACCTTTACTGTATAAGCTGCCAAATGACGAGGATGATATGATTGATGTCTCGTGTTTTTGCATGGGGTGAGGCAAACAGAAAAATCAGTCAAAATCTAGTTATCTACATGGTCTGTGATGTTTCCAGGGAATCTGATTGAACTGTTACTTGGGCATACTACCAGATTTTTCAATTTGCGTTTAAGATGTTTATCCATATGGTTCAGGCCTTCTGTTTCACTGCTTTCCAACAAGGAATTAACAACTAAGCTGACAAATTTTGTACTGTCACATAATTTTATATGTCAATTTCTTTGGATCAAAGGTATTATTCTGATAGGACACCATGGTAAAAACAAACAAACAAACAACTACTGTCTGTATGTGACATTAAAGCACATGTTTTTAACTGTCTGCTTACAGATGGATGCACATTCCAAGCCTCTACATTTAAGTTACTAACCACCTGCATGGAAAATAACTGTCTCATTTCATAATACCATAATAACTCACCTCTTGTTATTTAGACTGCATTTGTTTGTAGCTTTGCTGCAGTTTTCTGCCTGTGTCGACAATTTCCGACAATTTGAATCTTATTGGTATGCATAGGAAGATACAATAAATCGCATGTCCTACACAACTGCTTGTAATTGCGATTCGAAAGCTAACGTGACTGTCTTTCTCTCCTGATTTGTAAAGCCTATCTGTGGTAAATTCAACACGATGTGAATCTAGTTTGAGGTGCAGTGTGCTGTGAAGACACAAACAAATGCTGTAAGCATGTGAAATGTAGTTTTCTTATAAATATGTATTTGGCTATTGTCCTTAAAAAGGAGAAAATCTAAGACATGATAGACCAAAATCACATTTGTTGTGGTAATAGAAAAGTTTTTGTGTGCATCAATAGGAGCAGGCTCCTGTATTAGCTGATGTAACATCTGGATATGGAATATAGAGGTTATAAACGCGTGTCTGTGTCTGTGTAGTTCATATATTAGTTGTCAAAAAAACAACCAGCCACCGGAGCTTGCCCTGTTGTTATGCGTTTACACGATGTGATTGGTTGCCGTTGTTGTGATGACGGACTTGCCCGACAATTCAGTTGGCCAACACATGACGTCACCTCGATCAAAGTGAATGAGAAGTGAGACCACTGAAGCCTAAAATGCTTATGTGAGAGTCCTTTATAGGAGAAATGGGATGTAACAGGAGGACTTGATTGTTAGATTTTCCTGTGTTTAAAGGTTTGACTGATGCAAAATAAATTCCCAGAGGCGAAAGTGTACTGTGTAGTTGTGCATGCGTGTGATTGTGCGAGTGTGTGTGAGGATACTGGCCTGTGTGTCCCTATTCGATGCCGTATTCAATTTAGGTCTGTGCTTATCATTTGTTCACCGTTATTCATCTTCATTACTACATGGCAAAGATTGAAGGTTAAGGCTAATTTGTGTTCTTTCCTACCACTTTTCTCTCTGTCATTTTCTTTGTATCCCAGTCCTTTTCCTTCTCCGTGTTTCTCTCTATGTATTTGTCTTTTAATTTTTACTGAGTGATAATTTAGTAAAAGAAGTCAGCGTACCCAAACGGCACATTATTTATGCTAATCTAATAATTAGTTGAAGAAAGTCGATAATTTCTCTGTGGAATAGAAAACCACTGAACTTGCTGCTCCGTCTTCAATTAGTCTTTTAATAAGTGACCTCACACCTCCATGAATCGTAGCAGGGCCTTGCTGAGGGATAGTCAGCACACAAGCCAACCACACACAAAATAATCACTGTATTCAATAATACTCCACAATTCAAGATGATTAAAAAAATACGTAAGGATTTATATTAACCCTGCTTTTAGTGTGACTGTTTAAGTGTTGAGATGAAGCACTCAAATGGATGAATTATTTGTAATATCTCCATTAAGTATCTAAAATAAAGCATAATTTGATTATACAGCTTAAAAAATTGTAAGTAAGTAAATTATATCAAGTATGTTGTGTGTATGGGGTTGACAAGGTACAATCTGTATGCAAAGCTGCTTAGAATTTATAATATAATGTACAAGTATTTTTTTCTTTATATCTTTACAGGAGCCAGGAATATATCCTGTTATACTTGAGGATAAAATTTCTTTCATCCAATAATTCAAAGTGACAAAATTAAAATTTGGATTTGAAAAGTAAGCAACCTTATAAAATAATTAAAAACCGGAACCTTTCATTTACAGAAGCACTCGTGATTTTTGCTGTAGCGTTCCAAATTGTGTCCAAATGGATCCTGTTTGCTTTTTTTTTTTTGTCTTTTTTTTTTTTAAATGTTTAAAATTTGATTGGAGTCCATCAATGGAATATCTTTATGAACATACATCTGTAATGAAGATGTTGAATTTATAAACATTTATGGCCTTGGGATAGTTCTGGTTTTTGCTTGCAGTCCACTTATAGTCTGTGGTCAATTGGCCAGTCAGTTTACAGACTGCTTTAATTTTTCTAAAATGTATTCTTGAAATTATCGGTCAATGCCTAACAATTCAGTGGACAGAATGACAAAATCAAAAGCCTTTTTCCTGATCTCTGCTGGCTACAGAGAAATGATCCTCCTCCTTTGACGATCATGTGGATAAGACAGGGGGTGGGGGGTTGCTTGTCTCAGGTACAGTTAGACTGTGCAAAGGTTGAATGCAGCCAAAAACAGAGGTCCTTGTAGAAAACCTGTTACAGGCTTTTGAAAAGGCATTTGAGTTTGGGGAAATAGTTAATCTATTTGCAGTGAACAAAAACATTCTGTCACAATATTGCAGAAATGGCTTAAGGACAAGTCACTGACTGTCCTTGAGTAGCCAAAGCTAAGACATAAACCCCTCAGTTTTAAGCCTTTAGACACTCACCTAAGAAGGTTTGAATTTGTAATGGCTGCCAAATGACAAAGTACTATTTTTATACGAAAAAAAGTGTCAATTCATATACAACAAATAATTTACATTTTTTTTTAATGATTTATTGAATGTATGTTGATTGGAAAAAATGACAGTTGTGATTCTGCTTTTACGAATCCAGTAGAGCTGAAAGAAACTCTGTAGAGGTCAAAAGTTTCAGTATGGAAATGTGAAAATTATGAGAAAATACAAGGCACAAAGCACAGGATGAAACTCACTGAAAGAAATTTGTAAAAAAGATAGAATGCACTTATCTAAGTCTACACAGTTTTGCCCTCGATCATTCTTACTGTTTTCTTTGTATAAATGTGTTTTGGCTTTTATTTATACTGCTAAAGCCTCAAATAGCACAACAATGCAAGATGCCTAAAACAACATCAATATTAAATAGATATTAAAAATCCAGGAATAATATTTGAATCTAAACATATTAAACACAAAGCATGATAGCTGATATGCTGATGGGAACAGGTGGATTTAAACTATGTGATAGAGACTAGTTGTAAGAAGGTGAAAAGGGTAGTACGTTCCAAAGACGAGGCACAGCACAGCTAAAGGTTCTGGCAACCAATGCATTTAGTCTGAAACGAGGAGCAGTCAGGACAGCTCCTGAGGTTGAGCGTAAAGCACAGGATGGGGTGTGAAAGAGCTCGAAGAGATA
Source organism: Neolamprologus brichardi (assembly GCF_056152115.1). Classification (NCBI taxonomy): domain Eukaryota; kingdom Metazoa; phylum Chordata; class Actinopteri; order Cichliformes; family Cichlidae; genus Neolamprologus; species Neolamprologus brichardi. Next base: position 25,331,985 of record NC_142108.1, read on the forward strand.
TGGGGGTGCCAACTCACTGAGAGCTTTAAAAGTGAAAAGCACAATCTTGTATTGGATGCACTTGGGAATGGGGAGCCAAGTTGGATAAGTGTAATATGGTGTGTGAACTTTGTGCAGGTGATGATTCTTGCTTTAGAGTTTTTGAGGAGATGAGAGAGAATGGCATTACATTAAATTAGGGGTGACCAGGGCTTGAACCAGAACGTGGATGCTGTGTTGAGAAAGAAAAGTGCATAGTCTAGAAATATTACATAGGTGAAATAGGCTGACTGTGACATCATTTGTGTGAGTGGTAAAAAAGAGAATGTCTAGCGAACCAGCTATGGAGACACTTTGGAAAGTGAGTACTTTGAGTTAATATCTATGACTTCAGTTTTATAGCTTTTTGCTTTGAGCTAATTGATTGTTAATCAAGTGGTGATGGCTTCTAGGCGGGCAGTGAGGTTAGAAGGGGAAAAGAGGTGTTGGGGTTCGTGGAAATATAAAGCTATATCCTATCAGCATAAAACTGAAACTGTATTTCAAAATGGAAAAAATATTTCCAATAGGAAGGAAATAAATTATAAATAGCAGGGGTCCCAGAACTGATCCCTGAGGGACACCTCGTGTTCTGGAGGCTGATGGAGTGCAGAGTCTTGCCTTGGGCAAACTGTTTCCTGCATTTTTTGCAAAAGGAGAGCTATTGTAGTGCTTTGTCCTTGATTCCAGTGCTGGAATTTTTGAGTAATCCAATGATTTTGCAGTAATGCAAGCATTCTTGTAGAGGAGTTGGCGATTAAGGTATGTTTTCTTGGGTACAGCCAGGCTAGTTGTCTTGGCCAACATAACTGACTGACTCTTAAATTTTATCCCCTACCTAAAGAATAAGGATATAATACTCCTATAAAACAAACTCTGCAATTAGCTTTTTCCTTTTGCTCATTATAATGCATCAGTCATCTCTACTAGCTTATACCTAGATAAAATATGCAAACAAACCAGAAAGGAGAGCTGTTAAATTTCATGCTCAGTTTAGTTTCTATACATTGAAATAGATGATTACACAATTATATAATGGGAGTACCTTGGCAGAATTGCCCGGTGACTTGTCAGGGGTACACCTGTTGTAAGGCTCAGTGCTATGAGGCTCACACACCAGGCAAATCCATTATATTATAACACAAATCAGGCAGTTGCATTTTTCCTGCTGGGGCAGACTCTCACTGTTGATTAAGTAAAGGTTTAATCACTGTTGAAGCCCTGCATTGGCAGTACCTGGCCTCGCCTCCTACAACAGGGGATAAGCCTCTGGCTGATTATTCACATGCTAATCACACCATTCATATTATATACCTGAGATTGTGAAATGTGTTTATGGTGATTTTATGTGGTTTGACATAGCTTGAAATAGTTTACAGATTAGCTGAGCTGTGGGAATGAGATGCATGTTGAAAAGAAATAAAACAAGTACATAAACTAAACATCAAGTTGGGGTGACCTAAGTAAGAATGAATAGAAAAGAGTCTCTTTTTTTTTCTATTTCAGGAGAGGAAAATTCACCTGGCTGGTTATGTGGAGAGGATGAAGGAAAGACGACAGCCCCCTTTTGGTATCCACTGCTCGCCTGTCACATGTCTGTTTTTGCTACAAAATCAACGGAGCGAAAGGTAATTTTGCTTCTGTGATTAAAGGACAAAAATCAATTTTTAAAAACAATTACTTTGTACACATGTTTCTGAAGTTTCAAAGATCAGCCCCTGCCAGCACTGCTTTCCAACAGTCTAACGGTATTTCAACATATAGGCTCCATGTTCAAATGTTCATTCTGGTCACTGTTCTGGTGAAGCCAGTCCAAATAACATCCCTGCTAGTTCAGATAGTAACTGTTACATGTTGTTTTTAACATGGCTGTCTCATTTACAGATGAGCAGACCCAAAATGGGGATGGCATCTCTATGTAGCGCCTTGAATTGCACACCAAAGTCATTATTGTTTTGGGGAATGTTATAAACAGCAAGAACATAAAAAACCCCCAGAGAAATAGATTCTCTCCTTCGGTCTCTATCTTACATTCACACTGCTCAAACTAATCTCATGGAAACCTCAAATCTGCTGTTTTGGGAAAAAACAGTAGTACATCTTAAGGTTTTAGTGCGCGCAGGACAAAGTCTGAACATTAAGCTTTTTAACATTTAAACACCAACACTGGTACACAAATATCACTGAGAGGAAGAGGCACAGATTTTATTACCAGAGGTGCAAACAAACCATTCCATTAAGACAACCTGTTGAATGTGTGTGTTGAATTTTCCTCTTTTTCCCCACTTTGCTTTATTATGCTCTAATTTAGTTGTTGATTTAAAAGAAAAAACTTTAGGGTTTTACTATGATAACGGCAGGGTATGTGATGACTCATTACTGATGACTATACCTTAATCCATCCATGAGGAAGGTTGGAACAATCACCCACAGAGCATGACAGCAGCAATTCATTAATAAGTTAAACCATTTCTGGCATGGAGACTAGAGCATTCAGGGTCTAACAGGAAATGGCATTATGCCCCCCACTTTAGACAGGCGAGCTGTTAAACAGTCCAAATTTATAAGCTGGAGTCTACTAATTGTCTAATGCAAATCCAGAGATTTCCTGGTCCGTGTTTTTGTTGAAAATAGCTGTCATCATAACAGACACACACATGCACATATACACAAATACACAAGTTTGAAAGTGTTATTACAATTCTCTGCAGTTAGTGCTTACAGTATTGGTTTCAAGAAGTGCAACAAGCCTATTAAATGTTCTACCCACGCCCTGGCTCTTCCTGATGGAGTTGCAGATATGTCTCAATGAAGCATCACTTTAACAGCTTGAGGAAGCCAATGGTGTTACATATCCCATGTCTGGAATGGGCTAAATTGCATCACAGGTTTCAGCTTGCCTATTGATGGTCAAAGCAGCACATCTGGTGTAATATTAAGCTGTACCTTGTTGAGGATTATGGGTGTATGTAATTTTATCTTGTAGAATTAGCAATCCACTGGATGAACGCATTCTGCTTTTTAATACTCTCACTGACTCGGTATAATTTAATTGGAAGTGCAGCAATAATGCTAATAATGACTGATGAAGTATAAACAGTGGAACAAATTAAATTTTTAGCAGGATCATCTTACTGTTGTTGTCAGTTCAGAATTTTAAATCTCTGCTTCTTTTTGAACTTGGCAATTGTGCTTTAGCTGCAAATATTTTGATGTGTTCAGTGTTTTTGAACTGGCAGTGTTTATATTCGGCAAGCAAAGTGCCTCTCTTAAGATCAATCTGTCAAACCAATTTGACTTCCACTGACGTTAACTTTTCCTGTGAAGCAGCCATTAGTCCATAGTGGTGGCAGAATGGCTCCTTTAATAAAGATTTTGTCAAAAGAGATCATAGTGCCATTTTACACAGCCATTTCCCATTGAATGTAATCAAAGCCCACTTGCACTGACCTAACAGATAAAAATACACCATCTCAGTGATGATCTCACTCAAAAATACATAGACTATTGGAATTACAAGGTGACACGCAAGCTTTTGCTTCTGGTTGCTGGCTCAAGAATTTCGATCAATACAAGCTGTTAAGACCTAGAAGCCGCCGATAGATCAAATGGTCAGTACAGGTGAGAGATAGACTTAAGGGGTTTTAGAAGTCAGTGGTAATGGTATAAAATCAGTTTGCAAGGGCTGAAAGATGATATTTCCGACCACATTTTCTATATCCATAATGTGGTTATGGGTCCTACTGTGCAAGTTGGAATGTGGCAGGGAGGCAAATTACCACAACCACCAGGGGAGGATGTTATAAAGTGATCATGCAATTATCTTAATGGCTGTGGGACAACCAAGCATAAATCAATCTTCCAGCATTAGATTAAGACCTGTACAGCAAACCATTGTCTGCTAGCCATGTTGATGACAATAAGGTGAAAGAGCAGCTGGTGAAAAGTGGAAAAAGTGCAGCACTGACACATCGGGGTCAGGGTGGGGTGTGGGATTTCCCAAAAGGTGCTAATGACTATCTGGAGTATTTTGCAAAAGCGTGTTACACCCGTGTAGAAGCTGAGCCAAGTGAATTAATGAATTTTGAGCCAGAGGGACGCTGCAGTCTCTAAGGATCTGCTGATACCACCGTCTTCTTGCAAAAATAAATGAAGCACCTGAGCACACCAGTGAAAATCATGGCAGCTATGTCAGTTACAAACCTTGTTTACCGCAAAATTGGTCCATGTGGTGAAATGAACATGCATGAGTAAACGGTAGAAGCATTTACGCTTGTACTTCTGTGTGTGCAGGTATTATGTTCATGCTTCCTTAACTCTATGAATGTGCATGACTTGCGCGTTGCGCTATATTTGAGTGTATACTGTAGCTTTGGAATTTTATGCATCTCAAGAATGGGTTAGTAATGGGAATGGGGGCCTAGGTATCAGAAAGCTGGAGAGGTAGGCAGTAATATTTCTTTCCTTTTTTGACTAAAGAGAAGGTAGCATTAAATGGAGTGACTTTAAGTCCTTCATGCAGAGCAGACTGTGATTAGGGGCTTAACTCAGCAGCAGCCCCCCACTCCCTCTCTGTGTCTCCATCTTTGCCTCAGACACTGCCTCTGGGAAACACACGCCTCTCTGTGCCAAAGCTCCACTGCTCTTTCTCCAGCTTTTGCAGCTTCTCTTGGCAGTCTGAGTTACAGTGAGTAGAAAGGATGAAGAAAAGGCAAAAAAGAAATCCCAGATTAAAAAAGATGTGGCCGAAGGGGCCAAAGCCATTTCCTACAAAAATAAAGTTCTAAAGCAGCATAGCATGAACAACACGCACAGGTCACCTTAGGGAGCTCAATTCACTGCTGGCTGTGTGCAGCTCTGTGTGCCCCGGTCCACTCAGTGGGAGCTGGAGTGGGCTACTGGGCGAACTCGTTAGGCACCGGAGATAAACCTTATCACAAGTCTGCTGAGTGAGAACAGCAGGGGTGGACTGATTCCTCTCAATTTATCTCTTTCATTCTTTTCCTGTCTTTCTCCCTCGTTCTCTGCCTGTCTCTCACATACACACAAACACAGAGGATCCAGCACTATCTTGGTTAATAGACAAACCACATTCTGATGGTCCTTGTTGTTTAAAGAGTCAGTGCACGCTCTGTTTCACTGCCCTCTTTGCCACTTTGAAAGATGAAACGGAGCAGGTTTGGCAGTTGGCCCAAAGGGAGGGTGTGAGGTGGTTGGGTTAAGGGATTAATAGGAAATCCTATAGCAGAAAGGGTAACAGCCGAACCAGACTTCTATACAGGAGAATTGGCTGTTAAATGGAACAATTAATACTATTTTCTGCAACAGTTGCATGTTGGTGCATGATGTCAGTCTTAACAGGATTGATGTTTTTAATTATTACAGATAAACAGATTAAACGTTAGCTCAGAATTTGACTGAATTTTTTGCCGAACTGTTCCCGAGTGCATCGGTGGTGATTCAAATAAACATAGCACCGAAATGAACCAGTTCTGAAACTCAGGGTGTGTTTACAAAACAATCTGTTTTAAATTCAATTAACTGCTTAAGTCATTTTTCAAAGTAAAATGCCAAATGTAAGCTACTTTTATCTTTTCAGTTTCAGTATATTTACTATTTTGTATTGTACAATTGGAACACTTGGGTTTCAGCCCAAAGCCTGGATGAAGCAGTTTAAAAATGGCATCCTGGACTCTGTGGTGACGTGGTAATTTTTCATTACTTTAACTGTGAGAAGAGCTGCAGCTCTAAAAGGAGGTAGTAGCTGAATCAGGAATGGTATTTACTGCACTGTATTTGCTGTAAAAGGGGGGGAAAAAAGGACATGATATTTTTTGGCATGGACCGTAATCATGTTTGTTTGCTCTTTCTCCCCTTTCATCTCTCTCTTTGACTGTACAGCTCCTACAGTTTAATCGGCCGTATCTTTCGGTTTTGTCAGACAGGCTGTGTTAGTTTGAAGCCTGGAGACCAATAATGGAGGCGTTTATGAAACCCAGTAATCTGACAGCTCAGCAAGCTGTTTAACAACTAACTGGCATTCGATGGCGTCACATGGAGCACTTGGAACTGAATTACTTAAATTACATACCTGTCTCTATCTAGGACACATACCGTATGTTTTCTTGTGCACACTATTTCTGTCCCACCACTTAGTCAGCAAGGCTCTGAAGATGATCAATGCCTACTTCCTTTCGTGATCTAACCATTTTTAAAGAGGTATATGTGCATTCTGTATTTGCAGTATTTAACAGTTAGGGGACAAATAGTGATTCACAAATGCCTCATATCTTCTCCAGTAGGAAAGCACCTCTTCTTCTACCGCTCTAAAAAGGTTCTTTACGATCCAAGACTACAAAGACTTGCGAAATAGTAAAGGGACATGTTTCTAGACTCCATTTATGAGGCATTAGGCTAGGATGGGGTTGAGGATGGCTGCTATGCCAGAGCTCTTATAATACCTTGGGGGATTTCATCATGTATGCTTTGAAGTGGGGAATGACAAACTGGAAGGGGTTTGGACTGCATCAGGGTTAGCCTTCTTTCTCTATTTCTGAGAGGATTAGCTTCTGTGTCTCAGCTCAGAAAACGGCAAAGCCTGCTCACATCTCACCGCTAATACACTCCACTAGTTTACATAGATCGCACAGATCATCGGCATTATTATTTATTTACTTATGTTTGCTGTAGTCAAACAAACGCGTTTGAATTGATTGCTACTAAGCCTCGAAAACTATTAATTATAGGTGCTCGGGTCTTTACCATCTGTTGAAACGCACCGAGGTCAATGCTTGTTTGCCGGACTAGCTGGTGCTTTTGGGCCATGTTGTGCAATGTCCCTCTCACTTGCTGTGTCATCCATCTTTCCTGCTGATGGAGTGATAAGAGAGCAGCAATGCACATTCAGCTAGGAACATGAAAGTGACTGCATGTACAGAAAATGAGCGGGTTGAGTGGCACCCCTGGCAGCAGCATACACTTTGTTCATGGCTACATTTATGGCATTGTCGGGGGAATGAGTGATTTACAGACATAATGACTCAAAGCTCTTACACAAAAGATGAATGAAAGGGTTCACTTTGAAGGCTCTGTGTGTGTGTGTGCATGGACAGTACAGATGAGACACAATGTTATGAAATATGGATTAAAAAGGACGACAGTGTGAAAAGGTGGCGTTCCCCTGTAGCAACATATTTCTGCTGATTTATTTCCTTTTCCCCCTCGAGACTATTTTTATTCTAATTTTTTAAAGGTAAAGTCATCAAATTGGCAAGTTACGCAATGCTTGTCCCTCTGTTTTTCTTGAAGGTCATTTGCTAGCTTTCAAGGTAGCAGCTTCAGCCACCTCTTTGATTTGTTGAGAAAAGATGCCCCAGCATGGATTAAAAGCTTGTTCTATCCACATAGCCACCCAGGCGTAGCGGCTCCCCTTCTAACTCTGCAGTAATATCCTTCTGGCAAACAGAAAAACACAAACAGCAGGATGCGCAAGTACTTGAGACTGTTTTGAGAGAGCACATCGATCTCTCTCAGACCCGATCCTCATCCACATCACTTTGCTTATATTGTTAAAGGCTTGACATTAACTTTGAAGCATCTGTCCAAATATCTGACAAGTGTGTTTAGATTTCACGTGACTAAACATGAGTCTCTTTTTCATTTTTTCAATGCATAGTGCAGTTCTCAGATTCTGAATGAACAATAGAAAGCAAACAAAAGAATTAAAATAATTCATTCATGCGTGATTCTTATAAGTGGCTATAAACTGTGTAACCTTTAAATACTTCACAATAGACCTCGACCCAGCTACAGGCATGTATAAGGTGAAGAAATTGTTTGTGGTCGCTTCACAGATTATCTTATTATTTTTCGGTCAACATCATATTCGGAAAAAATGTTTCTCAAGGCACATTTAGTGATTAATTCGTTTCAGTGCCATTTCAATTCAAGCCACTGCTCCTCTGTAAATAATCTCTTCATTTAATCCCTCAGTTGATTAATCACTGATCATCAATACTGTTTTACAGGCACATTTCATAGTAGTTCTATAAATCGCCATATCCGTGCCTAGCAGGTCACATTTAAGAAAGTTTCTATATCAATTTATTAATAATTGCTGGAATGGAAATGAAACGTGTGTCCCTATTTTTACAATGATTGCAGTTTTGTAAAACAAAATCAGGTGCGTCTGAGGCTTTATAAATTGACTCTTGATTAGTCAATCATAGAATTCTGAGTTGGGTAAATGATGGGGAAAATAATTCAGACTGTTATTCCGCATCTAACTGTTATTTGGAATATTTAACAAAATAGTGAATAAAGACAAACTCTTGAGTTTGTTTCTGACTTTTAACTTGTCCACTGAGCACAGTGGAGCATTAGAAATTTAGGATACTCAACATACATTGGGTCATATTAATAATGATGTTCAATAAGTCAATAGAAGCTATGATCAGTTGCTGTTTTTTTTTTTTTCTTCATAATTTTTTGCTGCAGCGATGCTCAGATCTAACACCAATAACTGCACTTTGATTTTGATTTAACCCCAAATAAGGCTAATATGTTCATCTGTGCAGCTTCTGGATTTTTTTTGTTTGCAAGGTCTGCAGTTTAGATTCTGAAGACATGTTATACATGCTCACCACAAATTATGCGTCACGCTGATGTTTTCACAGGATAATCGGAGTTATTGGAGTTCTTGCTTATATGTTTGAATAATTGCTGTCTTAAGCAATAAATGCATAGATGCTAGCACATTCTGTTTTTTAAAACTGCTTTTGTGTTTGTTTAAATCCGCAAACTAGTATTTAAAATGGATTTGGTATAAAAACTGTATCCTCTGATTAGTAGATGTAACTGATTGCTGTAATTGCTCTATTTTTAAGCCACTATCTGAAGCTTTGTAAACATGGACCATTGTCCTGACCACAAAAACAGAGCACTTCTGTTCATGCTCATCTTCTGAGTTCAGTGAGGGCAGAGGAGCGTTTGGCATGCAGAATATAACAAAGCAGGAGGAAGTGTCAGTCTAATTTCTCTGTGTGAAGCTGGATCACAGCAGACCTGTCGCCAGAGCTGGCCCTTCTGGTCACTGCGGCTCAGCACAGCAAAACCCAACCCCAGAAACACCAAACTTGTCACTGTCACAAATACAGGGGGCATTGACAACATGCAGTTTCAGACTGCTTGACATTCCCGATCAAAGAGCCCTCTCTCTGAGGTCAGGGCAGAAGTCAAACTTTGGCATTCGCCGAGAACAACTCTGGGGGAGTTGTGACAGTTCCCAGCATTTTGGCTAATGTACCAAAGTGTCCAGAGGTCACGCTTTCTTTGTAGATCTGGATCTACCCTGCCGTTGGTCAGCAGCATCAGCAGCCGAGATTATTGAAGTCATGTAATAGTTAGAAGGTGCTTCGTAAAATATTGGATTGACTGCTGTGTGTCTGGATCTCTCTTAAATTCTGTATCAACGGTTACAAACAGGAGCTGACTATGAAAGTGGGAACTTTTTACAATTTTATAAGCACCTGTGGAAAAAAATGTACTAGACTAAAAAAAACAAAAAGAAAGATAAGGTAAGAGTTTAAAGCCTAAAGCATATTATTTTTATAACAAGTGATGCTGACCTTGTACTCTTTCAGACTTTCAGGGGGAAACATTTTTGTATTGTATATACGACCTAACTAACAAAATAATACCAGAGTGGAGCTATTGTATTGTGTAGTTATTGTATTGTATTGCAAATGGTTGCCAAGCTCACTAACAGTAACCACCTTTTCTCCCTGCCTTATTGGACAGCAGGGCGATACAGCTTGGACTGCCAGAGCAGGCATTAAAGTTGCTGAAATAAACAGCGGTGTTTCGAAATAAATAGTGCAATCTCTGAAAGGCTTTTTTAGTACCTGCATGTTAAAATAATCATGTCATCATTACCGCCTGCGTATCTAAGCTTTTAATTTTAATTTGCTAAACAGCTGGAACTAGGAACAGTGAAAAGGATTTAAAATTTTTAATTTATAGTGTAGTGAATGGATTGCGGTGGTCTTGCTGTCACAGTTAGTGCTGCGGAGCAAGAGTCTTTCACTGTATGCATTTTCAGTTATCTTATTATTTACACATGCTGTGCATAGTCTTTGTAAACTAGTTAAAGGCTTTGCAATGTTCACTTTCCTCTGCTTTCCACCTAGCAATCTCCTTTCCAAAAGAGGGCAGTGCAGTGTCTGTATAAATGTGAATAGAGCAGCCACACCCCTGCTTGACAGTGAGGTCATTTGCAAAGGGCCTGATCCGTTGCTGTGACAGCTAACATACTAATTACAGTGAATCATAGACACTCTAGCAATGCCTCAGAGTGGAGTTCTCCTTCTCGGGCCCTGGGTTTCTGCTCGCTCTGTACTCGTCAAGATAGCATGCAGGAACAAATTATGTACCCAGAAGGGAAATCCTGCAGATCTGCTAAATGTGCTAATTTGGTCACATTTTCCTCTGTGATTATACATCAATGTGGAAAGGATGATAGGAAAAAGCTGTAGTGAGTCAAAAGGAAAGGGATGAAGGCCGTCTTGTCTTTGAGTTCCTATTGTGCTAAACAAGTCCTGTCTATTGCAGTGATAGCTTCTCTCCTTATATTGCTTTTCTAGTTCGTCTAATTAGTGTTCCTGCTTCATATTTTTAAGACATGCAGAGCTACTGCTCTGAATGCTGCTTAATTTATTGTTGTTGGCCACTGGTAAGCTTTTTAAGGATAGGCTGTCTTTGCATTCTGTTCTCTCTTTATGAAGGTGCAACCAGGATTACTTTTAGCTTTCAAGTTTTTCAGAATGTTTGTTCAATTCATTTAATTACTGTGGAAACTCATGAATTTGCCGTTCAGTTCAGTCATGAAAGAAGGTTAACCAATCTAAGATCATTACATCATGGTTAGAAAATTATATGTTCATCAAAAGTAACAGAAGAAGAAGAAAAATTGAGACAACTGGCCTAACCTATGGTGCTTGAAGTCCTGTTTAAGAACCAACGATTTATGTTTGTTTTATGTTATGCCAAAGAGGCCACCATAGATTTAGTGTCCAAGGATTGTAAGGGCCACATTCAAATTTGGGAGGTACTCCTTGATGTGCAGAGCTTCCTTGGCAAAAGTGTTACAGCCACCAAATGGCTAGGACTGAGCTGGCACCAAGGTTCCCTTTGTTCTGCATTTCCTGCCATCTGATATTAAGGATTATAGAAAGCCCCGTCCAGTCTTATGCCCAGGGTTTCATCTGGGACCCCATGTTGACACACAGTTGTGTCAGTTTCTGTGTTTGAGGTGAGTAAAGATCCCAAGCTTGTTTGGACCCAGTACGGATATCTCCTGTCTCTGGCAAAAGGGAAGGGAAGATGGAGGAAGTGATTGAATACACAGTAGCCCGTAGTCCTCTTTTGAACCCATTAATGCAGGGGCAGTACAACCGCTTTCATCCAGAGTTGGAACTGCCATGGCCGCAGGAGTCAGCGGTGTGGGTGTGTGGATCCGTGTGTGTGTATCTGTGAAGAGGGGGCATAGCGACACAGCGAATTTGCATCACATTTGTTGAGCGTGTTGCAATCGTTCAGCCAGGAGCGGTGAAGGACACGAGGAATAAAATCTCAGTCGAGTCATGAATATGAGTTTGTAATGTCCTACCAATGTCAGGCTGTGGCTTTGAGCAGAGATATGCAAAACCACTCTCCAGCTTCATTCCACTTATTGCTGATATGATCTGTGGCATAGCCAGGGGAGACAGGGAATCGTTACTGTACAGACAGTGGTTATTAAATTGGAGGAGATGTCCTGAGCCAGTTTTAATAATAAGCTGATAGCCATATGGTTTTGCAGCAAGTCCTAACCACCTCTAAAAGGCCCGATACGGACCTATCAAGAGTTAAAAATCAGGTTGTCTAGTCAGCCTTCTTGTGCAGATGGTTTAATCTTATTGTCTTCCAGTGACTTTGAATATTCTGAGTGTAACGCAGGCCTGCAAGCACAGCAGGTGGTTGGCCCTTTGATCTCTGCTTGTTGATGCTAGTGGAATTTAAATCACAGGGTGACATCTAGCTCATGAAATCATAACATTAACAGCAAGTTTCTGCTTTGATCCTGTTGTCCTTTTGTATTAGGTTCATGACAGATTATGATAAATTGCAAGAGTGATAATTAGCAAACAACACTTTGCCGTGGCCATATGGTCATGTCTTGAGAGTGTGACTGTCCACAAGCACTATGTTTGTGAAATTTTGTGCGCATATGGTATACTCTACATGTATGTGCAATGGAAATGTTTTGTCTTACCAACTCTTTGACCTTTATAAAATCTGCCTGCAGGTACAAATAAGGTAACATGAACCTGAATGACCTCTGTTTTAGCATCCATTTACTTTTCCCTTTTAAATAGAAAAAAACAAGTTTTAAAAAAGTTATTATTAGTTAAAATTTACTAGTTACAGCAAATTGTGATTTGCATATAATAGTTACCAGTGAATAGAGAAGAGGTTCTAAGATGTAATGTCCATGTTTGGGATTCAGCCCGAGTTTTCTTATGGCAGGAAGAAGCAAGCACATAAATATCTTAGTTAACCTCTCTCTAACCTCAGAGATTACTCCGTGCAACTCTGCAGGTCTTTGTTCAATTTTGCTGTCACCATTAAAAAAACCATCAATTGTTATGAAATATTCATGATATACTTTTTTTTACTTATAGATTTCCCTATTAGTAAAATAATATCTCAGTTGTTTCTATAGCAACATTACCAATAATTTATTTACACAGCTCTTCTCTGTTTCTGGGTAAAATGTGCAAAAACAATGTCCCTTCTTCCCTTTAAGAACCTGTCACACAGAATGGCCTTGTTGAATATGAGCCCAACTAGGCTGCCCTCACGACACGTGACCATGTGAAGCTAGACAGCTAGCGAACAAAATAGACGAGATCTTCCACACAAGGCTTGCTTTTCTTGCTTTTAATGAAGATCCTTTAAAGCCTTATCCTCTCTCAAGGCTTCTCCTTGCTATTTCTTATTTGTAAAAAGACGAACGTTTCCCAAGGTACAAGCGTGTTAGGGCACTCTTAGCGTATACATGAACACGTTCACTCTTTTAATACTGCCGAAGCTCTTTTCACGGCATTAACGGAGAAAATACGTCAAAGATAGGTTAATTGTCAGAGCGCTCCCTCGCTCCCATTTCCGCACATACAATACAAAGATCGCTTGTGATAACGATGACTCACTCTGAGCAAATTTCGAACCCATACATTTTAACTGTTTTTAGCATGAATTACTTATAATATTTCTTAACTTTGAACTTATTTATCACTTTGCTTATGTAACTTAATCAGACTATGCACTAACTACTGACTTTTGACCAAAAGGCATAACACCAACAGTCAGTAGTGTAAAAGGAGCCTCTGCTTACTTAAAAAAACAATAATAAAACTAACAGACTGGACTGTCTCATCACTCTGTTAGTATTAAGTAGTTCAAATACATTACCCAAACTGTCCTCAAGTGTGCCAGTGTGATCTTGGAGGTATTAAAACTACAGGTTGACAGAGGTCAGAGTTCCTTTATTCCAAATGTAGTCATGATCTTTTTTTGTTTCTTTTTCAAAATTCAGTTTCTTAGACAACAACCAAAAAGTACATCATTTAGAATTAGATTAATAGACAAGGATTCTTCTGTAAATTGATAAAAAAGATAAAAGGATAATTAAACCTTCGGATTGTTTTATTGTTTCGGTATTTTTATGTGTGTCAGTGTCAAAAAGAACTGCAAAGCAGACCAAGGACTGATGGGATTTTGACTGTTGTGCCACCTGCTGACCAGCAGAATTGAATTGTTGAAAAAGAAAAAAACAAAGCGTAGGTGTCTCCTTGAGGCATAGTCGTTACATGCTTTCACTTTGTGTAGTTGAAATCTTGTCTCTGGTTGTCCTCCCCCTCCTCCATTACTCTGGTCAAAAATTCTCACTGAACATTTGCTAAATGTCACCTTGTCTTTTGTTTCTTTCAGCTCCCACCATCTGTCTTTCATTTCTTTGTAGCATTTTTTCTTCTTTGTTTGTGTGTGTGTTCAGACGGCGTTGTGTATACCTCACTATACATTATTTTTGCCTATACTCGCTGATTTCCTTTCTTTTTTAAAATGTAATTTTTGTATTTGTTTTTTGTACTTTAGTTCAAGCACAGAACAGATCCAATATATTAAGAGTTTCAAGGGGATTTTTGTGCAAGGTTAGAAATCATTTACTCAACCGGGACAAGGCTCTGAACAAGTTTAGAGCACGTTTAGCTGTAGAGAGCATGCTCAATAGAAGACACGCTTGTCAGTGCTACACTGACATAAAAGGTCAGATTAAGACGAAAAAAAATGTGGTTAACCAAGTCAGTATCGTGTTATTTAGAAATACCCATGCGTCAGGGTTGCCTTCTTGATAATCTGAGCAGAAACTTTGAAAAATCTCTCATATTTGTGGTTTGTTTAGTGTGCATTACCTGTAGCAAGGCTTTGGATGTAAGCAATTTCAGGCTGACTGGCGATTCACTCTGCGGCCATCCTGCCTGTAGCCTTAGGCAGTGGGGTTGCAGTGGGGAGGGAGCGCAAACACCAGTCAATTACCAGTTAATAAACAGTGGAAGTTTTCTATTAGTGCTTGTTAGTGCGTGTAAAAGATTGTTGGTACGTGGAATTGGGGGAAGTCACTGTGACTATGGAATCCGAAAAAAATAGTACAGCCATATTTGCTTTCTCTGGGTGTAATATACAGCACCCAGCCCTCTCTGTGCATGCCATTTAAAGAGATAATATTTGTTATTTGATTTTCAGAAGGCCATGGTGCAGTGTATAGCGTTTCCAAATACTTTTTTTGTCTCGTAAAAAGGTCCAGAAATGTGTGGTCAGGAGTTTCTAGTAAGGCAATATATCATAATTGACTATAAAGCTCTCTTTCCAATAAAGCATATATAAGTGTAGTGGAGGCCAAACAATGCAACGCTGGCTGCAGCGTGTCTCATCTTCTTGTTGATAACATTATAGGACCCTAGTGAATATGATGCATGGACTTTTTCCGGGAAGCAATTGTCAAAAATCCCACGTGTAGTAAATCTCCCGCATATCAGAAAGCAGGTTTCACTGTGCTTACAGAGGAACATTGCTGTAAGGAAAAACAGTGCACCTGAGTAGCCTTGGGAAGTATAACAACATTAATTGGATTTGGAGAAGTCATCTTTTGCAAGGGAACACTGTTCTGACAGTCTGACAGCCAGAAGCATGAATCATTAAAGTGCCTCCCTGTCATATTAGACCACTACCAATCTCTACCACTGCATGCATTTGCAGTTGTTGTTGCACAGAGCCAAGAGCTGTACCAGCGTGTACACCAACTAGGCAAAATCTTCACAGTAAATAAAAGACAATAACAATAAATGGTCCCATCCATTCTTCCCTGTAGGATTGTAATTTAATTACACACGTTTCACATTTATTTTCAGAAGAACAACAAAGCTCCCGTGCTTACCATTGCCACCTGGAGCCAGCATCTGGGCTGGCGTCTTCTTGGGGTAATGGGTGGGGCACTTTGCAACTTGTTCTCTAACGTGTGCCTTTCTCTTATTTTTGTATATGTTCCTCTTGATTGAATATATTTCTCCTGTTTGCTGTTTATTCCTGCTGTCTACTATTTATATTTTATTTTGGCACAACTGGCTCAGAGCACCCACAATTTCATTGTACATGTACGGGGACAATAAAGGGCTATTCTAGCCTATTCTGTTCATTGGTAACCAGCAGCTGGGAGGCCGCGCTCTCATCACATCAACAAATCTTGCTTTAATTAGCTCACCTGCCCATTTCCTCCCCTTTCTTCCCCCGTGTTCCCTGAAGTCTTCCATCAACCCTCCCTCAGCTGGCTTACAGGCTCACCTTCCTCTCTCATCCTGCCTCCCGCGCAGGGGAATAGCGTTAGCTTTTCAACTTCACACCTACAGCTCTGCAGGCACACACACGCAGAATGTGCGATAAACGAGACTGACAATAGACTTTGAGAAGGCTTGGATCTTATTGATTTTTAAATGGGGCCTCACTGATACGGTATTAGCATTGGGATTGCCAGTGATATGGCCATTGCTGAAGGCTCACATTTCCTAGGTGCCTGTCAATATAATTTGCACATTCACAGGTAGAAGTGGTCTTACAGGCTCTGTTGTTATGCTCACCCGTGCTCTTTCCACTGGCTGCTTAAAGAACTTCAATAAGTGGACCAGTGGTTTACTGTATTGATCATAGTCACTGTCTGCACTTTAATGGGAGCCAGATCTCTCCTTGGCTTGGTATCCTTGTGAGCTATTTCCACTCAAATTGTTCATGTAGCAGTTGAAGAGCTTCATTTCAGATTGATAATATAGAAAATATGACTCACACTAATTATCACATGATTGTGTGGAATTAAATAATTGCCCTATAAGGAAAGAAGTGCTGTTTAAGATTTTAAGCATAATAAGGGGTCATTAGCAAATAGCTAATTACTTATACAATATTCTAAAATGAGATTTCCTCTTTATACCCGCAATCATTTTTACAAGAGTAGGCGTCAAATTTTTCGAATGGTGGATAACTCATTAAGGAAGGAGCCTCTTCATTTACAAATGAGTTCTTTATCCGAATGATCCGAATGCACATTCCTGTTTTTGAATACTGCTCCCATTTGTACTGCCAGACTGACTTTGCTAACTCAGAAAGTAATCTAGGTCTGGGAAGATTGGCCTGCAATGCTTACCAGTCTCAGGTGACTGATAAACTCCAACCACCATTGTGCTGCCAGCACCGTAAGCTATAGTGTTCCAGTCCCTCTGGTCCACCGTCACTCTCTTTCTCTTAACCACAGGGCTTCCATATGGATACCTATTATGGCTGCCACTTAATTACCTATCAAAAAACATTTCACAGCTCTTGACGGAGGGCTTGCAGAAGGGGAAAAGGGGTGGGGAGGCAGGGATAAAGAAGAAAAAAGCAGGGATAAAAGGAGCATGAACGGTGCTAGAAAATGGGAAATTGGGACTGAAAGATTGATAGAGAGGACCAGCCATGCATCTGTGGGGTGAATTTGAATAAATGGAGAGAGACACAGAGGGAGTGGAGAAATAGCCTCGCAGTGCAGATGAGGGGAGCCGTGAGCTATCCGCTACCATTTTTTTGTTTAGTGTTTACAAACACACCCAACAAGAGAGAAAAGAGGGAGGGTCCTGGACAAGGGTGGCTATAAATTACCTGTGATTGATGCTTGCTGCCATAGAGGACGACAGTTAAAGACGCGCAGCTCTTATTGTTGACACTCTGTTCACTTTCACTCACCCTTCCCATTCTCAAAAGCAGCACCTTACCCACTGTCACCTCCCATCATCCCGAAAACACACAATTAGCTGTTCTCTCTGTCACACAGTCCACCCTTAGCGGTCATACAGTAAAATGGTAATCATTTCCTATATGACAGACTGCAGGTTAGAGAAGCTCGGGGTTTGATCGGGTATAGACTCCACACTGCAAATGTCAATGTCTCATTTACAACCTGTCAAATAACTTGAGATTTATTTTACTTTTTAAAAACTTCTTAGCTCTTTTGTATTGATAATAAATACTTTGACAGGTACTTTGTCTTTCACATCAAAGTGCATTCAAGTTTGACAAGTTAATATTGTAAAGTTAGCAGCTATACTAAATCCCGGGTGCTTTTTAAGGGAATAATCTTTGCAAAATTATTGCACGTGGAAATAATAAGGAGATTCACTTTTCTGCCTTTGCCTTCTATGTTTAAATTGTTATTTTTGTGTTTCAAAGTTTGCCAAACAAAATGTATAAAGTGCACTGAGCAAAAGAATTCATAGAGCGAATAAGTTAATAAGAAGGAAGCTGAGGGCACTAAAGGAAAAAAAACTAAACTGAAAAGTAACAAATCCAGTCATTTTTTATAAAGAAAGCTCAAACTAAACTAGAACCCCAATAGTTGCCTCCAACAATAGCTGGAACATCAAACATTGTTTTGGTGTTGTTCTTTTGATCTTGCCAATGGTAGCAGAATGCAAAGTAACATTTAACACCTGCTGGTTATATAATAATAGGACATTACATGAAAAAAGCTGTGTTTTTCTGTGTCAGTGTTCTTAGAATATTAACTCATGAGTATTTCAACAGCAAACGAGTAAAAAGAATATATATATAGTTGTGGTCAAAAGTTTACATATACTCATCATGGGCATATGGATATCATGGTAATTTTGGCCTTTTCAGGATGTCTTTCAACTGCTCTTTTTTTTTAAAGGTTATATAGTTGTACAGCAAAAACTTTTAGCAAATAAAAAAAGCAACAATTGGATGAACAAGTTTGAAATTATTTTGGCTTTTCTCTAATACGCACTGTGTCAAAAGTATACATATACCCCTACCAATATTTGGTTAAATGTCTCATAAAACCAGCTCGTCCAAATGATTTTTGGTAGCCATCAACAAGCTTCTTCCATAATCCTGGCTAGACATTTGACGACTCTTTTTGGCGGTATTGGTAGAATTTATTTATTTGCTTCGTTGGCACAGCCCCAGCTTTTAAGCTACATTTTCTTTTAATAGGGTTGAGGTCTGGGCTTTGGGCAGAACTTTCCAGAAGCATAATATTAGTCTGCTTTATCCATTCCAAAACCACTTTTGATGCCAGAAAGCCAGAAATTAATCAAGCATGATATTCAACCACTAAAGCAATTTTTATTTTTTATTTTTTTTATGGGAAAGCCAGTAAATAACTGTAATTTGGCATTTTAATCAAACAGTAATGATTTGCTTTACTGATTTTTTTTTTTAATGAATTTTAAAATTCATGGATAACAATAACAATAATTATGTTTTAGCATTAAAAATATAATTTGGATTAAAACGCTAGCACATACTGGTGGATTAACCAGAAACATAAAAAATGATTTAGGGCAGCTGTGGTGTAAAACTTGCATTGGGTGATGATGTAATATGAATGTAATATGTAATGTTTGTGGGAAAGTATATAACAAGGTTCTGTCAGTGTAAAAGGAAAGAAAAAAGTTAAGGTATTGAGCCGTGATAAACACATTATATAAGCAATATTCATTTTTGTCTCTTAAAGCTTGAAGCTGCTCTCCACAATCCTGTTCATTGTGCGCTGTTGGGCTTCTCTGCAGCAAGTACATCCTTACCTCAAGGATACCTCTGGGTAAGTAACATCCTTATATACGCATGCAGACATTACATTACAGGCATTTAAAGTTAAAAAACAAACTCTTCACTCTGAAAGTGAAGAGATCTGATGGTGGTGATGAAACATTTAGTTCCTGAGAGGGGCGATCTCATCTGGAGTGCTTTAGGCTATAACCTTAAAAACCACATCTCCACCAAACTGGCCATCTATTGGAGATAGTGCTCTCAACTGCTATCATCATCAAAACAGCGAGTAGATTTTACAGGAAAGGTAAAATCTACTCTCATTCAGTAAAGTTCTGGAAGCACACAGTGACCTTGACGCTTGAATATTGGCTTTCCTTTAATTTGTCACCTGTCTGTACAGGAGTGTATATAAGCACACAGATGCTGTTTCATGTCCATTGACTAAACTCAAGGGAGAAGAATGCTTGTTTTATTGGTACTGATTATTTAAGCTTTTCACACAATTACCATGACAATTTAAATGTCCATCCTAAATTTTCCTCTCATTCATTAAAGAGCGAATAAAAAAATCTATCTCAAGGCTAAGAGCAGGATATGCAACATTTTTCATTTTGCAAAATATCGCCTGAAAACTGTGAATTCATTCTGTAAAAAGGCTACCGTCGAGTAACTGCTGCAGAATGTTTCATGGTGAGCGAGGAAAATTGCAGAGCCTGACTATCGCATCGTGTCTCGGGACTTGTGGAAATTTAGCTGAATCGACAAAGACGGGGAGAATTTAGAATGATGCAAACAATCTATTATTGCTATTAATCTTCCAGTTTTAATTTTTTCTTCCCCTTCTTATTGGAGAAGGGTGGTTAAATCAAGTACAGGCCCTCCAAGAGACACACTATGGCTCAGTGTCTCAGGCTTAATTGCTTTTGTGTTGGTATTCTAAAGAAGACTGGATGCTCACTCAGATGAGGAGGAGATATGGTGCCATTACCATTTAGGGTCTTGTGATATCAGTGTTTAAGGGAGAACAGGCTGATCTAACTTTCTACTTTTTTTGGAGCAGAGTGGCCTAAAATAAGGTAAAATAAACATTTCATGGGGGATTAATGTATTAAAAAAGCTGAAGTTGGTTCACACAGTTTTTGTGAGTACTTTTTTTAAATCATGAATTTGAATTAGGCATTCAGACGTGGAGATCAGAGAAGAAGGTTTGATGCTTGTAACGATGCAGTGAGACGCGGTTTTGTACATGTAGATGGCAATGCTTTAGACTAGAAGAAACAGTTGTATTGAATAATAGAAACCATCTGTTCTGTCAAATCAGAGTGAGAAGGACATCTGCAGACCTTCTTAGACGTCTGTAGGCGTAGTTTGTTAAATTTGCAGATCTTCAAAAACTTCAGGAACTTCCCTAGGTCTCTAACTGCTGACCCACATTGTCTAAATGTTTTCTTTCAAAGTTCCAGTTTTACCGTGTCTGAATTGAAATCTTTTTCAGTTAACTAACTGCATTTTGTATGTGACCATCAAAGCTAAAAATGTAAGTTTCTTTTGCCTTACAGTAAAAGGGTTCTATGTGGCTTGTTCATATTCTCCTGTGCTTGTTTTGGGTTCTTCTTCTGGGTTCTCCCACAGTTGAAAAGCAGGCTATGGTAATGTCTTGATGCATGCTCACTCATCCAGGTGACTGCAGAAGTCACTTGGATGAGTGACGAAACGTTTCTCCCACTGAAAACGCTACGTCCTGTTGAACAGAATCAACTATCTGGGGCGTGCTGTGTTAATGCTGCCTATTTTAAACCAGGACACTTGAATGACATATCAGATCTTAATGAGTGAAATGTCCAAGTTGAAAATCATGACTAATGTACTGATGCAATTTGCTGAAAGAAAATAAATAAATGATGTACAATGGCCACTGCAAATGAAAGTCCAAACCACACCAACAATGAAAGTTAAAATTGTGCAATTTTCCCATTCAGTTCTTTTGAGCATCATAAAGTAAGCTTCAAAAGAGAAAATGCTGGGGTTTACTCAGATGGAACATTGCTCGGTAAAAAACGGAAATGTATCTCTTGACGTATTTATAATTTTGTTTGGAAACAAAACTACAAAAATTGTTTTTACACTTATTGCTCTTCCATAAGTTCAAAATATCTCCCTGTGGAAACTAAAGGACTGAGAGTCCTTTGTGTTGAATGTTTTCTATAACAAAACTCCATTCAGGAGGTAATTTTGCTTTGTTATGAATTAAAGTCTCAGGAGTGAATTTCCTTTGCATTCTGCTTACGCAGTAGTGCACAGTACGCAAACCAACCTTGCAGACAGAACAAGCAGCTCCTGAGTAGTAAATACACTGGTCCTCTTTTTACTATCACGGTGATTGTTCTATACAGTATGGTACCAAGTGTAACAAAAAGATGGTTTCCAATAAAGAAAAAGATAGCGAAGGCCTGAGGAACCAGGACGAATAATTAGTGGCTGAGTGTTCCGCCTCCAGTTGGTTCTACCTCCCTGGCAGGCTTGTCAAATAAGGGATGACACTAATCATGTTAAAGTGAGATGGGCTATGGGGATTTCTGCGTGCTTTGATCAGAGTAATGACATTGTGTCTAATCATACTGATACCCCAGTGTTTCCCTGTTTGCCTTCACCTTCCTTGTCCCACTTTCCCCAACTTCCTACTTCTCATTTTAGATAAAGGCCTAATGAATTCTGGTTTTGTGCGTTTTCTTTACGCACCTATTCAACAAGCTACCTTTCATAGCTCATGAGAAATTTAAAAATATAACAGCTTCAGAGGAAATTAACAATGTAGTGACCCATGGTTTTCATTCTGTGTGGTGAAAAGAATTTAGGAGAGGGTGCCATCATAACCACTCTCCCACACCTCCTCACGGCTTGCAGAATAATCTCATTAATGCTGGCAGAGAAAGTTTGTTTTTTTCTTTCTCCAAGGCAAAGATTCTTTCCAGGGCATAACTCCAAATGTATCTGTCCCTTTAAATAAGTCTTTGTGTGGACACCACAGATTCCCTGGATAGGTTAAACTAAGGCTGTTTGGGTACAAGTGGACGTGTGAATGTTAAATTGTGTAAGAGGCAGGATGAAGGGGTCTAGGCCTCTGGCTCCGTTTCCATAGTCCTTTGAAGCCATTTTTGGGCTCCTTCCTGCAAGATAAGTTCTCCCTATCGTCGTTTCACCCTGTGCAACAGAGCATTATTTGTTCTGGCTCCTTCTCAAGAGCTCGAAGGATTGCTCCTGTCCAGATTCTGCACACTGATACAAATCAAACAAATGATTGCATGCAAATAAGGGTGAGCGTGGAGGAGAAGAGCTAAAGACTATATTTAGCTCCTGTCACATTCGCACGATGTGATTCATACAGGGAATAAATCCTCGCTGTCTCGCAGCAAGCTGCTGTGTGTGTTCTTTTCCAAGAACAGCATTGTGT
The DNA here is from genome assembly GCF_056152115.1 of Neolamprologus brichardi. Lineage (NCBI taxonomy): Eukaryota > Metazoa > Chordata > Actinopteri > Cichliformes > Cichlidae > Neolamprologus > Neolamprologus brichardi. Next base: position 25,354,648 of record NC_142108.1, read on the forward strand.
TTTGTATGTACATCTACCTTGGTTTCTCACAGGAGTAATGAAATCATATTGAAAACTCAAAGTGACACTTTAATTGTTTAGGAATGAAAGCGATGTCATCTTAATTGGAATTGCATCAGAGATAGGTTGGAGGGTTCCTGCCCTTTTAGTTTTCTCAGCATTGGTTTTGACATGCTTACTCACAGACCAATAAATGCGCAGTAAAAATGTGGTACACAGGATATCAAGCTTCTATTGAGGCAGACTTTTAGCTACAGCTCAGGGCGTCAATCGCCTTGAGGAATTTGTCATGGGTGGTGAAGCATCACCACCCATGACAAATTTATGGAGCATCAAGCAAAGTGGGCGACATCTACAGTCATTGATTGGTGAAAACTTTCTCCACATCGGGCGTCCATGAAACTGAGCTGTCAATAGCTCAGTTTGTAACCTTGTATATATCTGAATATTAGAACTGAGAGCAGCGTCTCACATGTTTAGTGTGACCTTGGACTTGTTAATATCAGATGTCAGTACATTTAATTGAAAATGATTTTTCTTTTCTTTGTAATGAACTGACTCCAGCAATAGATCAGTCACTTGATCTCGTAAAGTAACGAAAACCATCATGATTAAACGACTCAAAGCCTTTCAGAACCCTCTGTTCTTCACTGATGAAAAGATCGCACAAGTTTTAAGATTTTTTTGATGTTCTGGCGATGACATTGTAAATCCATTATATAATGGTATTTAATAGCCTAAAGAATATAAAAGGGAGTGAGCTTGGGCTACAAACAGAACGCTTTAACAGGATAATTGGTTCGATTTTTTTTTTAGGTCTACATTGTTGTCAGGTAGATAATGTTTAATCATGATACGATCCTCTTGCCTTCAGTGAACATACACTGAAATTGTGATCTAAGAGAACTGCTCCGGTTGTGCTCCCTGCTACTGGTATCCTTTTTTCAGCAAAATAGCTTATTATCCGTGGCATTATGATTCAGTCCACTGGTACCGCTTAACATGAGGTCTCAACCTTTTTCACTCAAGGTTTTTTTCTTTCTACAGGTGGCTGGCGGAGCAGAAGGTTCCCAAGGACAGATAGAGATATTTTCTCTCAACAGACCCATCCCACGGGCTGTAAAAAGCCTGCAAGTAGATTCTCCAGTCCGATGTCTAGAATATGTTCCGCTACCTTCCCCGACTGACGAAGTGGAGTCGGGAGTTCATAAGACACCCTCGGCAATCGGCTCCAATATTTGTGTTGGATTAGACGATGGCCGGTGAGCAACACAAAATATAAGAGAGGTTTAATGTCAGAAAAGGCCAATTTTTAAAGCTATGTTTAGTGTAACAGAAAAAGCACAAATTCAAAGATAAGGGAGGAAATGGCTTTGGGTATACCTGACATCTTCTGTTTTAAAATAATCTGCTGTATTATTCTCTGTGATGGTCCCCTGGGATTTCTAGCAATATAGATTTGCTTGTCAGTATTTCATCAAAGCAAGATATCAGAGATGAAACCTCAACACAGCATCAATACTGCGACTTTAGCTAAGATCACTGTTTCATTTTCAAATAATAAACCTTCTGATCCTCACTGTGTGAGATAGGGGATAGGTTTAATCTCAGTCCCCTGTCACAGTAACAGTGCATAAATTGTTGTTGTTGTTTTAGACAGAGAATACTCCTATGTTTATAAATTTAGTTATTTTTATTAACGTTAGTGTTAGTCATTTGCATAGGAACTGATATGTCAGCAGTTTGTTTATGCTGACATATTCCTTTTCAGTGTAAGTGTCTATTCTGGGGCAAGGGGAAAAAAGATATAATAAAATAATAACAACTAATAAATAAATTTTTAAAAAAAACACAATTTCAGCATTTTAGCACAGCTTGTCAGCTCCAATGTGACTTAACATTTTTTGTCAGTCAGAAAAAAACAAATGTGATGTGCATTTGTCATCCTGAAGAAGACAATAAGATGCAGCCAAGTTCAGATGGCATTTCAAACACAAGAAAGACGGAGTAGTCCCACATACTCAATGCTCCGTGCACTCTTAAATCAAACTGCATGAAAATGAGCCACTCTGTCATTTCAAATGATGCTCATTTATCACGTTGGCTTGTGCCGCTGTTGTTCCTACAGAGTGCTGGTCTATGGCAGTGTGGACACTGCAGCACAATGCTTACTGACCCTCCATAACCCAGAGGGGTGCCCTGTGCTCTGCCTGAAGCACTCCTCCCGCTTCCTGTTTGCAGGACTGCGGAACGGAACCATGATGGTTTATGGAAGAAATAACAGTGGTAAGGTGCTCCTGAATCTGCTTTGCTCCATAGACTGATTGGCTATAGTTTAGTGTCTGTCAGGGGTGGCTACCTGTCTGTGAGTGTGTGTGCGTGTGTGTGTGTGTGTGTCTGTGTGCTAGTTAAGGAAGTTAAGGATGTATCATTGACACTGGGTGTAGTTTGCCCTTTGTAATGGGTATAAAATGATAAAGACATCAGAAAATAAATGCATATCCGTTGGGCATCTTTCTTCGCCTTTAGACAATAATTCTGATGGCAAAAGAGCAAAACGGGACAGGCAAAAGAAAAAAAGAAAAGAAAAGAAATGCATTTTTATATTAAATAAATGCCAAAAATGCTGTTTTTTCTTTTTTTAAAACATGTATATCCTGTAGAGATGGCACATGAGGCTTTCTCCTTTATGAAATCAATGTGTGTTGTTTTTCCTCCAGTGCAAAACAGTCCCAATTACACAGGCAGAAAGCATTGTTTTTAACAACAAATTAAATTTAGATTACTTTGTTGGTTATTTACTCATGTGAGGTCATCCCATATTTCAGGTCTTTTTGTGTCTCTACAGATAGGCACCTGCATGGCACTGATGTCAACTCCTAATGAGATGTAAAACCAAAATGGGCTAAAAAGTATTTTATGGTTGACTTCTAATGGGGATCGTTAATCAACAATAATATTTTTCCCAGCAGTGAAATAATTAGTACAAATGGGTTTGCTGTTTTCTCTCATTAGGTATTTATAAAACATCTATTGTATTCAAATGTAAATTGTTTTATTAATTTGGTCTGCAAATTTGTGTGTGTATGTTTAGATAAAATAATCTAAAAATAAAAATGATTTAATCTATGTAATATATATATATGTCTCCTATGGCAATAATTTCAAATCTAGTCCATATATATAGATATAGATATATATAGATATATAGATATATAGATATATGGATAGATATATATATAGATATATGGATAGATATATAGATATATAGATATAGATATATAGATAGATATATAGATGTAGATATATATATAGATATATATGTAGATATATATCTATATATATACACATATATATATATTTGGACTAGATTTGAAATTATTGCCATGGAATCACTTTTCTCAGTACGCTACACTTCCCTTTCCCAGTGATTTTCACACCTGCTGAAAGTATGAAAATAACACTACACCATGTGGTAGATGGCATGCCATGTTTAGTCAGGCATTGCAAAGGCCAAGGGGGCTTAACACCATCTCAGCAGTGCTTTGCAGTCTTCACAGCCAGCAGGAGCACAATAGCTCTATCACCAGATTCCTTTTACCTGGCCACAGTATGTCAACAGGCTTGCCTGCTTGCCTCTTGTGCTCCTCTCTCCTCCCAAGCAGAAAAGATGATTAATTACACCAAGCTGCTGCATACCGATTAAATATTACTATTCATGCTTTGCATTAAAAAAAAATTTTAAAAAAGAGGACAGGAGAAGAGCTCTGGAGGTTGCCCAGGAATGTTTGTGGGTTCGGCACATCTGTTAGAGATTTATGCCCCTGACTAGCATGTTGCTGTCTGAAAACAAGTCTACAGCATTCAGGATATACCAAGGCTTCAGCTGAAACCTTTGTCAATACATTTAATAAACTGTTGACAATAAATAGCATGCTTCTGCTTATCTCACTGTGAAGTGCATGTTGAATATCATGTACTCTTGCGATGGTAATATTACACAAAACGTGGGAGGGAAGTTTGGTTTACTGCAACAAGATTGGCCCATATGTTAAAGAGAGAGAAGTAACGGCGTGGCATTGCTTAGCGATAGTGGCCAGAGGGACATTTACAAGATTGAATTTTGAAAAGGTGAAAAAAATGACCTTTATAACATGCCAAACAATTAACCTGTGGAAGTCAGAAGGCATTGTAAAGCTATTCTGCACTGAAAGGCAAAAATAAACAATTCAAAATGTTAATTAAATGGTTGGATGCACTCTTCTCTAATTTTGCTTCATTAACGCATAGCAAAGGAAATTCTCGTGTAATTTACTTTATAATGTGCTTCTGTGGTAGCCACAGTGTGTGCCCCGTGATTAAAACTCTGCTTCATTTTCACACCGATGAACCAAAGAACGAGGATGAGGTGTCGAGAGCCAAAATTTCAGTTTTTTTGTTTTGTTTTATTTTTTAATTGGCAAAAGACCTGGTGATAAAGATGTTAGGAAATGCACTAAAGTGTACACCAGGCTCGTTGGGATATGGGTGGCAAGGGTGTAAGCATTGTTCTACACAGTGTGGCGTTACGCAGTGTGTGGCGAGACGCAGTGTGTGGCGAGACGCAGTGTGTGGTATTTCAAATGGAAGTCCACAATCTTCAGTCAACCTGTAGTTCTCTCACAGTTGTTCATTAGAATGAAAAAAACAAAGCAAATCTCTTCCGTGAACCCTCTCCGCTGAAGCTTTCGTAATTGCTCAACAGTGTTAAAGAGCTCTATTTATATTTATTTTTTTATTTTTTTGTGTTATAAACACCAAGCTAACTTGCTGTGGTACAAGTGGGAAGAATTGACTTTAATTGCCTTACTCAGTGTGAAAGGGCTCCAGCAGAAGTGGGACATGTGTTCAGACTTTATTAATATAACTGTAGGCTAGCTGTGATAATAGCCTTTTCTGATTTTAAGGGTTTTCTCACATGTTGGTTGTAGTTTTGAGCATTGTGGTGTTTGTTTGGTTTTTTTTTCTCATTTCGTTACTGTTTTTGTTCCTCAGATGATCTTTGGGACCCCGAATCCCGTAGATGTGTAAGCCTGGGTACAGAGCCAGTTCGGACACTGCTGGTGTTAGACGACTCAGTGTGGGCGAGCTGCGGGAACTCTGTCACAGTCATGGAAATATCTAGCTTCAACAAACAGGTAAATAAAGAAACTGTCTCTGGACATACAGTTTGGCAGTGTATACAACTGCTAAAAATGTAAACAGCCAGTGCTTTTTCTACATTGCTTCAAACTAAATAAAACAGAGCAAAACACAAAACTTAGTGTTGGTATTTGAATAATGTTGAATTTCCACAGCTGATAGTAAACCTGCGTTATGAAAAAGCCCATAGAACAAAGAGAAATGTATTTGGTTGAAAGAAGTCAGATATAGTTAGCAAGTAGCTGATGAGCTGATAGCAGCTGATAGCTGTTGTCACTCCCTGTCTGTGTGAAATCTCATTTCCACATGGCCAATGACAGAAGAGAAATGATTGCATGCTAAAATTCAGGTGTTAGAACATCCGTTTATGTTCCCTGCTGATATTTTGTTCTAAGAAATATTAGTTAATGTTATATTTTCAACTGCATCTAGATTTAGCATCTCATTACGGTTACCTATCATATTAAGAAATGTGGACGCTGTTTAAAAACAGGTTAAGAAATAAACTTCAAAGAGATTATCTTTGACTTTTTCCAAAAGGTTACGCGAGCAAATAAATGAGTTCAGTGAAAATCCACATTACAGTGGTTTTGTTCTATTTTTGTTTTCTGCAACATTTGAAGAAATGCAAACTTACACTCCTTTCATTTTCTGGGAAGATTTATGCAGCCATCCTAGAGAGCCAGCATTCTAATCTGTGATGTAATCAAGATTTACTGCCTGGAGCTGCTGCATAGACAGAGACACAGACCCCTTGTAGAGTCATACAGTGTTCTTGCTCAGAAAAAACGTTTTATTTTTCTGTGCCACTCAAAGTTGCGGCACAGAATGTGTACCATTCTCTCCAGAAAATTATCACGGGTGTTGCCTTTGTCATTGTTTCCATTTTTCGTGTAGTCATTCTCCAAGGTGTTCTTCTATACAGCGCGTCATTAGCGGTTTAGAGCAGGGTGACTTCTCCAGCTGAGGTACACAATAATGAATGACATAAAACAAACTCTTCTGGGCAATGTTAATATGGTATTCCGATGCAAAACTGCAAACCATTACTGCTTAATTATAGCTCCCAGATGTAAGTCTACGTGGCTGTATAAATGGACAGGGTGTTAGCTTAAATGAGCATGTGTACCAAGTCAACCTTTCCTGGGTAAATAAAAGTTTATGACATATAAAATTAATTGCTGAATTTAATTTAAAAAAAACTAACAAACAGAAACAATACCAATTAAGAGAATTCATTTCATTTCATATAAAAGTGTTTTTCATTTTTCATTGTAAATGAGTTACATTTTCGGGGGGGAGAAAGCAGTAGAAAATGTACCACCTTCATTTCATCACTTTTTCAATTTGCAATTACTGATGTTTTCGTTCTCCCTATGCCTATCATAAAACTGCTGATGTACTTGCCCAAAAGGTAGAGGAAAAAAACATCTTCCTCAAAAATCAGAATTATATAAGATACATTTTATAGGTGTTGTTTTTGGTTTTTTCAGAAAAATAACGTGACAGATCTGGATATTCAAATCAAAAATAGCTGCTTTTTCAGCATGCTTCAAAATCCACATAAACAGGACTTAGTCGAGCTAGTGTCTGCTTTTATTCCTTCACCTTTTTTCCCGTAGTCTACTTCTCCAGAGACACAAGCTTAATCAGCTGAATGACCACGCAGTTCTGGTTCACAGTATCTCCCACAGAGCTTAGCAGGTCAGCTCTGGTTACTACTTTGCTAACCTTGTCTTCCTCACTAATATGGACTCAAGAGGGCTGACTTCACAGGGGCTGTGGTGCATATCCAGGATCTAGACAAGAAGTATTTGGCACCTACAGGAAGAGATATGACTTGGTTCAAGGCTCAAGGGTCATGGACTCAATTCTACTTCACTTCATTGTTTCCCCACATGGATGTTCACCACTTTGTGAGATTTGTACTTCTGAATCATTTATCTGTGACTCTGCTGGACATGTGCCCCGTTTCATTTGATGCACCCTGCTGCTCATCGTGAGAGTCTTTTTAAGTGTTCACAATCAAGGCCTTGGCTGCACAGTGTTATTTAAATATATCATTTTTAGTCTGTTTGGGTAAACAAGAAAATACTTCCTATGGTGTTGAAATTGCCTTCAGCAGATCCCCAAAGGATTGTCATAACACTTGCAAAATTGTATGGACTCTCAGCTTTGTATTATTTAATTATATTCACTCTAGCCCAGTGGAGTACGTGAAAATTATAGTGCTGACAAATGCTTAAAAATACCATGTTTGTAAGGAAAGGGGAAAGCAATAATAGAGGAAAGAACACATTTAGAAATTCAAAAGCAGCTATCAGTTTTATCACACAAAGATATTTTATGTAGTTCAAAGAGACTCCAAATGGCACTTTTCACTGCTGTGTCTGTAGCTGAAAACAAATGCGAATACTAGCATGACAATGACAACATTCTTAAGGCTCAGATAGTACACCGTTTATCTTGTTCAGCTCTAAAAACAAAGTACAGTTTATGACCCAACCTCAACAGATTTTCCCTGTTTATGAAAATGGATCATCATTTAATCGTTATTTGTGATTCAACCTCTTGGATCCATCTAGGTCGGCGCAAAATTTCATGGTAATCTAGCCAATATTAATCAAAATGTTTTACTCAGAACGCCTGTTGCCGTCTGAGTTGTTAGTGGTGCTAAAATGATCAGAATGATCAGAAGCAGAGATCCAATCCTTGCCAAGATCAGCATTAGTTCCCACTAATCACACCTCTAATTTGGCGCACATCTGTTTTATGCATAGACTGAATTTGAAATGTGTAGACCCCTCGCGACTTCACTTGTTGGTTGTGAAGTTCTGTAAGGTTTAGAAGTGAATCCATATTTGTGTTCATTTACAAAAATATGTTCAGAGGTTGCAGAGCTAACTATGCGCTATTTGGATTATCGCTAACATTTACATGCTTAAATGTTTACATATGCAGCTTTCAAAGGGTTATAATAATGTGCTGACCGTTTCTGTGGTTTTCCTATGCAGTTTAAGATCTTCTAGCTTCAGACTGGTGGAGTTGATAAAGTGTGGCAAGACTAAAGGTGCTGCTGTAGAGAGTTATCCATCTCCATCAGGCTGTTTCTTTTCAGTAAGAGTGATCAACTACCTCACAGCAAGCCCTCACTTTACAACTTTTTGGAAATGGTCGTGACAGCAAGGGCTGCATGGTTAGGAAGCGACTTGTCAATCAAGATGTAAAAGTAAGGATTGAGACCACATGCTCATCAGGAAAAAAATTATTGATGTATTATTTTAAGTCAGAAGTTGGAGCGTTTTCTAATGCAGTCGACCTTGCAGTCGCTCCTGCTGGCCATGAAAATAAATATAGCTTTAAGAAGTGTTAAACAGCTGAGAATAACCAAAAGCTTGTTTTCTTGTATTCAGTCTAAGACTAACAGAGCTCAACCTAGATGTCATTCATTTGGCACTGCAACAAAAAAATAACCCCCTCTTGACCTAAAAAGGATTGCCACCAACTCTTTCCCCCACCGCCACATCCACTGTGTCTCTTCACATACAATTGCTACAGTCACACTGTGAGGCGTGTTCACACCGACCAACCCTATTTACACCAAACACACACAGAAGGTGTGTGTCGGGGTGGAGGGAACAGTGTTTTTATTTGTTATTAAACTGTTTCACTCAAACAAAAACAATACATTTACTAAAATTATAACCCTGTTTACATTCACATCACGCCAGAGGAAAGGGTTTGGAAGCAGCAGGAACGCTGAATACGACGGGACTCTGAAACACTTTCATTGATTAGAAAATGAAGAAAATTTCAACCAATCAAGGCATTTTTTATTTAGTAGATTGTCACGCAGTAGGGGATCTGAATATGATAGTAAAACAGAGCTCGGTTTGTTTGTTTTGATTCATACACAAATTTCATTTTGCTCGAAAACTGCCAAGCTTGGCTTCGTTATTTCAGGCACTCAACATCCAGTCTCAGTATCATTACAGTGCTCCACAAACTCCAACAGTCTGCGGAGGTTTGAGTCACTCCCATATAACCAGACCTTAACAAAGTAGGACATACGTGGGCATACAGGCTTTGATCAATACTGACTGGCAGGCCCTGTTCTTTCCTCTTCCCATTACTATTTCTTACTCTTCCTGCTTTCGCCTATCACTCACACGTCCACTCAGCTCCTTCGCCCTTAGAGTGAAGATGTGGACTTTGCACTCAGAAAAGGACAAAGACACCTTGTCACCCTGTGTAATGAAGGACTAATGAGCTGTTCAGACCAGCTGTAGTGTTTGTGGCTTTAGCTCTGCTGTTATTTCCCACTGCTGGTGGGAGGAATATAGGAGAGATGTTGCTGTTAGTGTGGCACTGCCGAGCTGAGTGGAAAGGGCACATTACTACTGTCAAGCTTCACTGACTACCTCATCTCTGTAAGCAGCGTTGGATTCAGGAGACTAATACCACGTTGTTGGTTGGGGGCAACAGTTGTGGCTTTTACTTACCTCGTATTTGACACAACACAATGGGCATTCACTGTGTTTTATCTACAGTATACGTGTGATGAAATCTGGAATGGATTTTGCAGTGCGGGCTGAAATGTGAATCGATGCTTTTGTAAATTTCATTACACACATTAAATCAATATTTTAAATATTCTTAGGCACTTTTTGAGAATCCTTGTAGCCCCGTCAGATGGGCCTGATGTGTTGGTTTCGTTTTTCCAGGATCCCATCCAGGTGGTTTCACACATATGGCAGGAAAGATGGCGTCTAACCGCCACAGTATGTTACCCATTGATGAGCTGGAAGTCCGTTTTAGAGCCACCTTGCTCGATATTGAGGAATGCATTACTTATACATCACATGCAGCGCAACAGAATTTTTCTCTCCAAACGTGTCAACATATTTGAATTGCAATGGCTTATTGAAGGTGAAATTTTCCTTGTTATTTTGCATATCTAATTTTTCGATGGCTGCGCTTGAAAAACGTAGAGATGCACTGCATATTGTTTCCCTAGTGGAACAGGCACCCACTGCTGAGGAGTCAATTAAAAGGGAAAACACATCAAAGTCTTCTCTCCTTTTCCCTAATTTCAAACAAAGGAGGACCCACTGGCAAGGGCACACAAACAGGTGGTAATCCCTGTCTGCCGGTGCACTTGGGTTGGGGTGGGTGGTGCATTCTCATCCATACTGAGTCACTCTCACTGACTAATTGCCCAGCTCCATGCAACTTGTGCATTGACAGTGATATGAGTTTCAAGATGATGCCCAAAGCAGCCCTTGTCACGCCTTAGACCGCAGGGGCTGTATGTGTTGCCATGATAAGGCTCATTGCATTTATTTCAAGCTACTCATTAAGACTGTGCCCAAAACTATTTTTCCATTGTGCTCTTAAAATGATAGAAGCCAAGGGAATGATGCAAAAACATGCCCCGTGTGTCAGTGACTCTTTAAATTACAAAATTAGGAGGGACAGCTAGACTTTATTTGTAGAGCAACACTAAATGTATTATTCAGGGGACTTCTACTTCGACCTCATCGAGTTGTAATATAACCACAACAGTTATCTTAGATATTTAACAAAAAAAAATGAACACTACACTCTTTGAAATTTGAATTGAATGCCACAATGATTCGAACGCTAACTGAAAATGTTGTCATTTTTTCTCTGTTTCACTTTGTATTTTAGCTGGATTTTTATAGTTGATGCTGAAAATCTTGCAAATATTGTACCGAAGCCTCAATATTGGATGTCCACTCATTATGTGGAGAAAAAGTCATGTCTGTTGTTTGAAAGACCAGAACGAGAATCCAGAGAGAGCTAACCTTTCAGTTTTCTAAATGTTTTCTATATTATTTATTGATGAAATGGGTGATTGCATTTACTTCACGTGTCGTTGTAACAGAATTAACTGTTTGTTTGACAGAAGTTTGAAGTTCATCCAGACCCGCTGGTCAGTGTTGCACACATGGCGTGTGCTGGTGGAGGGGTGTGGATGGCATTCTCAGAAGGTTCGTCCATTCGTCTCTTTCATACTGAAACGTTGGAACTTCTGCAGGAAATCAACATCTCAACACGCTCAACGCTCCAGAACACTGGTACATGCCTATTTAATTTTTTGGTTTTTGTCTTTATTGCACGACATGATGCTTTCCTCCAGAATGCAGAGAAATATTCTTCTCCTTTGGTTTCTTGCCCTCACAAGACTGACCTGATAAGTATCCATCTCGGGCCTCTGGAAAGCCATAATAGAGTCTCTCGGTGAATGACAGGGATTAATAAAAAAAAAGATTAATGTCACTAAGCAGTAGTAAAATGGCAGCCTTAAAGATTTTATACATAGGATTACTTTGAAAATATTCTTGCCTTTCTTCAAATCCATGCTTGTTTAATATCGTGCCATTTTACCTCTTCTTCTCTACATGCACCTCCCCTCTATCCTCTTTTGGAGTTAATATTTTACTTTCTTTTTGTCCCACTTTTTCCCTTACGCTCCCTTTTTCATCTTTTCCACTCTGCTTTAAAATCCTCTCACCCCTGTTTTACTTCTCACTGCAGTGCGTTTAGGATGCCACAGAGAACCCATTACTTCCTGTGCACCTTCCTTCATGATGGATGAAATATTTATCTGCAACTGTGGGTGTTTTTCCCTTTTTTAAGCAAGAACTATGGTAAACAAATTAGAGCATACCTAAAAGTGTCTAATGTGATAATGATAGTTTGACTCAGTGTCAACTTCGCTTAAACATTTTCAGGCGGTGGCTTGTGCACCTATTAGCCTATTTGTAACATGAATTCACAATATTGAAGATCGCTTTAAGCTTAAGGGAGAGGTATAAATGCATCTGGATTCAGAAAATTTGGTCCTTTTATCGAGTCACACCAGAGTGTGATTGATGTATTTAGAGCATTACTCAAAGCCGTGGAAGCACTCCATCATATCAGGAATAAAAAGCTTTTCTCTTGTGAGTTGTGTAAAGAAAGAATACCAACAGGCATATGTTTCAAGCACAGAACTTTTCTCCTTTAGATCAAAGTTCCTTTTTTTTTTTTTTTTTTTTTTTTCGCTCACGAGGAGACTTTAAGGAGAACAGGCTCCTATGGCCATAGTATCTGGAGAAAACTGTGACCCAGAGGTCATCTTCACCCAGCGCTGGTGCTCCCCCTTGAAATATGCAGTAGATCTGTGGGAGGGTCACAGCCTCAAGACTTGGCCCTGGGGGAAGTTACAGGGTGAAAAGAAAAAGAGTTGCGCTGCTCATGTCTTCTGGGTCCACAAAAGGAAGAGGATCTTTGACTTAAGTTGTGATTTGTTGCGCTCACAAGAGAAAAGCGGATCCCTCGACACTCTACAACCAAAGATACTGCACATGAATTACTGATAGTTGTTTTCCATCACTGGGCCTCTGCTCCCTTAGGTTTCTCCTTGACTTATGCTAGGACATGCAGTAATGATATACCCCCTAATCCTCTCCCCTTAATGTGATTTATACTCAACAGGGAATTCCAGTTGCAGTAAACAACAGAGAAGTTTCTGAGGCAGAGAAAACTGCTGATCTCTTCTCTACTAATGCCTTTAATAGTTCTATCCTTAGGGTGAAAAAAAAATATCCCAAAATAAACTCCTCAGTGACATATCATAGGGAAACATTTATCTTTTGGAGACATCTTCTTTTTAAGCTCCCACGATAAACCCACTACATTTCGGAGTGTGTACATTGCTGTAAAAATTGGAGATGCAATATTGCTCGAGGTTAAGCTATACCTCCTTAATCTTTGCCATTATCCCTCTGTATCACTGTTCTAAAGACAATGCCTGGTGCCCACATCTTCCGACTTAACTTGAGATTTCATGGTAGCCCGTGAGTGGGTGTTCATGAGCATCATTCTCTCACTTAAGCCCTCTAACCAAAGCACAAACAGACAAACAGCTCATATAAACAGTTTTGAGATAAAAGCCATTTTCCCCGGACGTCTAACTAACTGCTGTGACCCTCTAACGTCTCCATCCAAAGGCCTCTGCGCTCTGTTTGCTCACTGCGCTTCCTCTTGTACACACTGCATGAACTTCTCTGCACAGTGAAATTAATTAATTAATAACAGTGTTGAGCCACTCATGCAAATCGTCATAATCTGAGCATGACACACAACCGCGTGTAAATACAGCTACACATGTAAATGAGCATTCTCTTGGTTGTATTCAAATGACTGTTGGTGTAATTCAATTATCATTGCCATGGATATTATGGTAAATGGTTCTATAGATAACTAGGCCACAGTGGGAGCCAAAAGCTGAGGGACCACATAAGGAATGCAAAAATAAATCCACAGCAACAATGCTTTTTTAGTCCTTTGTTAACTGGAAACAAAGAATGTGCATGTACAATAAGAGGGTGCAATTATCCTTTCCAAGGCACTAATGCAGTGCTACAAACAGCTCTGCAGTGGGAAGCCTAACAGTACAAAATATATGTTGAATATTGCATCATGCTCTATAACAGAATTTCAAAGTTAACTTTATCCAAAGGATTATTAACACACTCTAAAGGAAAAGAAAATATGCCTGAATTGTAGCAGAACGAATAACAACTTGCTGCAGTGCATCACATCTCGTGTTATCAACTACAGACGAGAATAAATAAGCAGGTAAAGAATTAAAGCTAATTCTGCTTGTCCACGTGCACAGTGATGGTCCTGGTTAAGATAAATAACAAGACACAAAGATCAAAACGTTTGTAGATGTGTGTGTGTGTGCATGTGTGTTATCAGGAGAGTTGGAACTCCCACCACTACAGTCAGCAAAACATTTCTCCCATGCCTTCTGCTTTGCTTGCACTCTAAATCTTCCCAGGAATTACAAAATAAATATATTTTGAATAATAATATGAAAATTACAGCCCGCAATTTTAAAAATAAATCAGCTAGTATAATTATGAAGCAGCTGAAAATGATATTTTTAATAAGAATGGCCAGTAAAAAAACAGCAGAGGTTCAAGCTACGAATAAGACAACATATTGCTCTTCCCAAAGTAAAATAAAACAGGAGGTGGCTGTGTCTCAACAAAACTGTCACAGAGCAAAAAACACCAACCCGATATGAACTGAAATGAGCTCGTTTAATAGCCTTCATATCACAGTATCTGTTTTGTGCAGCATTGTTTTGGGGACACACCTGACACATACCTGCACAGCAGATAATACACAAACTTGTGGCCTACAGCATGTAGTATACACACTCATATTTTCAGATGTTTTAATGCTGTTGTTTTTATTTTTCATTCGGGTTTTGTTTTCAATGCCAAAGTGACTTTCATGGCTCCGTTCAAGATAAAAAGGAATCCAAAAGAATAACATTAAAGGAGCTTAGTTGGATTTTACTTATATTTGGCCTGCTGCACACCATCAGGACTTTTTAGAAATCAGACCCATGTTCATGTTAAAGTTGGGTTTGTTTTAGTATAGAAGGTGCAGCGACTATGAAGCAGGTGAAAACGTTGTAGCTCCACATTTCTGAAGCACTCAGTTCGCAGACAAAAAAGTTTAATATTGAGTTCACAGTCTCGTTTCTTCTGTTGTGCTTCTATGAGTTTTCTTTCAACTGGGTCAGTAACAAGAACATGGATCCAACTTTTCATAATCTTATGTAACCCAGAGCCCTAGGTAGCTGTGCTGTGCATGTGTTAAGCTTGGCAAATACAGACTGATCACAGAGCTTAAACCTTACCTAAAGCTAACACCGGGAATCAACAATGAAAGTATTTCTATTTATTTATTTATTTATTTATTTATGTGGACATACTAGGACTGAACTGTTCTGGTATTATTAAAATAAATGAAAGCCCATAATTCATTCTCTAAAAGATAGACCATCCAGTCTGTTTGTATCTTTTTATCAGCAGGGAGTCTATTTTTATTCCACAATCTCCAATAACATGCTGGAGTTTTGAACTATGTTATTCTGTAACAATACGTGGTGAAGAAAACTCAATTTTCTGTCAATGTTTTCTATATTGCAGGTCAGAAGAGCATGCGAGTCACAAGTCTTCTAATTTGCCAAGGGCTGTTATGGGTGGGCACAGCTCAAGGCTTAATTATCACTCTTCCAGTTTCCAAACTGGAGGGCATCCCCAAAATAACAGGTATGGATCAGAAGGGGGTGTCTGACTCTGATTGAACAGCCTCTTAAGAGGTCAAAAGAAAATGGAAGAGTTGTTTTTTTTTTCGAAAGAAAATTACTCTGCACTGCCCATTATTGAGGTCGCACTTCACATTCTTCTTGTTACCGTGGGAATCGGTGCAAATATAACTAGGCTGACAAGACACAAATCATTGTGTGTATATATGTTTTCGAAGGATAATTTAAAAACTGCTTGGCTGTGTTTTGTTTATAATGCCAAGGGAATGAGGTCATTAGTTTCCCACTTGCAGTACCCTTACTTCACGGCCATCTTATTCCAGGCTAGTTTATTGAATAATATGTAAATATGCCACAAACTATAGCTGCCGTTATTGCTGCTATATTGGTAGGATTATGATAAATAGACACAGTTAACAGCTGATGACATATGATCCAAGGCTGGGTTCAAATCATTTAAAGTTCATACATTTGAAATTGGAACTTGCATTATTCTCACATTTAATTGATGCAACTCATGACGTCTTGACCCCGGCCCTGTTTATAGCAGAATGCCATTTGAATATTTTGTCTTCTGCCTTCTTCAGGAAAGGGAATGATCTCACTAAATGCCCACTGTGGGCCTGTGGACTTTTTGGCGGCCACCACAAGTTCTCTGTCTCCTGAACTTCTAAAGAGGGATTCTGTTGGGGATAGCCCAGACTCTGCGTGTGGAGTCGAGGATCGCAGCGACAACTCCTCTCAGGAATCCCTGCAACCTTCCAGCTCCTACCAGGGAGAGGGGAGAGGCAAAGGGCGTGGCGTTCTGCTGCAGTATAAGCTGCGCTCCACGTCGGGACTGCCCGGACGGCCGTTAACGGCGCTGGGCGACGAGGCGTCGGACTCCTCGCTGGAGTCTTTAGAGCACAGCGTGGAAGACGGATCTATCTACGAGCTCAGCGATGACCCAGAAATGTGGGTCCGGGGACGCACTTGTGAAAGGGATGGGGGCCGCAGGGACAGGGTGATTTCTGCTGCAGTTATCTCTGGAGGAAAAGGTTTTCGCAGACTGAAGGAGGGAGCAGCAGCAGGTACTAGGACAAGTGGGGAGGGTTTAGAGAATATTCTCATGGTATGGCAGCTCCCACTGACAGTGTGATGTGACAAACATATGTGTATTCATAGAATTCTCCATAGCTTAGGCTTGAATCACCTACTCCATAAATTCTGTACATTTGAGTATATGATGAGAAGGCGGTGCCTCTGTCCCAGAGCATGGCATGTTATGTTCAAACCTGTGAAATAAGCACGCTAATGAGTTAATGCTGCTTATAAGTCAGCCCATAGGATCCTTTGAATGTTCAGGATGGCGCATCATGATCTTTGCAGCAGAGGCACAGGCCACTACAGATTAGGTGTGTGCTGTGGGATTGTTTTGAACAGCTCCCTGCCTTAGTTAAGATTGATGCGCCACAATTTAACCTCATCATTGCTACGTGTGCCGTGCCACATCTACTCGGTGCAAAGGATTTCTGTGTGAGCGCCCATGGACACGACGCATTTGAGAGGCAGCCTTTGTGGAATCTGCCATGCTCTGCAGAGTTGGAAATGGACGTCTTTTATCTGATCCTGTGGGAGAGATCCCATCTGTTTAGAGCTGAAAGCTGGGGACTACCATCGCATCACAAAGCACATTAGCATCACTTTATAAGCTTTGCCAGCTTTTTTCTCATCCCATGCAATGTGAATGTACGATACCGTGCATTGTGTCTCAAAGCTGAATCGGTGCTCTCTGGGAGAAAAAAAAAAAAGAATGTAATTTTTCTTATTTTTTTGCAGGTGTTGCAAAAATTACTCTTGGTTCTTAAAGCATACTTTGCCTATATTAAGAAGAGTCATCTTAGTACAGTGTTTAAAAAAAGAAGAAGAAAAAACGGGATTTGGAAAACTACCTGATGAGAGTCACAGATGGTGATACTCTACGTTACAGAATCTATAATCACACTGCAGAATGATCTAATTATTACAGTTTTATTTGATCAAATGAAACTTTTCAGTGCCAGAGCAGCATATTATCTTCCCGCAATATTATAAATGCCAGATATGTGTTTCATTAGTCACTGGCATCTATCAGCATAATTAAACAAATGTGCACCCTGGTTTGTGAATACTCGGCTCACATCAGTGGGAAGCCCCATTCAAATATTCAAAGTTAGACTCAAACGAATGATGAAATGAAAGCGCTGCAGCCATCTAAACTGCTGTCAGCTGTGTACAAATACAAATGCTCATGTTTACAGGACCATTAATTTCAGTAACAGAAGAAGATTCTGACTAAATATGTTCTAATACAGTTACAATACAATTAACAGATGGTCGTGATGATGTATATTACCAGTGATATCACCCAGGACTTTAAGTCATGGAGACTTTTTCTTGTTTTCCTTCTGTTTTGCTAATGTTTTGTAAATATTTGGAATTTTAGTCAAACATTTTGTCCATAATATTTTATAATCAGGATATGAAGACGTCCTTAAACAACCTGTCATTCCTTATGTATAGAAACCTCGCAGTTTTTCTGTGGTTATCATGTCTCGAGATTAGTTGATTTACAGAATCGGTGTTTAACCAAAAAAAAATATAAAACTCTTTTTTTTAAATAATTAAAAAAAAATACAAAGGGATAACAAAGTATATGTAATGCAGTGTCCTTAGAGTCCATACATATTTTTAAACTTGTGAGCACCCAACAGTATGAGAAGTGTTCAGTGGTACTGTGTGAAGTATTTGAAAGCTTTTCCTTTAAGACGTCTTAAAGTTGAACACGCGTTGGCAGACTTGTAAACACGGGCTTTCATAGAGGAACCCAAATCAAGAGGTACGTATTTTACAATGCACATTTTTCACGGTGTGCAGGCACAGTAGGCGGAGGCCACACAAGTATCCAACTACAAACTGAGTTTTGTTGATTTTCAATAAGCCTGGCGATGGTTAAGGTTATGGTATATCATTTTTCTCCACCTCTATTCTACTTAGCTTTTCCACCACACGTGGATTCTCATCTTATCCCTTTATCGCAGAAGCATGAAGTTCATGTTTTGTATTTCCCTGAGGCACACCGAGGTTTATTCTCTCTTTTCTTCTGCTCCTCACAAGTGAGATTCAAAAAAACGTTTTAAACATCCTGCTGTCAGCCGGAATCATTCAGGAAAAAGATAAAATAAAATAGAATGATGTAAACTGTCCTTGGATGCTGTCATCTAAATGTAAATCTAAATGTCACATCAGAAATGTATATTTTAATTCATGTGAAATTCAACGCTGCTGAAGGCACAAAACTCACAGTAACTGTAGGGATTGTTCATTCAGCCGTTTTTAGGGTTATTTTTTGCCTCGACTGGAGAGGGAATAGACAGCAAACATAGCTGGAATCAAACCAGGAGTATTTGGTGGCATTTGGCTACTATGGCACTTAACTTATTTAAACAGAGCATAAATGTAATTTCTGCAATAAAAGTTTCACATCACATATCAACCTTGGCATTTCATTTGCTTACAGTATTGGCCTGCAGGTATTATCCATGCACTGAATGTTATTACTCAAGAATGAACATAATGTGTTACTAATTAGAAGTCCTACTGTACTAAACCTATTTCATTTTATATAAAGGACTGCAACTCTACTGATGTTTTGAAATAAGAGGCAGTTTACACATTGTTTTCTTCCTGTGGTGATCTATATAAGTAGATTTGACAATTATTTCTTTGAGCTATGATGACATTTACTCACAATGTAAAGAATCTGAGATTTGACACCATTGTGACAGTACTGAAAGTAAGAAGCCTCTGTTGTAAACACCCATCGCCTACTTTGATGTCGCTGTACGCATAATTTTCCTGTGCAGTGAAGCATTATTACCGTCATAAAAGATGCATTCACCCTAAGTTCCTCCTCTTAGGTTTGTTGGCTTATTTACAGGCGTCATTGTCACATAGTTCCCAGATCTCAGTGACTCGTTACTTTGGCGAGTAGAATATTATCATAGCTGATAGAAATGTAACGTCAATAAGGTTAGAAAAGCGATGAAGAAGAATTATACTTCAAATAATAATATTGCACTTGAATGGCCACAAGCATACAGGAAAAAATGCTTGTTTCCTTTTGCTGCAATACTTTGATGTTACATGTCTAAATATTGTCTAATGTACATATACTAAATTAAAGCATTTTATTGAAGATGAGTTTAAGCTTGATTTTTATTTATTTACATGACTGATTAATAATAACGGGGCAGTGGATGCTGTCAAAAGTTTACTATATTGCTTTGTCATTAAAATGTTGCTACTTTTCTGAGATTTAGCAGCAGAATATCCTCTATTTCTTTGATACCATCATTTGGGTAATTACCTCACTTTATTTTGTGTTTGGTTATTTAGATTATAACAGGCTTAATCTGTTGGAAGCCGGGCTTTTAAAGAAAAGAAACAACAACAAAAACAGAACTTTTTGGGGACTACTGAGACTGAGGAAAACAAAAGCTGATGTAATTTTTAATTTTGTGCTCAGTGGTTTCCCACTACCCCCAAGACATCACATCACAGGCTACTTAGTCCGGGACTTTTTTCTTGTTATTTCCCAAGAGCATTGTTGGCTTAAAACTGAAGATGGCATCAATTTTACAAGTGGATTTAATTTAAAAGAAGAAGAAGAAAAGCATTGATTATATCCTTTAACAGTCAGTAGGGGACAAAATGTTCCAAGCCTATATTTCCCTAGATTGACAGCTTTTGTCAATCACAGGCACTTTACAGAGATGTAGTTTCTATAAGTGCAGTCTTTGAGTAGAACTTCGAAGTTAAATTATCGCCACTGAGACTTGTTTTGTCACATCCTTTATGCCTCTTCACCTTCATCGTAGGTAAAGTGCCAGCGGCTTATGTCGTTGCATGGCACACTGCACTTCAGGGAGACGGGCAGGATTGTTACCGGCACACTCAAAAACACACTGGGGAACTCCTACCATTCCTCATCCATCCTCTTCCACCCCTCCTCCCTCTATTACCTCTGCCTGTCTTCCCTCAATGTCTTTTTTTATTCTCATTTAAAATGTGCCAATGAAGTCTTTACAAATATAGAATACTTTGTAGTAGGAAATCCAGCCATGCTTTTTCCTCATGAGTAATTCTCAGGTCAGTGTACACAGGTGTCCTTTGACCACAGTTATATTAATAGTCTCCTCTTCCTGCTACTTTCACATGGAGCAGTCAGGCCACATGAAGGCTCCCTTTAGTGCTGACAATGTCAGATAAAGGTTCAGAGGGTGGGGGTAATGGGGCTGTGCGCCAATGAGTTGAGCTTCCACAGCAGCCTACAGGAAATTACCACGAAAGGTCAGCTCTTAAATAAACCATAAATGATGGACTAAACAAAGAGAGGTCAAACTGTGGTTCAGCTGTATGCAGCAGATTTAGATTACATGTCTAAACTGATCACAACCAGCTGAGGTATAAACCTACTGTAACCTTGTGCCCATCAGCTGAGGCTGAAGAGGAAATAACGAGAATATCCATCCAATATCTATCCAATAATGACATAATTTTTTTTTTTTACTTTTTAATTGACACAGGTTTCACAGTCTGGATAAAATTCACATATTACAGACAAGTGCAAAAAATAATCCCAAATATGCACATTCAAGCACGCGCTCATGCATACATACCTACATGCAAGCATCAATGCACACTGTAACAAAATCTTAGGGCACAACCCTGAAAGAAAAAAGAAGAGAGTAGGGATTTGCAGTACATGAGTAATCTGAGAAGCGAAACGATTGTTACCACTGCGCTAACCTTCTTAATATTTGATTGCTGTAATGCACTGCTCTTATTGCTCAATCCACACATTTTCACATTTGTAGCTGGTGCAAAATTATGCTGGACCATATTTCCATATTGATTGTGCAGGTTTAGTGTTGTCTTGCTTTTGTGTTGTATCATGTTTATTTTATGTATGCATTGATTTTACAGTTTGTATCAACTTCTTGTTTACACTTTTTATTTTAACCTGTTTTTCTGCATTGCTATTTATTTTGTAGCTTACCACCCCGTTTTTAAATACACTATGCAAATGAACATGAACTAATTTTCTTTTTTATTTAAAACAGTAATAACTTCCAAAGTCACTGATTCAGTTAGATAAACATAAAAGTCAGATCTAGATCAGAAAATAATGCATTCTCTGCCATTAATATGCCTCTTCATTTCTTGGGTATGTGCACAATCTAGGTTTTGTTTACTTGTACTCCTTTCAGTTTTGCCGCAAGCTCTCATTTACCCAAACTTTTTGGCTCATAGATGTTATCGTGGGAGCATCCAATACGCAAACATGCATCCGGCAGCACAATAAGGATGACACCACAACAGGGAGCTCTTGGAAAAGTCCATAAAACTCCAGTAAGAACTGAGAATGTAACACTGATCTGATAAAGCAGTGCTCAATTGCTTCTTGTACCAAGGTCAACAATGGAGCACATGCTTGCCTAGAAGCAAAATGAGAGGCCAAAATGCTGTGCCAGCATTCCACTGTCAAACCCCAAACAGTATAAGGCATAAATAAGTGTGCTTTTTCTGGTGGGACTTCACAAACCCCCTTTTCTAAACCTTTCTATAGATATTTTCTGCCAATTAACCCTGCTCCAGGAGAGATTTGCCTATCTCAAGCCCCAGCTTTGCGCCTGTGCAGCTTGCGGCGTCACTCTCCCTACGTCTCAGGTATAATTTGCATGCCTCGGTCAAGGCTAAACTGAAGCGGATGAAGCTTTGCAGTTTGAAGGTCTCCCTGCTTTATCTGCCGACTCCTAAAAGCCTGGCATATTTGCATTGCTTTTCATTTCCGCAGGCTTGGCAGTACGAATGATAAAGGAAGAAGAGCACACTGTACAAACCTTGCTTAACAAAGGAGGCAGTAGCTACTGATTTGCATACGAAGAATGCATGGATAAGGCCCGCACAGGGCTGCCTCGGGTCTTATTATCACCCTCCATCAACGCTCGGAGCTGATGCCTGTCAACATCTAATGCACAGCCCCAAAGAGATAGGCTAGGTCACATCGTGATGTCAGATGTAACTGTCTCCTCTGGCAATGTCAGCTTCAAATAAACAGGAAAAAAAAAAATCAATATTTTAATAGTGGATATTGTTTTTGAGTTCAGAAACTTAGAGCTGAACTAAATTCCCTCAATGTCTCGTTTAAATTCGGACTGTCTTTTACAATCCTCTCCTGGCTGCTTATACTTATGTTTTATTTACAACGTTTTAATCATGCAAAAGACTAATACAATTTTGATAACTGTACATTATTTAACTTGTCCCAAAGGAGAGAGGTCTGTTTAATGGCATGATACATGGCCTGTATTGAATAGTAATAATCTCCCAGAGTATCTCTCTCTTTGTCCATCTACTTGTATAAAGGTACTGAAAAATAAAAATGTGATTGCTGCTTGTAAAAGTAGCGTCTCCGTGTGCTTTGGATTGCTTTATGTCCCTTTGACAATGGCATTTATGTTTTTTTTTGGCAGTCTGTAAAATCATAATAGGTGAAGTGCAACTTGCAGAGTTTTATAGCCAATTTTCTCCAAATGCATTTATATAATGTCTCAGGCCAACGTTCCTATCTCCACTATTTATTTATGGTGCTATGCATAAACTTGCCAGTTTTACATGTTTCTGCACACCCTTCTGTCCTGCAGTGTTTTATTTTCCAAGTCTGTTTAGGCCTTTGAAGGGCGACCTTCAATTCATATATCTGTTGCTATAACTCTTTGCTACTACCTCAGTGGGACCTCTGTAGAGAAGATAAAATTTCTTTTTATGTCGCGCAGTGTATCTAGTCACTTTTATGCCAACATTTCTCTGACTATTCAAACAAAATGAGAATGTTAGCATTCGGGTCCAGGTTTTCTCCTTTTTGCATCCCTGTTGAATCTGGAAGCCAGCCAGAGAGCATTTCAGAGGTAAATAATGTGTTGAATGTGGCTCTAACCTGCCTGCATTTCACCGGAGGGGCCGAACTATGACTTGAATTTTTTTCTTTCAGTATCAAAAGCAACAACATCTCCTCTTCACCGTCTCTGTCGATCGGTGTGACACCTCCGAGGCAACGCTTGCATCACCTGAATCACATGATTCACAGGATAGCTAAGCAATTTTTCTTTTTGATCCATTGTTTTTAATACTAGCCATATTTCCAACCATCCAAGTTTCCAAGCGTTTTTTTGTTTTGTTTTTGTTCAGTTTTCTGTGACTCTCATTCACATGTTTCTGACTTGTTCTCACTCTTACGCTTCTTCATTATCTCCCTCTCCATCTCTGTCCTGCATCACTTTCTCCCTGGGGGGAGAGATGTGCTGCACCTTTTACTGCTCTAGTCTTCAGCATGACAGATGGAGGCTATTAAAACACATTTTCATTGTATTATGGTAAATATGGCAGCCATGTTTTATAAAATATTACTGTTCCCAAGACAGTGCTAAAGGATGCAAGAGGAAATCATAACTGTCCTGCCATGGGTTTCTCTATATATATAAAGTAGATGTGGTATCTCTGATTTAGTTACTGTGGGTTGTTTTTACAGAGTTACGGCACGTCAGCTGTGGTTTTGATGGCCCTAGTTCAGAATGAAGTATTTAAAAAAAAAAAGAGAAGAAGATATGACATAAGCTCATCAAGCATGATTTCCTGTCTTGCACGAAAGGAGTGTAACAGAGTAATGGACTTTTGTAAAAGGCATCAAGTTTGACAGCCACTTACACGGTGCAGTTAAGATTCTTGGTTTTCCAGAGGTATAGAAAATCAATGTGAGTGGTGGCAGGTATGATATTTATTCAAAATGCACTCCCTCTCTTGATAAAAAGAGGAGAGGAGGGTTGGCTTGGCAAGAAGCTTGGCAGCTTTTAGGCTGTCTATTTTATAGAGTGGACATTCACATAACCAGCAATGACAGTTTCTATTTTTATACCCCTCACTCCTCTGAGAAAGACCCTGCAATCCAACACTGTCACAGCAGTTGGTTGGACCACAGAGAATTCATTTCTTTTTCAAATGCAGAATAGAAAAAAACCCCCATTGTGTTTAAACAGTAGTAATACAAAATAATGATCAAAAACATGTCCAATATGTTAAAACAGAATGAGCAAAATGTAAAAAAATTATTTATTTATTGCTTTTTAGGCAATAAACTGTGCAAAAAAACACAGTCAGCCTTGTTCATAACTAAAGTTAGGCTACTGTTATTTAGGGCTGAG
Source organism: Neolamprologus brichardi (assembly GCF_056152115.1). Classification (NCBI taxonomy): domain Eukaryota; kingdom Metazoa; phylum Chordata; class Actinopteri; order Cichliformes; family Cichlidae; genus Neolamprologus; species Neolamprologus brichardi. Next base: position 25,379,248 of record NC_142108.1, read on the forward strand.
AATCGTAGAGTATCTCACAGCTTGTGACTCTTTGTGACGGAATAAGAAAAACAAAATACCTCTAAAAAGGCAAAATCCCAGTAGTCTCACACTCTGACTCCCTCTGTGTGTATAATTATTGTTAAATCTAAATAATTCATTTAATTAGCTTTCTGATTTGTGTTCCCCTGCTGTGGACCATTTTCCCAGTTTCTTCTTAATCACTGCACGTTAGTTAACTTTAGTTTTTTTTTTAAAACTCCAAAATATTTAAGAAGCAAAAGAAGTCCTGAAGTAGTAACAGGTAAGACAGACATTTGGCCCCAGTGCATTAAAAACTGCATCGCAAAACAAAGTGATACAATAAACTGCTCCTTCAATATTTTGTTCTAACCATAATGGTATTTCTGTAATAATGTTTAAAATGTGTAATTTTTTCATTTTTTTTGTGTCAGCAGAGAAAGCAGGGCTTCATGGCAGTGCAGCTGCACACTCAGCACATTTCCTAACTAACTTTCAGGAGGAGGTGAGACTGCCAGTGGTCAGGGAGTAGAAGTTTTTGAACTGTACTGAAGAGGCAGAGAAATGCAGTGACTGTGTCATTTGGCTGCTATAGTTAAGATCAAATATAACTTTGAATCTGTAAATACAAAACAAAATACAAATACATACATGTAAAATCCAATAAACTGTCCAAAAATTATTTTAGCTACAACACCAATAATATTTAGGGCAGAAAGTTTGGATTAGAGTTTACAATTTACATGTATATCTTAGACTTTTCATAGCAAGGAAAAAAGTGGGTTACTGTAATTACTTTTTCTGTGATGCTGTAATTCGTGACTAGTTGGGGTTAAGGGAGGATGATTAAATGCAGAGAGGTATATATATACAGGGTGGGCCATTTATATGGATACGCCGTAATAACATGGGAATGGTTGGTGATATCAAAGTCCTGTTTGTGGCACATTAGTATATGTGAGGGGGCAAACTCCTCAAGATGGGTGGTGACCATGGTGGCCATTTAGAAGTCGGCCATCTTGGATACAACTTTTGTTTTTTCATTAGGAAGAGGGCCGTGTGACACATCAAACTTATTGGTAATGCCACACGAAAAGCAATGGTGTGCTTGGTTTCAACGTAACTTGATTCTTTCATCAGTTATTTACAAGTTTCTGACCACTTATAAAATGTGTTCAATGTGCTGCCCATTGTGTTGGATTGTCAATGCAACCCTCTTCTCCCACTCTTCACACACTGATAGCAACACCGCAGGAGAAATGCCAGCACAGGCATCCAGTATCCGTAGTTTCAGGTGCTGCACATCTCGTATTTTCACACAATAGACAATTGCCTTCAGATGACCCCAAAGATAAAAGTCTAAGGGGGTCAGATCGGGAGACCTTGGGACGATTCAACTGACCCACGACGACCAATCAACTTTCCAGGAAACGGTTCATCTAGGAATGCTCAGACCTGGCACCCATAATGTGGTGGTGCACCATCTTGCTGGAAAAACTCAGGGAACGTGCCAGCTTCAGTGCATAAAGAGGGAAACATCATCATGTAGCAATTTCAAATATCCAGTGGCCTTGAGGTTTCCATTGATGAAGAATGGACCCACTATCATTGTACCCCATATACCACACCAAACCATCACTTTTGTTGTTCCAACAGTCTTGGAGGGATCCATCCAATGTGGGTTAGTGTCAGACCAATAGCGGTGGTTTTGTTTGTTAACTTCACCATTCACATAAAAGTTTGCCTCATCACTGAACAAAATCTTCTGCGTGAACTGAGGGTCCTGTTCCAATTTTTGTTTTGCCCATTCTGCAAATTCTGTGCGCCGATCTGGATCATCCTCATTGAGATGCTGCAGTAGCTGGAGTTTGTAAGGGTGCCATTTGTGAGTAGCTAATATCCGCCGAAGGGATGTTTGACTAATGCCACTCTCCAGTGACATGCGGCTACGCTGTGGGCTCTTGCTAAATGAAGCTAGAACAGCCACTGATGTTTCTTCATTAGTGACAGTTTTCTTGCGTCCATATTTTGGCAAATCCAACACTGAAACCAGTTTCACGAAACTTAGCAAGCAGTTTGCTAACTGTAGCATGGGAGATGGGTGGTCTCATAGGGTGTCTTGCATTGAAATCTGCTGCAATGACCCGGTTACTGCGTTCACCAGATATCAACACAATTTTGATCTGCTCCTCACGTGTTAACCTCTTCGACATGTCAGTGGCTGTGAACAAAGACAAACTTGTAAATAACTCATGAAAGAATAAAGTTACGTTGAAACCAAGCACACCATTGTTTTTCTTGTGACATTACCAATAAGTTTGATGTGTCACATGACCCTCTTCCTATTGAAAAAACAAAGGTTGTATCCAAGATGGCCAACTTCTAAATGGCCACCATGGTTACCACCCATCTTGAGGAGTTTGCCCCCTCACATATACTAATGTGCCACAAACAGGACTTTAATATCACCAACCATTCTCATTTTATTACGGCGTATCCATATAAATGGCCCACCCTGTATATATATGTAGATAAATAGATAAACATGTATAAACATAGTGCATGGACAAGGCATTATGACGCTAAATTCACATTACAGTGATGATTATGTGGTGACTTCTATTACAAAGTTGTTTCAGTTGTCTGAGTGATGGGGGGATTAAAAAGTTAAACGTGGCTTTTTCAAACCTTTGAACTTGCATTACACTCAGCTGGCGGAGGAAAATGGAAGAGGAGAAGTGGAGCTGTGGACATTAGTTTTAATTATTTATTGCTTTATTTTTTCCACAAAGGCACAAATAGATGATGGTGAAGTGCATACACACCAAAAACAACTACTGCTAACACACTGACTCTGCACGGACAACACGCCAACATTAGCATGCCAAGTGAGTGCGTGCCAAACCCAACCAAGCAACCAAAGCTTGGCTTTCAACAGGTAACAAAAGCTGAGATGCTACAAGTAGTCGGGCTCGTGGCACTGCAGTCCATTTCTTCCTTGTATGTGTTTCTAGTATGACTGCTCTAGCGTCGCTAAAGTGCCTTTTGGGTTGGTTTTTAGCTTTGCTGTCGGCTTTGTGTTAAAATTTGAACACTAGGAGAAAGAACTTGTGTTCATCCTCATTAGAAAGGGACATGTGTCAGTGTTTAGGACAGCAGCCTTGGGTTTATGTTGTTAAGTGGTAATGACAATGCATCTCATGGCATATAAGGTAGTAACTTTAAAGTGATGCAATGAGTAGTGTAACAAATTACTTTCTCCAGCCAATAATTAGGTAAAATAATTTACATCTTTCAAATAAAAGTAATGAGGATTTTGTATTTGTTTTATAATGACTCCAAAAGTATCAGTGTGTTTTAAAACATACTGATGATAAGGATCCACGTGCAATGAGGCTTTTAGTTTTCGTTTGTTTGCTTATTTTTCTGTAAGACACACCAGCTTATAGCGACTCGTGTGGGGAGTGATTCATGGCCCCTAAGCTTACACAAGCCAATTGGGTGGTACCTGCCCTGCCAGCAATGTTCCTTTTTCATGTGTGTGAGCGAACACACAAACTCCCTGAGCGATCCCTTGGACCACTGTGAGCAACAGTAGACGTGTGCACTGTGGTCAAGCCAGCATCAAATCCATCCAAGTTACATGGTTTATTAAAATAATCAAATTACAGCGTTTACATTTATGTTAGACTACTTTTAATTAACTGCTTTAGCCCACTTACAATGAAAATGAAAAAAAAAAAAACCTTGTTCATGACCTGTGTAGTATGTTAACACTATTGGAAGTAAAAATAACTTTAACTCCAATTTTGAAAACAAAACTTTTTTTAATAAAGCTCTGACTTATATTATGAGTCTGTGGTCTGGGAGAGAGTCCTGTAACTCTCTGTCTACAAAATACAGTATATAATGACCAATGTTGGGCAATTAATTATATAGTTACTTCTTCAAAAAAGTAACTGAGTTTTGCAAACAACAAAGTTTTTTTTTGCAGCTGTTTACCTAAAAATACAGCCAAGGCGTTTCTTTAAATAAACATTTCAAACTATTTACAGAACAATCAGGTGTTTTGCATCAAATTTGATGTCACAAATTATTTGTGCCACTCCAAAAATAATTTCTGTCCACTCTGAGATAAAGGAGAACAACAGCCTGATACCTACAGGCCTGACAACAGGAGATGTATCACTCCTGTAACACCTTGTAACAGCAGTCTGGCGAGGAAGGAGCGGCTAGCAGGTCCAGTGGGCATGTGGTGTGGAGGTTAGCCGGATAACTCGAAGCCAGTCAGTTAGGTTAAACAACAGACCTTTATTTCTTAACAGCAACGTAAGACCATACGAGCCAGGTCTCCACGGCTCTACTCTGTCCGTACATACATGTCCGGGGTTCGGTAGTCGCCGGTGCCAGGTCGTTACAACATTAAGGTACTTCCTCGTAGAATTGAACATGTACAGCATGGAATGGCCGCTGCTAACAACAACAACACCCACTAGGAGACTCCCGCAACTACTACAATAATAGGGCAACCCCCCCTAGTGGTGCTATAACCCAAAAGGGTTGTTACATCACCCCCCCGGCAATTAGCAGGCTGTCCTCAGCCGGACCCAGTTAACCCACCTCCCGCTACCCTTTTTCACTATACATAGTTACATTAGGTAGTAAGCAGGTTGTGGAGGAATTGTTAGACATCCTTACCTTACAGCATGGGTACAGTCAATAAACAAACTTAGTGTTTGAAGCAAACAATACAGAACATGCAGTATTACTGCCAATCCATCTTCCAGAGATGGTCATAGACAAGGGAAACAGTCAGACATACAACACAACCGGTCACTCAAATCGGTACAACAGAAAACCAAACAAAGGCTCTCACGGGCCACGATGACGAGGGCTCAGTGGAACAGAACAAGTAATCACCCCAGAACAGAACAATTACAGCATGCACATGTATGAAACCAATCCTCAGCCAACATTGAGTCTGTCCGTATGATGACGGTTAGTCCACCTGGTAGCAGTCCAACCCTCAGTGATTCTGGGGCACCGGCGGGGTCTCAAACGATAGTGTTCCCCCTCAGCCGGTGGCGACTCAGAGGCGCCCTCAGCGGGGTGCCCGCCTGCTTCGATATCCCCTGAACTCGGGGATGAGGGCTGTTCCCACGTTTCAGTCTCATCCAGACTCTCCTGAGCCGAAGTCCGGCGCCCTGAAGGAGATGTGGAGTCCCAGGAGTAAAATGGCTGAACGTTCACGACATGGAAGACTCCTGCGTCTTCACCAGTGTCAATCTTGGCTAATCTGTAGTTGACCTCCCCAAGCTTCTGAGTAACCTGGAGGGGGCCTGTAAACAAGGGTGCCAGCTTGGCTGCGAAGGAAGATTGAGCGTCCGATCGATGATGAGCTTTGACTTTCACCAAGTCTCCGACGGCATAGGTCATCGGTCGGCGTCTCAGGTCGTAGTAGCGTTTCTGCCTAGCGTGGCTGCGAGCCAGTGTCTCCCTGGCACGATCGTGGGCCTCCTGAAGCGACGCTTTAAGGGTCTCCGGATAGGGCATGGATGACTCCTCGCTCTCTCCAGACGGCTTAGTAAGCAAGTCAAGGGGAGTCTCCAGCTCCCTACCATACAACATCATAGCAGGGCTGAGTCCTGTACTCTCATGGGGGGCTGAGCGCAGCGCGAAACAGATTTGGGACATGAACTTATCCCATGACGCGTGCTTATCGCCCACGTAGGCGCGGATGGCTGTTTTGAGAGTTCTGTTCACTCTTTCGGTCGCATTAGTTTGCGGATGATACGCCGTCGTGAGGCGGTGGGTGGACCCAAGAGTGGAGAGAACAGAATCAAACAGCTCACTGACAAAAGGTGAGCCCCTGTCCGAAATAAGGTATCTAGGGGCCCCATGCCTAGCAAACACCTCGTTAATGAACTTACTGGCCGCCACTCGAGCGGTCGCATCCCGAACCGCACACACTTCGATCCACTTGGAGAAGTAGTCCACGAAGACCAGTATGTACGAGTTCCCCGAAGCGGTGCGAGGTAGTGGTCCAACAAAATCGACCCCTGCGTATTCCCAGGGTCGCTGGGGCGTAATGGGGACCATGAAGCCCGCTGGCTTTCTTTGACTGGGTTTTGTGAGTTGACATACTGGGCACGACAAGACGTAGCGTTTAACTTCAGATGCCATCTTGGGCCAATAAAACCTAGACTGCATTCTTGCTAGTGTCTTAGCAATCCCCAGGTGACCTGCTGTAGGGTGGTCATGATAATAACCGCACAGGGTACCCCGGAGAGCCGTAGGAGCATACAGCTTCAGCTCCTCCTGGGGCCGAAGATTGCGCTTATGTTTCGGGCCTCGGTAATAGAGTAGGCCGTCATTGACCACCAAGGACGGTGAAGGACTGACGTCCGAACCCAGGTCGGGGGAACACTCCAGGTCTCGGAGCTTTGGACCTGCACCTGGGTCATCCAACTGCAGCTGCCTTAATTGAGTTCGGTCCTCTAACAAAAGGGGAGGCTGGGCACGAAGATCCATGCCCCAGATGACAGCATGCTCTGGTAAGATTTCAATAGGAGGACCCTCTGGTGCAGGTAGTGGGTTGCGAGACAGAGCGTCTGGCACCCTGTTGTGCACCCCCGCCTTATGTACAATGGTAAAGTCAAAGTCCTGCAAGCGCAGGGACCACCGCGCCAACCGGCCAGTGGGGTTTGGGCGTGACATCAGCCACTTAAGGCTGTTGTGGTCAGTTAAGACCGTCACGTGAAGCCCTTCCACATAGGGACGAAAGTGTTCTAAAGCCCAAATCACAGCCAGACACTCCTTTTCTGGCGTAGAGTATGGTTTCTCTGCCTTGTGAAGAGCTCGACTCGCGTAAGCGACCGCTACTTCCCTACCCTCTGCATCCTTCTGCATTAAGGCCGCCCCCAAGCCCAGGTCACATGCATCCGTATGGATGAAGAAAGGCCGGGAAAAGTCGGGGAGTGACAGGACAGGCGCTGTTGCAATGCTCTGTTTCAGGAAGTCCATGGACTCCTGACACCTGTCATCCCACTGGAAGGTAACATCCTTCCTTGTCAGGGCGTGCAGAGGTTCTGCATGGCGAGCATATTCCTTTACGAATCTGCGGTAGTACCCCGTCAGACCGAGAAACTGCCGCACCTGTTTCATTGAGGATGGAGTTCTGAACTGCATCACAGCCTTGATTTTGTCACTGTCCGGTTTAATGCCATCCGGGGTAACCCGGTAGCCTAGGAAGGTGAGCTCCTTCAGGCAGAACTGGCATTTCTTGAGCTTCAACGAGAGGCCCGCAGACCTAAGTCTCTCAAGGACCTCCCGCAGGTCCGACAAATGTTGTTCGAAGGTAGGGGACACAATCACGATGTCGTCCAGGTATACAGCACATGTCTTGTAAACAAGGCCGCTGAGGACGTTGTGCATCAGCCTCTGAAAGGTGGCTGGTGCGTTGCAGAGTCCGAAAGGGAGCACGCGAAACTGAAACAGCCCACAATGGGAAACAAAGGCTGTTTTAGGGCGTGAGTCCCCTGAGACCGGCACCTGCCAGTAACCCCTCGCCAGGTCCAATGTTGAAATGAATCGACCTCTCGCTAGGAAGTCGAGAGACTCATCGACCCTCGGTAAGGGGTATGAGTCCTTCTGAGTCACCTGGTTCAGCCCCCTAAAGTCCACACAGAACCGTGGGTCAGCGCCCAACCTGTTAACAATCACGACAGGTGCGGCCCAGGGGCTCATGGACGGTTCAATTATGCCATCTTCCAGCATTTTCTGGACCTGATCTTCAATGAGTTGTTTCTTTGCAGGGGAGGTGCGGTACGGGGGGAGGTTAATAGGCCTCGCGTCTCCCGTGTCGATCACATGTTCAGTTAAAGACGTGCGACCCAAATGTCCATCAAACATACTGCTAAATTGTTCAAGGAGGACAACTAATAGTTCTCTCTGACTATCTGTTAGGTTTGCCTCCAGAGCTTTGGTCTCCAGCGAGGGCTCTACCATGTCAAGCGTCATAATGACATTATCATCGCTCAACATATCAACTGAGCAACCCTCCTCTTCATCCGCGCCTGGGCATGGAATGTCGTCCATAACTACGGTTCTTGAGGGGATGTGGATTGTCAAAGAGGCCCTGCTCATAAAGTCCATCCCTAAGACAAAGGGGGACGACAAGTTGCGGATGACAGCAAACCGGTGGTAAAACCTCTTGTTCAGGAACCCTATGGGCAGCCATGTAACACTCTCCGGGAGACAGCGAGCACCGTCTACTAGGCTCACCGGTGGACCCATCCACTGGTGGGTTCTGTTGGGAGACAAGTTGTTCTCCAAAATGAGTTCAGCCCGCACAGCAGACAGGGATGCCCCCGTATCTAGCGTAGCGTCTACTGCCACTGAGTTGAAGTTAATTTTGGCTTTCAGTGGAGTATTCCAGTGTGCTCCAGACTCTACATCTTCCATGTGCCCCACAATGCCTTGCACAATCTGGTGGGCATCATGCGGGCGAGGCATACTTTGCGAATGGGGGGAGGGCTGCCTCATTGAAATGTCCTCCCCCCCCGGGGGTTTCCCGACTGCTGACTGGCCGCACGAGCTGCCGGCAGTGAATCCAGCCCCTCAGCATCGACCAGTTCCAGGCCCGGCGGTGGGCCTGGGAGAGGTCGGTGGGAGGTTGCCCTGGGTCTGGTAGCACCTCGTTCTTTTGGGGCAGCCCAGGTGCAACTTGGGCACGTGCGTGTGGTAAACCCTGGGCGGGAGCATTTAAAACAATGTGGTTCTCTCGCGCTTGCAACACTAGGGGATGAAGTAGGGGTTGAGCGGCCAACCGGCCCTAAGGCTGTGTGGAGCTCGTGCGCGCGAAGCAGTAGGTCCATAACCGATGGGACCGGCGTACCGTACAACGCAACCCGATACTTCTCCAATGAATGTTTACATATGAGCTCGATCTGTTCATGCTCCGGCGGCGGGCATCTTAGCTTATTAAACTCACCGAGCATGTGAGCTACAAACGTTGGGAGGGGCTCCTCCGATGATTGGACGCGATCAAGGATGCCCCGCCAAACGTGCTCTTGGTTATCAGCTGACACAAACACTGATTCAAAAAGTTGGTAAAAATGTGCCCATGTAGTAATGTGAGAGCTGAGGGCCCTAAACCATTTACTGGGTTCTCCCTTGAGGAAGTGAGGGAGCTCACTCAGAACCTGCGAGTCGGTTAGGCGCAGCGACGATCTGTAGCTGTCCACTGATTGGAGCCATTCCTCCGGTGACACTCTGCCGTCACCAGCGAACACTGGCGGCTCCAGCTTGGCCTGGTGCAGCGCTGCGGCGATCATCCTCGATGTATTGCAGAGTTCTGCCGACTGACGCTGGAGAAGCGAGGGGGGCTCTGCATTAATCCCTTTCTGTGTGAATGGTGTGGAGAAAGCCACTGGGTTGGGGGTTCTCTGAGGAGATGTTTGCTCCCCTGGTTCCCCTCTCGCGCCACTATCCAAGTGTTTCAGAAGGCTCTTTTGTAGCTCCAGCGAATCGTGCAAGCAGACTCGCAGTTTCTCCACCTCTTCCTGCAAGCTTTCCACCTTAAGATTGAGGTCATGAGGGGTAGCGGGAGGGATGATGTACTTTGTCAGGCTGGGAGCTTCAGCATCCGAGTCGCAGCCGTCTCCCTCGCTCCCTGTGTCTGGGTGGGACGCCATTTCAAAAGTATGGCCGAAACCACTCTCTCCCACAAAAGTTATGGCAAAGTGAAAGAGCGTTCACACACAGTACCTAAGCGTTAATATCCGTCAGACAGAAAGCGTCCGTGCACACTCTGATGCTTCGATGCTTCACACAAAACAACACGTCCCTCTGAATGAACACTGAGTCAAAGTCACTGTAGCGTTAGCCTTAGCTTTAGCACCGCCGATGTCGTGACGGTCCAATAGCACTGAGTTAGTGGTCCGACGGACCGCACAGTTACTCACGGAGTACTCTCCCTCGGCAGGCGAGCGTGTCAAGCGATGGGTCGGTGGTCTTCCACGCCTGCAAATATCGTTGAAATCGCGGGGAGTCAGCTCCTTCACGGGGTCCTATCGGCCCGGCCAATACAGCCAAACGAAGAGAAAAAAAAACACGCCACCTCAGCCGAAGTGTCGATCGTTGAAAAACATGGGAAATATATCCGAGCCCACCGTCTGTCGGTCCGGATGACGATGAAGATCCAGAGAACAATGTTCGGGCGCCACTTTGTAACAGCAGTCTGGCGAGGAAGGAGCGGCTAGCAGGTCCAGTGGGCATGTGGTGTGGAGGTTAGCCGGCTAACTCGAAGCCAGTCAGTTAGGTTAAACAACAGACCTTTATTTCTTAACAGCAACGTAAGACCATACGAGCCAGGTCTCCACGGCTCTACTCTGTCCGTACATACATGTCCGGGGTTCGGTAGTCGCCGGTGCCAGGTCGTTACAACATTAAGGTACTTCCTCGTAGAATTGAACATGTACAGCATGGAATGGCCGCTGCTAACAACAACAACACCCACTAGGAGACTCCCGCAACTACTACAATAATAGGGCAACCCCCCCTAGTGGTGCTATAACCCAAAAGGGTTGTTACAACCTGTAACATTCAGCAGTCGCCTCATTGTTCTGACACAACACATGGTACATTTTATGACCAATAGGAAAAGGTGGGGTTTTTTTTTGGTGTTGTTTTTGCTCACAGGCGGAGAGCGCTTTTGAGCGTTTTCCTTATAAAACGCCGTTTTTTACCGTTTCTTCCCGCAGTAAATATAAAAAACGATATTATTCAGGAAGAAAACCAAACAGTGCAAATATTTTTTATCATAACTCTGGTTTTACGTGGCCGATCAACACAATTTAAAAACTGGTATAAAGTCCACACTTTTTCCGTCAATTGTTCCTGTCCTGCTCACATCTCCAATGGTTGTACATGTTGTCATTAACGTGGCTTCACTCCACATCAGCCACACCGCTTTGCTAGCTAAAACACCGGTGTCGGCACATAAGGACGCTGTCATAGCCTGTCAACGACGTTGATTAGCTGCGTATATACAAATGTGAATCGTATTATTAGCTGGACTGTGTGATAAGGTGGCATCGTTCTAATCCTATACGGGAGCAGCCAGTCACTTACTGACTAACACTGCAAAACAGAATTGTTAAAGTATTAATTTTGACATTTCAATTCAGGTTAGATTTTTTTCTTTTTTGTGCGCAACGCAGATTTTCTGTGCGCGGAGACCGTGCCAGCAGTGCGCAATTGCCCACGCACGCAGCTTAGAGGGAACATTGCCTGCCAAAGGTGCCAGACAAACAGACTGAAGACAAATAGCAAGTAAACAAATTTCTGGTGAAACGAGATGCAAATCTAAGTAAGAATTTTTTATGTTCAAGACAAACACAACTCTTTCCAACTGAAGATTTTCCTGTAATTCAGGGTATGGCCATGCATATTGCTTCGAAAAGCACTTTTTGCTGAAAATGCAGCTGTGTAAAATTTTTCTTTGTCTATTCACTTTACACACATCTCAGCAAGAAAGGAATGTTGCTTCACATTCTCTATACTCGAAGGTGGCTCAGTGACTTCAACATTTATTCAATGTTGTTCAAACAGTAAAAATGAGGGCTCCACTTAAACCACCCATCAGGCTTTGATGCATTGTGCATCTGGTGCAAGTGTGCAGAAGCATCCATCCTTAGACACAATTAGTGATCCAGTTGGTGTTCCAAAAGCACAGCTCATTGAAAAGAGGAGAAAAGTCGACGCATTGTTTCATTCATTCTTTTAGTGCTATTAGCATGTTTGCAGCATTTTTTTTTAAACTGTATGGCTGTGCAAAAGTCACAGCCATACAGTTACAAGTACCAACATGTTCAATGACAGCTCATTTTACCAACCCACTTGTTTAAACCTGGAGTAAGTGAAACATTTATTTGTTGTTTGGTCTAGCTGATTTAAGCCTTTCAGCTATACCAGCTTTAACAGGCCAAAGCATTTATTGAGCGTATTGACTGAATATAGCCCTTCACTGAAACCCTGTTAAGTTTTGACCAATTTTCTTTTATTGTTAGTCTTCCTCTGCTTGTCTGCAGGGTTGAGGATTCTCAGCAGTGGATTCAGAAAATGCTGAAATACTTGACGAATGAAGTTTACCATCCACTGTGTGGTGCAATCATCTTCAGCACAACACACTAATGTGCACATTTCTCTACCCTTGTTTCTTTTTTGGATCTGCTTTCCAACGGTCTCAGTTTGTATAACAGTCTCATCTAATCAAAACGGGAACTTTTAACAGTAACAGTGGAAATTCTATGTCAAATGAATATTAGACATATGTGTTATTTCACACTTTGCCTACCATATGAGAAACACACAGGTGTTTTGCAATAAAAATATTCTTTAAATTCCATAAAAGCTATCATTTAACTATACTGCTTTTGTTCTAGAATATATTTCAGCACTGGGAAATAGCTGCTTACTGTTTTACAAACTTTAAATTCAAATTTTCTATTTTATTGTTATTTCTCCTGTGGGGTCAGTAAAGTTCTATTTTTCATGAATTATATTATGCTAATTCCTAATTTGATTAAAAAAAACAATTAACACTTTAAAAAACCCACACTTCTTTCTAGAGAAGTAGCATCATTTCATTAAGAGCAGTCAGAGGATGCTGGATACAAATGCGAGGTTTGCTCCCCTGTTGTTACAGAGGTAAGACAGAGTGGGAGTTCACAGTAAAGGCCGTTGTGCACTGCGAAGGTCACACTTGGAGTATACAGTACAAACAGCGGATGAGTTAGTGCTCTGAATTCATGAACAGCCACTGTTTGCAAAGTGCAAACAGATGCCCATAATCCCAGTTTACAAAGACGCCTTTCTCTTGGACACTCTGTATAATGGAAAAGGTACAAAAACGGTATTAATGTCAGAGCAACTGTCAACAAAAGACATATCAGCTATTGCTTTCTTTTTTGCTTAGGAGACATTAACACAATAGAGAGTGGGCATATCTGAGGAGCATTTCTCAACACCCCCCATCCCTCCATTTTTTTTAACAGATTGGACTCACTGGTTCTTTCTTATTGCTTGAGGTAGTTGTCACACAGTAAATCAAAATGGGCCAGGCAGACAAATAAGCCAATGGTTACTGAAGCGATTATGTTGCTGTCACAGTCTAAAGGGTTTCTGTATTTGCCAGAGTCTGTGGGATTTTTTTTTTGGTCTCATCTCTAATATAGGATTACCCCTTTGGCATGCAGAGCAAGTTTAACTAAACAGTTTAATGTTCTAGTGCCTGAGTATTACCACACAGCCACAGGGATCCTAGCTCAGATTTAAGAAATTAGGTGGTGAAATTGAATAAACCCGATACCCCAAAGGACTTTTATTGTGATATCAACAATCCAGGTGGCATAAAGTAGAAGGTAATCTTACAGAGTATAACCACTGGAGACAGAATGTGTATACATATCAAATTGGCTGGTGTGCCTAAGGTTTAATGCTCATGCAATATGAAAAGCTCAGTGAGAGGATGTCAGGGACAGTCAGAGCTTATCAGATACATTATGTAAGGGTCTCTATGGACAGGAAGCCAATACTGCAGATGGAAAATCTACTCATGCTGAGCAAGATGGAGTGAGAACAATGTCATACTGTATTTTTCACAATTCGTTATTTAACTTAACATTCATTGTTTTCTTGTGTGGGTGACTTTTGAGGATAGCATAATTATCAGTATTTTTTTTAGTAAATGTTCTAATACTATGTTCTCTTTTCACAAGCTAACAATGGAGATAAAATACACTGTTACCAGAGCTCCACATATTTTTTTTTAATTAAAAAAAAATTGCATTTTTTAAAATCTTTTTTGTCTGGATCGCAAATCAGATGATATTTTGCTCAAGACAAACTGTGCAGAAAGTTTTGCGTTACATTTCTAGCAGGTCAAAGTTTCTATTTCCAGTATCTTCTGATTGAATGGGCACAAGAAGTGGTGCTGGTGCTAAATGGGCTAAAGTTGTTCAAAACATTTTTTATGACTCAAACTAAGGCTATTACCCCATGTACCTGGGCTGCACTACTTACTAGAACAAATGTTAAAATGGTAATATAAGAACACTGGGCGGAATGGATTCAATGGCAGGACTCAGAGGTCAGGTTTTGCGCATTTATTCACAGTGAAAACAACAGGGTGATATATACAGGTTGTGATGGGGGAAACAGAGGCTCCAGGGATCCAGGCAAAAGGGCCATCCAAGCAATCCAAACTCTCCTTTCTCATTCAGCTCAGGTAGTCTCTCCAAGCACTCCAGGGAGGGAAAAATCCAGAGAAGGTCTGTAAAACGAAGGAAAGAACAATGAGATTAGTTGTAAGGGAAACACACTAGACTAAAGAGCCAGGGCTTTACTAACAGCATAGTTCAACAATCCAGCAAAGAATGAATCTCAGCCACCACCTTAAGTACTGGCCTGCTGATGAGATCATCTGGAACAGGTGGTTGATTGCTGCAGGCGTGTTCAGCCAGAAGCAGGAACCCATGATGAGTCCCGCTCATGAACACGGATGTACACACAAGCATAGAGAAAGGAGAGGGAGACAGAGAGAAAACAAAGCCTGGAGTGGGCAGCTCAGGAGGACTGAGGGACCACGATAGGTAAACTTGTAGATCCTATCTGATAAACACGAGCACGAAAGCCACTATCAGCATGAGCACTTTAATTTCTAATATGAATCGCGTCCCTCAATTTTGAGACATATGCTCTTCCAGGGGAAATATTTCGAGCTGGCCGCAAACATCATTATTTACTTATTTTAAATGCCACTGCAGGTATTAAACATTATCTTCAGTTTAACCTAACTATTACCACATGGTCAATGTAATTTTGATATGCTCTTCAAGTGGGATCCACACATGATTAACTTGGAATAAGATTAACTTGTTCCCAAGAAAAAGAGAATGGACTATTACCCTGCAGGTGGTTCTGGCTCAAAGACCTATGATTACCTGGAAGCAATTTTATGTTAGGTATCTTATCACTTGCTCATTGTGGTACAACTGCCGGTTGTAGACCTTTAACATTAAGTATAAATTCGCCATTTACACAAAGGCTTTTTTGTGCTTTAGCCCTATAATGGAAATAAGAAAACCTTACTCTATAACCAGAAAACCCAGTAATTTTGAGTTAACCAGTAATATGAGGAACATTTCCTTTTTGAGTCTGATGTGAATACTTCACATTAATTAAATGGCTATTATTACATTACATCGCATTTGATGAGAGAGAGATGAGATAGCCTTTATTCGTCAGTTGCAGGTCTTTTGCCCACAACCGAGATGACAGACCTTGCTGACCGTACATACAATACACAAACATCACATTGGGGAGACAGGTCAGGCTAGGTAGCGAGGAAAAAAACACCGAAATGTGTAACACAAAAGGATAATACAGGAATGCACAGATATCAACACACCATAGCACAATAAACACAGACAAGCAACATGGGAAAGAGTTCCAGTGTGTACATCTGATCTGGGACCGCGGCAATCTTCAACTGCGCCTCCAGCTGACCCAATGTCCACATCAGAGGGGTAAGCGTTGGAGGTGGCGTTGGATCTGGGGTAGGAAGGGTGATGCGTCAGTGAGTGCTTATCAGTATCAGTACATGTATGTGTGTGCGTGTCCATAGTTCAGCTGAGACAGTGTCCTTCGCCCTGCCAGGCTAAGTAAACAGTCTTCCAGCCAACCCAGGTGGCCTTGCATTTAAGTCAAAAAGAAAAAAAGTGTTTTTTTTAACCTAATATCACAGGAAATCAATGAAGGAGAGACTATAAATGCCGTTTATGGCATTTTCTAAATAAAGTGTATTACAATATGTAAATCTGAAATGCCAATATATTTACAACACATACACAGTCCTCAGCTCACTCAGTATGACTACCTTATTCATGTAGTAATTTATTCCCACTGGTTCTGTACATTAACCAAACAAATTCTGGATTCCTTCTTCCACCCACCGAGCTGTCAACCTGTATTTCTGCTCTGCGACATATACCCATGATATGCATTATTGCAGAAACATTACTGTGGGGCTCCACTTATCTTAGACTGTCTGTCAGCATTGCTTTTTGCACATTATCACACTTTCCAGCCCCAGGAATTATGTCCGTGTTCTAAAATCTCCCTAATAGGTCCCTCATGTTGTTCACTATAATCCCATCATGTTAAGCTGTTTGGTTGTTATAGACTAATCATACCTTACTCTAAAACTATGATTGCTCTATACTTGAAGCTGTCTTAAAATGTATAGCGAAGCGACTGAATGTTCAGAGGATTATCTATATAGTTGTGCCAAGTGTACGTGTCTTTTTACGGCACCTATTCCTACAAAAGATGTGTTGCCCGTGTACTGTGATCATACATCAGTTTACTTGGAGTACATTTCCCTTGCAACTATGATATCAGGGTAGTACCATGTATATATATTTTTCACAGGACAAATAAAGAAATTCTGGTGCTGACAAATTGCCCAGCAGCTACACTGGGTGACAGGGCCTACAGTAAAGCCAGTTTTCCTTTGATGACTCACAGCATCCTTGAAAGTAGAAAGTGTAACCTTGTTACTTTCCAGTATGCAAGTGCTGGATATATGTGGCAAGATTTATCTGTTTTCTTTTTTCCCTTCATCTCAAGGTTCATTCTTTGTGCACACTAATCATTCTTAAGTGACCTTACCTCAGACTTTCCTTGTTGATGCTTTTTTGGGTTCCAAGTGATGGTTAGTGAACTCAATCTTTCAGTCTTTTTGATGTTAAATTCCTAAGACCCAAACTCTTTCATGGCATGCATTTTTAATTTTTCTTTGCTATTTGGGTTGATTGGGACCTAAAGAATTACCAGATTTTTTTTTTTTTTACCTAATTTTTGTTTTTGAGAAAAATGAGATCCACATATGAGGACATTTGTTTCAAATTTTGATAGAACAGTGGCACTATAATGTCCTCGTAAGTGGATATCAGGCCCTTGTAGAGAAAAATTAAGTATTTTGGTCTAGACGTCCCAAAATGTGATGTCCACATATGTGGACGCCAGGTCCTAGGAGGTTAAGGTAAATGGCCTGTATAGCGTTTTTCTAGTCTCTAAGGACCCCAAAGCTCTTTACACATCCAGTCATCCACCCATTCACGCACACATTCACACACTGGTGATGGTAAGCTACATTGTAGCCACAGCCACCCTGGGGCGCACTGACAGAGGTTGCCGGACACTGGCGCGACCGGGCCCTCTGACCACCACCAGTAGGTGTCCAAGGACACAACGACCAAGACTGTCCAAGCCGGGGCTCGAACCGGCAACCTTCCGATTACAAGGCGAACTCCCAAATCTTGAGCAACGATCATTTTCACCTAATGAAAGCTATTCCACGCTGCTTCATAAAGTAAAGAAATGTATTGGATATATAATGAATGTAATAGACAATATATGGAATACATGGGAAATAGACTATACATTTATCATATTTATATAACCCAGCTCAACCAGTCATCCCTGGGACGATGTACCGTAGTTAGTTAGTTAAACAACCTTTGACACTGTTTTGTGCTAATTTGGGAGGAAGAATAGAGGTTTGAATAAAATAAGCTAAATCACCACTACTGGTTGTAGACAAGAACACTGTAAAACAACTGACTGAACTAATTGTTCACTAGCTTGTTTGTAAAGTGGACAGCTTCAAATTATATAACCATCCATCCGCACCTAAAACCAGTTTAAAATCACCAGTTAACTTAACAAGCAAGTCTTTGGACACAGTCATATAAAACCATATTTAAAATAAAGAAAACAACGAAAAGTCAACTAATACATCTGTTGAAAAATTACTACTGGAGATATGATAGATTTTAACTGGAATATTACTTGTATAGATGGCGTCAAATGCACCAGTGTGAGGCACATGTGCAGCAGATTCTTGAGATCCCTAATCAAGTAACCTGTCTCAGGTGTGAAACTCACACAGCTGAGGGAGTGAAAAAGTTGACCTTTTGTAGTCAGACATCACCTTCTCTGCACGTATACATTTCTGTGAGATCCCACCACTCAGAAAAGTAAAAATGAACTACAATGATGAGGCACACCACTTATGGGAGCGAAAGACGGAGCTGTTCAAGTCTTTTCAAGATGTAAGTGCCACCAAGCTAATAGAAGTTGACTCTTGCCTCACTAATACAGCTGGAGTTAACCACTCATTCTTTATTGGGTCCTGAAAACAAGCTTTGGCATTTCATATACAGCAGCTGATTGAACTAAAAATAAATAGTAAATGTGTCAATATTTGCTGTTTTTAAGTTAGATTTGATTTCTAAGCAGAATTATAGCTCCTAACAGCTCAGATTTGCTCGGAAATCCCTCAAACAGCAGCTACCGAGTCTAACTATTCATCATTTATGGTCTGTTCTTTGATGCAAGTCCTTTTTGCTGAATGGGTGGTGGAGCAACAAACCATTTCCCCTTTAAGAAGGAGAGATGGTTGCTAAACCTATTGTACTGTATATATAGCAAATCCTACATTATACAAACACTGCTAAATCTAACAAAGCAATTTTATTTCTGAAACTAAATCTCACATTGGAACAGGAAAGCGAGCCGAGAGTATAAAGTGGTGCCCTTGTAGAAAAAAAATGTATACCGGTGCAGCATCTTCATAATTGGTCCTGTAACCTTGTTTTCCGTTATTGTTCAGCATCAAAGTGCCACATGATGCATTGGCTTGTTTGCGTTTTTCTGAAACTTCTGAGGTGAGTGTGGTCAAGGTTGCAGCACTTATTGTATCTGTTATCTAAAGTTCTCTTCATCTCAAGGTTCAACTTAGTATGTGCTAATAATGCTCCACTGACCTTTGCACTGTTTGTTGTTCTTATAAATTTGATTTAAGAAAACAAAACAAAAAGATTCTATCCGTAGGTTTGATGTTAGGCAATCCCTAAGATTTCTGCGTATATGGAGAATGGATTTCTGCATCTTGTCCTTGTCACATGACCACATTAAATTATCATCCATGTTCTTGTACTCGGCTCTTTACTGCTAATATGATTAATAGGAAGATCTGGGTTTTCTTTTTCTATGTTTAAAAAAAAAACCAAATAAACAGGAATATTTTTCTTGGTAATAAGAAACATCTCTGATCCCTAAATATATAGCCAGAATTGTGCATAGTAAGGAGCACATGTGTCCGATGTATGCATATTTTACTGGAAAACTCTGCAGTTAGAAATCTGTATCTCAGTCGTTGCCTGAAGAATCCTCCCTCTCCATCGCTATGAACATAAAGACGCTGAGCATGCGTGGCTTGTATTTTACAGCAAACGTCTAATTTGCCAAGAAACAAGAGACCAGAATGTGAATGGCAGGAGGACTGAGGCAGGGAACCATCGGACACAGTGTGTGGAAGCTGGTAGGAAGCAGAAACAGGCCTGGGTTTTGGCAGGTTTCAAGTGACAGAATTTGGATGCAGTCGGCTTTAGGCACAGTTGTTGATTTAGAAATAACAGGGATGGCCCTCTTGGGTAACTCCTCTTCTCTTCCCACCCTTGGGCTCCATATGTGAAAATTGCATTGAGTGGGAATTGGCCAAAAAGCTGATTTTAGCCAAGTAGGGGTTCAGGTATGACAAATATCTAACAGATTGCTGTGACTGTTCAGATCTCTGGTTGCATGATGATGATAATAAGCTGTTAAAAATAATACATACACAACCATATACAAAGAAAGTAAGCATAGTAAAGTACTCGGTTTAGTCATAAAGCATTATCTAGCTCCTGTGTGAAGGTATAAAATAATAGGTTTGACTTTCACTGTCGTGCTGTTGCCATTAACATTTATAGACATGTGAGGGTTATTTTTCAAAATACTTTTCACCCAGAGTTTTAATTATAAATGCTGTGCGTCTCACACTCAGTATCCTAATGGCATATTAGCCAAACACACTTTCATTTTCATGGCAGAGCAAGGGATTTTTTGACTGCACCTGTTCTGAAAATGTGCACGTAATCAAAGCACATTCAAACATCCTTTTGATATCTGAGGTGGCTCTGAGGGCTTGGGAGCTGGTTCCCACAGGCAGAGTGCAGCACTTTTGAGCCCTAATGATGTAAACCAGTGGAAAAGAGTAAGTCTGCAGTGGCATCAAGGCTTAATTGCTCTTGTACGTAAAGCCATTCTCCTGTTCTAGGACTTAATGAGAGAGATGCCAATGTGTTACAGTCAACTTACCTCTTCATGTGTTACCGTGATGATAATTAGAAATCACTTGGATGTGTACCGGTTTGGAGTGGGCCCAAATCAAACCAACAGATCAATGTCTAAGCAGGCCATGTTTGTGGTTAGACTGGTTGCAGCAATGAAGCTTGAAGAGAGGAGAGCCTGTGGCGATGTAGGCAAAACATGAATTGCGTTGCCTTCCATAGCACATGCACATGCCTGCATGCACCTGTGCACCACTTGCATTTTTAAGTGCACTGGTCTCTGTTCTTCTTTACACTCCGTCAATGTGTGTGCATAGTACAGAGCATTGTATCAAGGACACGCTCTAATCTAGTTCTAGACTTTCTTACGATTTCTGTTTAGTCTTAGACAGATTTAGAACTCTATTAAAAATACAGAATATGTCTAATTGAGCTAAACTGAGTTAGTCAAAACACACTGTTAACACGGTGAGAAGCATTTCTGAAAGAGATCACTCTCTGCACCTTTTGCTCTGGACTGTCAATTTCACTCAAACTGCTTATGATGATTGTAGGACAAGAAACATTCTTAACCTGCAGGTCTTTCTAAAATGTTTTATGTGTACTGGTGTCAAGGTGTACTTTAGCGTAAAAAGCTTGTAATTAAATTATTAAAAGGCACAGAAACATGTGAAGAAAATCCTTTTTTAATCATTACTGTTTGGGCCAAAATTTGAGATTGAACTGCAGTAAGAATACCCCAAATGTTGCACTTTTACCCTCAGATATGATAATGTTTTCTAAAATGACCCCGCATACAAAAATGAAAACATTGAAGAATTTTGTGCTGTTCAAGTAATTTTTGGTACATTTTGTACAAGTCAAGGAACACAACATCAAAAAATCAATGTATTTATGATTTATACTGAGATTTATTCTTAGAGAATTGAGATGAATCTAACTGATGTTAAAATGGGGTCAAAAGAGGGATTTGAGGGTCACAAGATTATAAAGACACATAAGCTGCCATTTTAGTGAGTTTTGGAAACTCATGTGAAAGTCCCACACATTCAAACTAGTCTGCTTTAAATGAACAAATAGTCCATCTTATAACTAGATGGCAGCTCTGAGATTTTTTTTTTCTCATATAGCAGTAAGTATTTAATGGTTGTGATTATTTTGCATGGAGATCCTGAATATGCTTGACATTTTCACTTTAAGTATATAGTTAAATGAATATATTTCCTTGTCTTAGGTCAAACAGAACATTATATTTTCTTATCATGGATGTTTTCTCCAAAAATTAGTGTTTTAAAAACAAAAAAATGGAAGCCTTTTAGCCATTAAACGATGCAAAATGAAATTGTAGAACAGCTACACCTTCAAATGAAGAACAAACATACATATGAACAGTTCATAAGGGTTGATGAAATTAAAGCATTAACCTTTCAGTAGTTTAGATGAAAAAATGTAAATATCGCAAATGTGGATGAAATCATGTTTAAAAAAGACAGTTGATTATTCTGAGATCAGGTGATACAGTCACTGAATTCCACGTCTTATCTTTGACCTCTTTTTTTGGGCTTGCTTTGACTATATGCATAGGATTCCTTTTCTGCTTGTATCAACTTTGTGTTATGAAGCATTTGGTTGAATCTGAGTATACAAACTGTATGAACATCCATGCTGTTGCTTCTGTTTGTGGCAGTGAAATCGCAGACAAATGCCAGTTACATTGGCAGTCACACATGCCCTAGCTGCAACAGAAGCACCACATTCTTTTACAGATGAGGTGGTATGCTTCAGGTCATGAACTTTTCATTTTTCTTTCTCTCTACACTTTTGTTTATTCGCTACCTTGACAGAAGTTTTACTTTTTTAATTTGTCAGCTGTGCTCCTCATATTTCTGATTTAGATTTACCAGGAGTTTGCATAGTATCATGAAGTCCTGGGGTGTGTACTGCAGGGTTTGGGGTTATCCAAGTAACTTTGGGGTTAACCCTGGGTTTTCTTTCTTCTTATTGGGGCCCTGTCAGAGCCTGGGTCTGTGACCCAGCGTTTTGAATTTATTTGCTGTTGTCTTATGTTAAAATAATGTTTAGTTTGTGTGTTGTTCTTAAGGTTGTAGTTGGGTTGGTTATTTTGACTTATGAGATAATGTTGTCTTAGTTGAATCTTAGTCTGGTTTATGTTTTAGGTCTCTGTGTTTATGGAGTCTCTTTGTGTCCCCTGTGCAGTCTGTCTTGTCCTTTATGTTAAATGTGTAAGTTATGCCCGTGCCATCGACCCCCTTTCCTGTTCCCAGTTACCTCCTTATGTTCCATCCGTCCCCAGTCTGTCACGTGTTTTATGTCTACATGTTCCATTGCCAAGGCTATGTTGCGTGTCTGTGTCTCTCCATGTTTCCTGTGTTATTTTGAAAGGTCTAGTGTTTCTTTCTAGCTTTACTTGAAGTCACAGGAGGATTTTCAAGCTTCGGTTCATGTTTCATGTCACAGTTTTCATAGTTAATCCTAGCTTCCCCAGTTCAGGTTATAATTTAGTTTTGCCATTGCCTTTTATTTTTACATTCCTCTATCAGCCATAATTAAAGACTTGCTTTTTGTTAAAACCATTTTCTCTCTCAGAGAGATTTTTTTTTTTATTTTTTAAATTGCTGTATGTAACTTGATTTCTCTATTTTTATATGTAGTTATTGTTTGCTGCAAGCACATTTAGAACAATTATATTATCCTATAAGCATGACTATATGAACCTAAAGCAGGGCACTTATTTGTAAATTGGTGGACTTTACATCAAATTCACACTTTGCCTAGTCTAAGCCTATATTTGAATTCTGTTTTGGTATATGTTCTTTGCTCTGTTAAACGCCAATGATGCTGCAGCAGAAAGAATAAAAATTAAAAATGTTTTGTGCACATTTAAATGTTAATTTAATGGACTACTCATTACAGTCGGTCATGATATTGATAAGTCTGTTAACTTCCACAGTAAGCATTTTTTTTGATTACTTTCCTTTCTGCCTTCAAACAGGCAGAACTTCATTAATTTAGTGGCACTTTTCAAGTCTTACTGACCAAAGCACTTAAAGCACATGTGCATTTATAGTGCTTTTAATACTAAACTACTGTGCATCGCTTTTCCTTTCGCACACACTCACACCCCTGATTTGTCTGCACCAGCTGTCTTACTTTCACTTTATATTCTAGGTATAACCTCTATATTTTCCCCATAGTACATTTTTATTTTCCTTTGTAAAATAAAACAGAGTTATTTAGCCATAATTGTGATTGGTCAACGTCACACCTTTCGTATTAATGTGCAAGGAAATAATGAATTAACTCAAGTTGATAACCAGCTTCATACCACCTCCTAGTACAGGCTTCTTGTCATGAGTCTTTTGCTGACAACACTATGGTTTTATTTTCTTTTAAGCCTCATTCACTCCTTTGCAGCGTCACCCTCATACTGACAGCCAAATCCACCTGCAACTTAATGGCAACTGTCAGCTTAGTTACCTAAGCACTAAATAACAGTGTAAAGCTACTGAAATTAAAGCAGAAACATTTTCTTATTATAGAAAATGACATTAAAGCTATTTTTTTTCCATGCCCTGTTTAAGTTATTGTTTCTTGTGAGTTTCAAATGAAATGGTATTTGAATAACTACAGACTGTTATTGTTGCTCTCCACCTATCATTACCTGAACCACTGAAATAATTGGGTATGACTACACCTGGTGGTGGTCCATGACCCAAAGGTACAGGTGCAATTTTCCCATTTCATTGCGAACACATAATAATTATGTTTATCTGATCACTCATAGAGCATCCGCGCAGAAACAAAGCATTTGTGATCATTTATCCTTTCGAATGTCAGCCGTTACAGTGCAGCTGTTAACACTGAAGTGTTTTCCTGTCTCAGCTCTCTGCAGATTGGTATGAACCCTCTCCATCTGACGATGTACTGTCAAAATACAGTCACATCAGTGATGTGCTTCGTGGATTTACACTTGAGAATTTATCACCTGACTAGCTAGTTTTGCATTATTCATTGAGCAGGGAGAGTGAGACTACAATCTGAATGCAGACAGCGTTGTATTCACACTCAGCCATATGACAGCATTCCCTTCACAATGCCCTTGTTAAAACTCTGCTTTGGGTAACAGGAGGCAAAGACAACCCATAGCCTCATTACAATCCTGGCTGCATTTGTTGAACACTAACAGTGGAGGGGAAAAAATATGAACTGTCATTTTAAATCCCTTTGCAAGAGCTTCCGTTCGTTTACAAGAAGTGGAGTCACTCCAAGTGAACAGCCATTGGATCCTTGAAAACTTGTTCCACAGCAACAACAAAACTTAAACTACATTTTTATGTTCAAAAACAACAAAAAATTACTGCACCACATTTCCTGTGTTCCGTATGTTAGTCTGAGCTTGTATTAGAAAAGGATTAGAGGCAGATTCCACTGCTCAGGACACCTTTCATGTAACAAACACAAATTCTACTTCTTTATCTCAAAGTATTGGGATTCTACAGGGTGGGCCATTTATATGGATACACCGTAATAAAATGGGAATGGTTGGTCCTGTCCTGTTTGTGGCATATTAGTATATGTGAGGGGGCAAACTCCTCAAGATGGGTGGTGACCATGGTGGCCATTTAGAAGTCGGCCATCTTGGATACAACTTTTGTTTTTTCAATAGGAACAGGGCCATGTGACACATCAAACTTATTGGTAATGTCACAAGCAAAAACAATGGTGTGCTTGGTTTCAACATAACTTTATTCTTTCATGAGTTATTTACAAGTTTCTGACCACTTATAAAATGTGTTCAATGTGCTGCCCGTTGTGTTGGATTGTCAGTGCAACCCTCTTCTCCCACTCTTCACACACTGATAGCAACACTGCAGGAGAAATGCTAGCACAGGCATCTAGTATCTGTAGTTTCAGGTGCTGCACATCTCGTATCTTCACACCATAGACAATTGCCTTCAGATGACCCCAAAGATAAAAGTCTAAGGGGGTCAGATCGGGAGACCTTGGGGGCCATTCAACTGGCCCACGACGACCAATCCACTTTCCAGGAAACGGTTCATCTAGGAATGCTCGGACCTGGCACCCATAATGTGGTGGTGCACCATCTTGCTGGAAAAACTCAGGGAACGTGCCAGCTTCAGTGCATAAAGAGGGAAACACATCATCATGTAGCAATTTCAAATATCCAGTGGCCTTGAGGTTTCCATTGATGAAGAATGGACCCACTATCGTTGTACCCCATATACCACACCAAACCATCACTTTTGTTGTTCCAACAGTCTTGGTGGGATCCATCCAATGTGGGTTAGTGTCAGACCAATAGCGGTGGTTTTGTTTGTTAACTTCACCATTCACATAAAAGTTTGCCTCATCACTGAACAAAATCTTCTGCATGAACTGAGGGTCCTGTTCCAATTTTTGTTTCACGCATTCTGCAAATTCTGTGCGCCGATCTGGATCATCCTCATTGAGATGCTGCAGTAGCTGGAGTTTGTAAGGGTGCCATTTGTGAGTAGCTAATATCTGCCGAAGGGATGTTCGACTAATGCCACTCTCCAGTGACATGCGGTGAGTGCTACGCTGTGGGCTCACGTGTTAACCTCTTCGACATGTCAATGGCTGTGAACAAAGAGAAACTTGTAAATAACTCATGAAAGAATAAAGTTACATTGAAACCAAGCACACCATTGTGTTTCTTGTGACATTACCAATAAGTTTGATGTCACCACCCATCTTGAGGAGTTTGCCCCCTCACATATACTAATGTGCCACAAACAGGACTTTAATCTCACCAACCATTCCCATGTTATTACGGTGTATCCATATAAATGGCCCACTGTGTGTGTTTATATGTATGTGTGTATTTTTCAGATGTGCAATGCAATTTCAGATGTATAGTATATACAGCTGCTTGAAAAATAATCATATTTCTTCATGTGTAGATGAGTTGCGTGTCTTATTTATGTGTATTATTGTGTTTTCAAATAAATGATTCTTAAAATTAGTTTGTATAATTTCTTTTGCTTAAAACTGATATTTATTTCCATTAATTCCTTGGATTTCATTTTTTTAAAATTTTTTAATGTGTGTTCTTTTTCTTGGATCTCTCAGCCAGTTTAATATTTTGCTGTAAGATGGCAACAAAATCTAATACAGTCTATAATTCCTGGCCATGTGGTTCACATGATAGATTATTGCAGTGCAATTTTAACAGATATAGAAATACAGTCTATCCCCCTGATCTTCAACTGCTTGCTGACAAATGGATAAAAACTATAACATACACTATTAAAGCTATTATACAAAGCAATTCATCAAGTTTTATCAGCAGTGACAGCCTGTGTAACGATTGGCTGGCAGAACTGATCTTGTCTGAATAACTGCCTCGTTATACCTTACCAATATTCCCAGGGGATTAGGGGTTTTAGCCCTGTATACATCAATGAAGTATCAGCAGTCTAGAGCAGTCTTGTTAAAATATAATTGGCTATTCTTGTAAGCTCTATTCATACACTCGCTTACCATTAAAGTACCAACTGCCCTCCCAGAATACCTGACATACTAACCTTTTCACAGTTGTCTCTAAATGGCAAAGTTATATATATGTATAATAAAAAAAAAAGAAAAAAGAAAAAAAGAGTCAGAGCAATGTACCTCTGGGCCCAATTTTTATGTATATTGTACCAAACAGATGCCTGTAACTAACAGAGATCTCTTAGGCCATGATTTATTTAGAATGGTTTAAACACTAGGGATGTAATTTTGTGCTAACTAAAATGGCATTTATTGACTATGCAGCTTATTTAATTACAAGAAACCTACTCTAAACCAATCCAACTGTCCCTCACAATTATAGTTTACCCCTTTTAATGCTACAGTGCTTAGGAATGAACTAATCAGTGCAGTCATTGTCAGAGTTCAGTAGATATAATCCCTTTAATTTGTGTTGTTGTATAATGCTATTCATCGCCATCATTATCATGCTAAAATGTTGCCAGGGAAGGATCGTCATATTCTGTATCTGGTCTATATTAGTTGAACCGACCACTGACTACTGCTAAGAACACACGCAGTCTGAGTCAGGCTAAGAGAAGATCAGCAGATTGTTCTTTTCTTTTGTTGGATCATTATGACAGCTGTGGTCCCAGGCTGTTCGTAGCAAGTCTGACTGACAGGCTCAGTGCTGTGGAGCTGACAGGCTTAGCACGTCCATTGGCAGATACAGATGTCACATGCACCACAGGTCCATCTTGCAGCTGGGAATAGAGTACAGGGCAGCCATTACCAAAGGGCCAGAGAACACACAGGGCAGCTTTACAAAGATACCCAGTGACTTGAAGGCTGAACACATCATCTTCTTCTTCTTCTTCTTCTTTTTTTTTAAGTTGCCATGTGAGTCACAATTGAATTCAAAGTGTAAACTGTGCTGTTTGTTGATGAAAAGCATATTTGAATGATTGCATGCTAAATAAACCCCACACCTATTAGATGCTAGGCATGTCAAATATCCTCCCACAACAACCTTTACAAATGCCAGAAATGAATAAAGACGGGTCTTATCCAAGGATGGCTCAGCAACTATACAGCATGTAAAAAAAGAAGTTGTAAAAGCTGCTCAGTTTAACTGACTTATGTGACCTAATTGGATGTGACAAAGTTCAGCATCTCTTGGGGATAGGATTAAGAACACATTGTGGAATGCAGCCTGTTCGGACAAAATCGATTATGACACTAATCCTTGAAGAATAATGAGTATGATCATTTATCAGAGACGCCGCCGGGGAAAGTCCATTGTATGATGATAAAATGATGCTTGGAGGGGAAATTTGAAATGGTCCATTTACTAATACATGGTAGTAATGATAGAAACCTTCTCTGTGAGGATAATGTGCAATGCCCTAAAGCACCAGCTTAAGACCTTTTCAACCCACGGGTGAAAAGGCCAATTGAGAAAACCAATTTAACTAATACAGTTGAATCTGTGTGAAATACCTGATGCAAAATACTCGGTGACACAGGTAAGTTGCCTGCTCCTCTGGGAGGATATAAACTCACTTCCCTCAAGCTGCAGTGCTTAAATAATTTAACACATAAAAGACTACGTGAGGGATGTGTTGACTGAAAATCAATTGGATGTCCACAGTCTCATATGTCTCTTTCGCAGCGTTGGCACTAGCACTTCTTTAAAAGGTGCAATAGGTTTTCCCTGCAGGGGCTCTACTCAGAAAGTACTTCAGGAATCCAGCACATAGCAACAGTGCGCTTCCTTACAAAATTTAAGAGACAGGTCACTGAAGCTATGACTTTCAGTTATACCAGTCTTTAAAATTTTAACCTTGACTGTGGAAAAACAGAGGCAACAAAGGGACTACTCTGAGCCTTATCATGAACCAGTAGTGAACAAAAAATTCACAAAGCGAAGCCCAAAACTTTTGTTTTGTATAATGTTCAGTAATCTCGTTGGATTGTAATTATGGAAGAGGAGTTCATTTGAGAACAATGCTATTTTGGAATAATCCCTTCAGACACTACCACAGACTCATTATAATCCTA
The DNA here is from genome assembly GCF_056152115.1 of Neolamprologus brichardi. NCBI lineage: Eukaryota > Metazoa > Chordata > Actinopteri > Cichliformes > Cichlidae > Neolamprologus > Neolamprologus brichardi. The sequence continues at coordinate 25,408,062 of NC_142108.1, forward strand.
AAAGTCATAGAGGCTTTGCAGTTGGGACACAAAACTCCAAGCAAAACAGACTGAAGTAGCCGCGCATTCTTAACTCAGACACACTGGTGCTGCTCAGTTTCTTGATGAAGGTGGTTTGTATTCCCAGTAGGTAGAAATATTCTCAATATTACGCATGTATTTTTCCTTCTTGTGTCAACCTTGCCCAAACCCACAGGAACATCTTGATTATTGCTTTTTTTTTTTTTTTTATCAAAGTCTCATAAAAATCACAAGGAGCTCTTTCAAATACACAATAATGTCTATTTTGTGTCATTTATGACCCCTAATTTCTTTGCTTCCAAGGCGAAATATTTTGTTGGAAACTGAAGAAGTAGAGAATGAAAGAAGTGTCAGGCTTGCAGCGGATGAACAGTATGTGAAAGTCATATTTTTAAATAAAATCTAGCAAAGACCTGACACAGAACCTGAGAAATGTATCTGACCCTTTTGTTTATTAATCTAAAGTTCACTGAAGAAGCATCATAAATGGTCTTTGTTCAAGGGAGGCTGCAAAGAAGCCATTCTTAAGGATAGGAAATTTGGGAAAAAAGATTGAAGTATGCCAAATTATACAAGAACTGGATTGATATTAAGTGGCAGTGGCATGGAGTGATTAATCCACCATACAATACTACAGTTTCTTTTTGGCATGACTGATCCCAAACACACTCACAATGAGGAAACATCATAACTGGATAGAAAAAAAACCCCAGTCACAGTTAGTAACTATCAGTCATGGATTGGCCTCCCCAGAGCTCAGACTTCAACTGAGCTTTGAATGTCCTTCAAGAAGTATGAAGAAGTATTCCTGACAACAACTTCAAGAAATGACCAAAGTGAGCTGAGGCTGTGTTGAAGAAAAAGGGTGGGCATACTAAATACTGACTTTAAATTTGCCAGAAATGTACAAACTTTGTTTTTGCCTGATATACTTTATTTCTATGTGCACGTTTCGATGCCTCTCTACAGCGATTTTTCCCTTTTTCCATCAATATATAAAGAACTGAGGGGTAGCTCAAGACGTGCTGTACATCATAAACTGCTTTCAGTGTTTTCTCTGCTCAAAATTCTATCACCCTTGTTTTTCTTTGTTTGCAAATATTTACCTGAATAGAATTTCAAGAAGTCAAAACTCCAACACTACTGTATACATGTATAGCAATAGTTTTGTTTTTTCTTAAATAAATGCATTACAGGTGACATGACAAGAAGGAATCATTTGTAAAAATCAGCAAGAGCCTAGTTCAGCCAGCAGGGCATTTATTTATAAATTCCCTCCATATCAAGGCTTTCTATATGTCTCAGCACAGCCCGAGTCCACGGCTTGTTCAACATGCACCTATAAGAATTTTAGGGCGTTCTGACGCAGATAATCAATCATGTGTTTGAGATTCAGTAATATTTCTGTGGTATGTTGTTTGAGGGTCCTGTAAAATATGGCAATGTAGCATAACACATTGCCATATTTTACAGGACTTTGATTTTCTTGGGAAGGAAGGATGACAGACTTGCCACCAACATTTCAACATATGTGGTGCAAGTGCAATGAAGGGTCGGTGTTTCAGTTTGCCTGAACGTGTGTCAATATGATAAAAAGTTGAAAAAATGAACATGCGAACACAAATAAAACAAACATCAAACATCCTTTTCTAAAAACTGATTTAAAAATATATATTTAGGTGCCTCTAAAATTGTAAAATAAAATAAATAAATGGACATCTCTCCATTTAGAACCCATGTAAAGAATGTTATATTTAGCTCACAAGCAGGTGTTTAGTTATTGTGGTGTGTTGGGTTATTAGACCAAAAATAAGACCTGGTTTGTTCTATATCTTGGAAACTGTCATGGAAAAATAACATGGAAACGAAGTAAGGCCTTTCCTTTGTTTTTCTCCATCTTTTCCTGCACTCAACATTGAAGCATCATGGATACAGCAGCGTTTGCTAGATGACTCAATTTGTAATAGCGCCAAAGCTGAATTCTTGATTTATGAACAGTCAGGGATCTACAAGAGGCTATTAAATATAGGGAACGAGGAGGAGTGAGGTGTATGAATGTAAATTAAAATCCAGGATTTTCCTGTGCAAAGACGGTTTTGGTATGAGAAGTATTTGAAGTTTATACCATAAATGGATGATTACAAAGTCAAAATTTCTAGTGTGACCATCTTGCAGTATAGTCAAAGTGTATTGATGGTGACAGCATAAATTAAGACAATCATTCATGCAGCACCCGGTATGTAAATGTCTGCTCTCTGTGTGTGTGTGTGTGTACACTGATTATATAAGTGTGTGAGTCAAAGTGAATGAAAGGCAGGCTTATGCTGGTGGGGAACTGTGTGTGTTTATGAAATACATCCAAGCTCAACCTGAGTTTGTTGATTCAACTCCACGAGTTTGGACAGAGACATTTCACAGAGCATAATTCTGCTTTGCAAAGCCACCAAAACTCAGCGAGGCATACTTTCAGGGCCCTGAAAGTTCCACAACGTCAAACACGCTGATCCAAGCATTTCCATCTCAACAATGGTTGTAGTAATTTAAATGATCTGACAGGTACATCCTCTCTCTTGACAGATGCAAGTTATTACAAAGAGTTTGTGATTCACATATGGGCTGAGCTGAGACTATACCAAGTACAGAAGCACAATCCTTTTCATTCACGTATTCCCTTGGATATATACTTTTAGACACAATTTAAATCTGGTGCTTGTAAGGGGACATACGATAAAACAGATGCTTAAACAAACAGCTGCTTCTTGGTTTTCACCAGCTGCTTAATACAAATGCCATAATGGCCTAAGCAGTCACATGTCGTACTGCGTTTTTCAGTTTAGAATTTGGTGTCAAAATGCATGAAGTGAAGAGAAACTTTTTTCCTGCTAACACCACCATAATCCAATTTTTGTGTTACTGCTTACTACAAGATTTCATAGAGCTCAGAGGTAAAATTTAAAACAAGCATCAAATTTGGTCTGCAAATCAGTCACGACATTTGCACAAACTTTCCTGATATCAGCCTTTAAATAGCCTAGTCTGGCAGCTCGATCCAGTATCACGGCAAAATGTGTAATAGACACCTCCCTGTGCTGTTACTGCAACTTCTGTATGCGTGTCTATTTGACGTTTTAGAGAGGCAAAACTCGAGATGGGATATCGGTTTGAGCAGCTACGGTGTAGAGGTAGCAGTGGTGGCCCTTCTGTATTCTCATCAGCATTTCATCAGCACCTTTTTTATGAACAGAACAGTGGATGCCACAAAACGAACAAAAACGTACACGCCAATGCATCTGCAACCAAAGTTGGCAGTCAATCTATGCTATATTGCATATCCAGGGCCACAGGGGTATAAAATCAAGCGCCTAGGCATTCAGAGTGCTTTTACAAATATTTGTGAAAGAATGAGTCACTCTCAGGAGCTCAGTGAATTTCAGTGTGATATGTGATAGGATGCCACCTATAAACAAATCCAGGTGTGAAATGGAAGCGATTGGGAATGACAGCAACTCAGCCATGAGGTGGTAGGCCACATAAAATCCCAGAGCGGTGTTAGCTGATGCTGAGGTGCAGTGTGTGCAGAGGTTGCTAACTTTCTGTAGAGTGTGTTGTTATAGTTGTTATATTGTCTGATGACACTGTTCCAAGTGTAAAGTTTGGTGGAGGCGGGTTTATGCTATGGGGTTGTTTTTTAGGAGTTGAGCTCAGAACCGTATTTCCATTGAAAGAAACTCAACATTTGTCGAGGGGCCAACTTGACATTTTAGACAATTTCATGCTCCCAACTTTGTGGGAACAGTTTTGGGCTGGCCCCTTCTTGTTCCAACATGACTGTGCACCAGTACACAAAACAAGGTCCATAAAGGCATGAGCCTGTTTGGTGTGGAAGAACTTCACTGGGTTGCACAGAGTGCTGACTTCGACCTGACCCGACCTTCATCATTGGGAAGAATTAGAACAGATACTGTGAGCCAGACCTTCTCTTCCAACATCAGTGTCTGACCTCACAAACGCACTGTCAAAAAATCCCGTAAACAATCCTAAATCTTCTGAAAACCTTTCCTTGGACAGTTGAAGCTGTTATAGCTGCAAAGGGTGGGCTGTAAACTGAATGAAAAAAAAGAGTTTATTTTTACATTGTTTAAAATGACCATCTGACTTAACTCCACAAAAGAACAGTCTATTTTTTCATGCCCCTGCCTCTTACAAAGCTGATATGGTTCATCTCAACTGGAACAAGTTTAATAATTAATATTTCCAGTATACCATAAACCATTCACAAATTAGAGCTTTTATAATGTCAAATCCCTGGTTATATGTTTAAAAAAAAGTGTGCATTGCTATATTGTAGCCACAAGTATGTACTAAAATGGTCACATGCAGGACTGAATGCATTGGAACTGACAAAGATCTTCAAGGCACTGTGTGGTACGTTCTTATATAGTAGCACATGTACTCAGCGCACACATGTCCATTACTTTTTCATTCAGTTCTCTTCTTCATCCACTTCTTTTCACATACTCCAAGGCTGAGGACACTATTGAGTAAATGGTTTTCACATGTGTTCTGTGAAATCATCGCCGATGCATCATGTGTCAACACTAAAAAGTGCCACTTACATCAAACGTGTTGCACTGGGAAGAGATTGGTTAATGCTTAAAGGCTAACATCATATTAAACCCTGTGGATTAAGAATGGGATGTCACTCAGGTTCATATGTGTGTGAAGGCAGACGAGCAGTTACTTTTATAGATATAGACTATATAATTAAATGTGGTTAATTGTACATACAGGCAGGTTTGGAGTTATAATTTGAGTGGAGATAAATAATAGACCAGATGTGTTCTTTCTGTGTGTGACAGAGAGACTGCGTATTACAAGAGTCACTCTCACCCACGCTAAGACTTGTGGATCACCATATCACTCAATACACCCTAAACACAACTAGAATGCAGATGTTCAACTGTAGTGTTTTCATAGCATCTTAAATCCTCTCTCGGCATGCACTGGTTCTCACGTAACCCAAAGCCTGCTAAAACATCGAGTCCAGAACAAAAAGGTGAAAGCTAACATTTCCACGTTGTCAAAATGTTGATGTGCTTAGCCAAAAGATTTTTAAGCACATCTCTGTTGGCCATGAAGATGTGTTCTTCAGTGAATGGTGATTTTGAAGCTCTTAACATTAATACCTCCATAGTGGAATGTGTTGAGTTAGCAGGGCTCTTGACCTAGTACCCACATCCATTACAGTAGCTTTCAAGAATGAATAATCTGTCATTCAGGTTAAACTGAAAGAATGTATTTGACAGTGATTCTACCACTCAGCATTATTGACCTGTGCCTCCCACACAAGTACATAAAGGTCAGCGTAATGTCTCAAAAAATAGTGGAGAACAGAGAACAGCTTAGCTTAAGGCTCGCTGTGGAGACCTCATGTAGTCTTTCAGAGACATGACAAGATGGGGTTGAAGGTCAAAATGCTATTTTAGTGTGGCATTTTCTCTTGGCCCCGATGTCTCAGGGAAGTACAGGCCAAAGAAGCTGCCAGGAACCAGCTGTTTTTACTAACCAATGTTTAAAGGCTTGAAACTTTGTCAGAACCTTGCTGATATGGTGATATGTTTCTCGAGGGTTTCTTTCAACTGGCAGTTTTCTTACTTTAGTCAAATTATGTGGTCTTGATATTTTGACCCAATGGCATAAAATCTTGTTACTAAACATAACTGACTTGTTTCTTTCTCTTTATTGCAGCAGCAGGATTTGGTTGCTGTCATTAACCAGCTGTGAGGAAAGAAACCTAACCTAACATGCGGACACTAAATTTGAAAAAAAAAAACCCAACAATTTTAGCAGCCTGAAACTATCGTAGAAATCCTTTTTCTTATATCAGCTGTCTTAAAAACATACCAAAGACCCGTACTTCATTTCTTACCAGGATACACTGCCATTAGGCTGCAGACCTAATGCACTGCAGAGCAAGTTATGTTTAAAACTATTGACCAGTAACTCTCTTGCAAATAATATGACCGAGATCACCAGGACCAAGGAAGACATGGCCTAGTTTTGGCCTCTCATGATAAGCTTTAAATAGATTTAGTTTTTTTATTTTTATTTTAAATATACCACTTTTCTAGTCTCATCAACTCAAAAAGTGCACACACACATTAGCGCATTGTTTTTCCTATCACACACGCTCTCATTCTGCTTTAGTTGCAGCAGCTGTGTTGTAGTGAACCTGTATTTTATTTTTTAAGCTCTTTTGGATGTTTTTGCATTTAAGATTCATTCCTATGGTTGCAGTTGATGCGTGTGTGCATGTGTGTGTGTGTGTGTGTGTGTGTGTGTGTGTGTTTTAATTGGTCATATGTGACCAGGAATGATTTGTGTATGCCCTTATAACTAACTTAGACTAAATCAGGAATATGTAAACATCACTAATGCTTAATGCTCTAAAAAACACAATGCTGTTTCTAAGTGGTTGATAGCAGGATAGCTTCAGCCACATAGAAATTATCAGTAGTTTCATGGGTTTATAGCATTCTGTAAGTCTTTAGAAAGAGTATGGTTAAATGTCTACATTTCTTGAATGAAGGTATTAAGTGCTGTAAGGCTAGACAGGTCCATTGTAGCTGAACAAAGTGGTGATCTCGGTGATTCACACATGAACTGATGGGTAAACCTGATGCTCCAGTAATTAATTCTTCATTCTGTCACTGGTGAATATAGATTATTATTCCCAGAACAAATGTGTAGGGTACTGCCTTTAAGCATTAACCAATCTCTTCCCAGTGCAACACGTTTGATGTAAGTGGCACTTTTTAGTGTTGACACATGATGCATCGGCGATGATTTCACAGAACACATGTGAAAACCATTTACTCAATAGTGTCTCAGCATTGGAGTATGTGAAAAGAAGTGGATGAAGAAGAGAACTGAATGAAAAAGTAATGGACATGTGTGCGCTGAGTACATGTGCTACTATATAAGAACGTACCACACAGTGCCTTGAAGATCTTTGTCAGTTCCAATGCATTCAGTCCTGCATGTGACCATTTTAGTACATACTTGTGGCTACAATATAGCAATGCACGTTTTTGTTTTTGTTTTTTTGTTTTTTTTTTTTACATATAACCAGGGATTTGACATTATAAAAGCTCTAATTTGTGAATGGTTTATGGTATATAAATATTTATTATTAAACTTGTTCCAGTTGAGATGAACCATATCGGCTTTGTAAGAGGCAGGGGCATGAAGAAATAGACTGTTCTTTTGTGGAGTTAAGTCAGATGGTCATTTTAAACAATGTAAAAATAAACTCTTTTTTTCATTCAGTTTACAAGACTAAGTTGGAAGAGTGAAAACATACATTAGTTGAAGTTAGTCATACTAATGTCATAAGACTATACAGTGTTTATACAATGCTCCTGATAAATGTGTAGCCAAATGATGTGCCCGAAAACCAAAACACTGACCCATTTCTATCCCAAACAGCCAAATTTAGATCCACAGAATGGAACATTTAAAGACTTTACAGATGGAAAGTAGAAAATGTAGAGTCTGATCATGATCCAAAGGAAAATCCCCAAATGAGATGTGGGTTTAAATGTGAGATCCTAATATAATTCATGCTCTGACAGAAGCTTTATGGTAAAATGCATGAAAAGAAGAAATAATTTCTTGTTGCAGCTTGCCAGTTCTGGAACATACTTTCATAAAATTACCATCCTTTTAAGCCTTTTATCATTTAGTTTTCATTTTTCCTCTACTAACTTTAAATTTTGTTATTTTTCATCTTCTTTTAATGCTTAATTTAACATTTAAAGTTGGAGAACACTGGCTCATTATTATGCCTCTAATGTTTGTCTCTAGTCAATTGTTCTACATGACCAAACACTTGGTGCCAACGGGAAGGAAAAGGTCCCTTTTAACAGGAAGAATCTTCTGGTAAAATCAGGAATTGCAAAAGTAGTCTATAAACACCTGGGAAGTGAGGCTAGGAGAAGAGAGGCTGGAGGATGGACCATGGGAGGTCACCCAACAGCTGAGCCTTTAGCAGCATAACTAAGGAATTGTTCTGGATCACCTGATTGAGCTTGAACTACAAATTTTATTAAAAGAAAGAAGGAAAGAAACAAAGAAAGCTTTAGGCATAATCTTAAAGCTAGAGAGCATTTGTTTCACTAATCCAAACTGGGTGCTGGCTACACAGTAGGGACTTGAAAGGCTTTGCTTCCCATCCTTCTTCTGGAAACCCTATGAACCACAAATAAGCCTACAGTTCAACAGTAAAGTGCTCTATTAGGACTATATAGTCATTAAATTCTAGATTTAACAGGGAAACACAGAAGAGAATCAAATATGGTAGAAATGTGGTCTAGCTAGTAACTCCTCAAACCTCAAAGTAACTTCCATCAACTCTGAAAGGATGTTTCTAGTCTTAACAATATTACACTGATAAAAGAAAGCAGTCCTACATATTTTGTTTACAGCGCATGGTGTAGGGCATTGTGACCCAAAGGTTCATCACAGTGTTACTTGAGGCCAAGGTAATGCCATCTAGAGGAAGTATCTTGTTACACCATATTTCTAAGATTTTTAGGGCCAAGTATTAAGCTCAGTTTTTTTCAGAATTTAGAAGATAATAAATACAATACATCAAGGCCTTCATATCTTTAAGACATGCCTGTATTTTAATTAAGAGATTAATGTCATCTGGCTTCATAGATAAATACAGCAATGAAAATTTAGATTTCAGAACCCTGACGAAGTAACTTGTGTGTGTGGAAAAGACTCTCAATTTACATGTACAAACTGAATCTATCAGGAAATCATTCAAACCAGTGCAGGGCAATTCCTTTAACACCTAGCGTGTATTCAAGTTACCGTGGTAAAGTGTTGATTAGTAAAATATTGTTATGAACAGCTTTGCATGGTGCACTGAGGTCTGACAGGACAAGCACAGAGCTGAGTCCACTGCATCATTAGTGACTTCAATAATGCCGTTTCTGTGCTATGATGAAATCAAATCAAAATTCTGGATGAATCTCTTCAAATAAACCATTCCTCTGCAAAAGATCACATAGCGATTGCATTTTCAATACAGTTAATAATGAGCTAAATCCTTTTAATCACAGTAAATGGTCTTGTCGTTTTTGTTTCCAACTCTTGTTATCTTTTCAAAAAAGACACATCTCTGAATGAATGTTGTTAAATAAATATGCACAAAAAAATATTCATGTTTTTTTTTCCCCCAATGATGTTCATGTTTCATGAGATGATTATAATTTTATACTTGTGTTATATTTGCATCTTAGCAAAGGTGCCATTATCCCTTTTGAAGATGCTGCAAAGGAGTGGGCTGTGTGATGAGGTATTGTCTCACTTTGTTTTGTTGAACTGGGTATTTCTTTTGAACAACCAGAATGTACTTCAGATAATTACAAGACATACACACACACACACACACACACCTGTGCGTGCACACACTCAAACACAAAAACAACAAACCCCCTGAAACTTCTGGTGTTCATTAATGAACAGAAAAGATAAAACATTACGTGTTAGTATGGAACAATGAGGAAGTAGAGGCCGATCAAGCACAACCTCTGATTGCTAACTCTGAAATGTACGAGTGATTACAAACACATCGTCATCACCTTAGGTGCAAATTAATGTTTTTAGTTTTACATGAGTGTCAACTCATGCACAGCTCACTTAAGATACTGACGTCAGCTGCCAGTGTAATTACTTAACAGAGTACCCTGCACTGAAAAAAAACATCAGTTTGATTAACATGAAAAAATAGGCACAACAATTGCGTGCATTAACATTATGTTTATTCAGCATTAGTTTTCTAATTTTAATTTGTTGTATTCAAATGACTTTTATATGATGTTTTTTATTCATGTCGAGTCTTTACAGCTATCTCACAGCTCAGTAAGCTATAATTCATGCTTACATTTAAACGATTTTATCTTTACTGTATTCAGGTACCATATGCAATACAAATATGTTGTTTCAATTTAATAATTCCAACACATATTCTATTATTACGTATGTTAAGCCACTATCAACATGTTTGCTATGTTTGCATCAGAGTTATCAACATAAAGCTACTTTTATAAATACGACTGGCCAACTACTGCAACACTAAAGTTATTTTTATGCAAAAAAGTTTTGTGATGTTTTTAAAGAGCTATTGGGAAGATATAGTTCTATGGCAACAGGTATAAGTGAAATTAGTATAAAATGTCTCATAGCAAAGTAGTAAAGCAGGACTCAGCATACTCAGTATTTTCTTTGAAAGTATGCCTTCTACTGTAGCTCCAAGATCAGATGGCAGCTGTAGTTTCTCACAAGGTATACTTAAATTCAGGAGAATACTCTGAGATAAAGGTAAGTGTATAGTAGTCCAAATAATATAGCAGTAGCTACTACAGAATTATCTGACTCCTCAAAGCATCCCTGGATGTGAAATCACTAGAATTTGAAAAACAGTGCTTTAGAAGTTTTAACTCTACATCAAATTAAAACTGCTGGCCCAAAATGTCAATTTGATAAGCTAACTGTTTCATAGTCAAAGTCAGTCAGGGTTATATTATTGACACTCCCATTGAAATCATCAAGAAAGTGAAGGCATAATGTAAAGCATCAGGTTCAGTAGTTTCCAAAGAGTGCATCCATTAACTGAAGTTTCAAATTAGTGTTAAGAGTCTTTGTGCCTCTAATACATTTTGTGACAGATTGTGAAGTCTGTGTTGTGTCAACCTTTGACAGCTGATGTCTTCGAAAATCACTTTGGTGGCACATCACTGCTTGATGTGTCTTTGCATTTAAGGGCACTTTACTATTTAAAGGAAGTTTTTCTTTCCATTAAAAAAAGAAAAAAAAAGGTAAATACAGTTTTACTCAGAGTGAAGTCAAGACTGATGATTTTCACAGAGCAATTATCTGTTCATCATCATCATCATCATCATCATCATCTGCAAATGCAATACAATAGAGATGTTTCAGCAAGCCAGTTGTATCCACTACACTACATTAGCTTATCTGTTATAGCTGATACCTCTACTTACTACATGACACTGATCCAAGTTTGTTGTAGTCAGTTAATTTACAGAAGAGAAACAAAATCTAAAATGTTTCACTTAGATCACATTTGCTATGATTATCATATTGATCATATTATTTGATAGCTCTTATTGTTAGCTGGCCAGAGCATTATGTTTGCTTTTGATGTTTCTCAATAACCTTCTTAGCCACAAGAAGTCCCATACAAATGTATGAAGGCTCTACACTCTTTCTATTCTGTCTTTATTTATTTATTTATTTATTCTTTCAAAGTCTAGCACTCCAGACCTATAGTAATGTTTTTAAGCAAGAAACAAAATGGACGATGGTGCAGTTAGTTTCCCTCCAAAACACCTTACCTGTGGCAGAGCTTCAGGAGAACACATAACCACCTTCTTTCAATTCACTATGATTAACTCTAAAAGACTGAACCCCTTTTAAGATCATATGAAAAGTGCATGCTTATTTTTATTTAGATGATGCTTAGATGAAAATTGTAAAATGAGTCCTGCTGGACATATGAAGATCATATATGTCAATTTAGCAGTTACCCGATTACTGTATTTTACATGTGTGTACAGCAGCTTGAGCCAAGAATGAATTTGATTAAGTTTAAGTTTTTGAATTACCACCACAGCAGACTTCATAATATAAAACATTATTTATGTTCTCAAATTGTTGCATTTGTCAAATTACTTTGACCTCTTCATGATGTAAATTGATCTACAAATGTATCAGCTTAAACAACGTATGAATATTTCAGTTATTGTAGCACAGAGAACCATGGAATGTGGCTTATGGTTAAATTATGCATCCTAGAGTGGTGAGCTCATTAGCCCCCAGGAGGTCCCTCTAAATAGACCCCGGGCCTCATCCAGGCCTCCATTTAGAGGCTATAGAAGGAAAATAGGCATGGAAACCATGCTAATGGTTCACAACCTGATGAAAGTGAACTGATAATGGCACAATAGTCACACAATGATTCAAATTAGATGCTTCTATCTCATATTGTATTGTCCATTTCTAACTGCAGGCTAAGCATCCATCTGTAAGTGATTCATAACAGCTCTTTATGAGTCACATCCTCCCTCAAGGATTGTGTGTAATAAAGACTGCTGAGGAGAATAAAGTGTTTGATCACGCATCAGTCCGTTGGCATGACAGCCTAATCCAATAACTGCTCCTTAAGGAGGTCACACTGAAAACTTCGGGCTAGTTGCAGACAACACAGAAAAATATAGATGATTATTTCCATTATTCACCATTACAGTTATGACTACTGTTATAGTGAGGCAGATGCGTCATTCCATAACTGGTAAGAAATTTAATTTCTAGACACACAGTATGACCTGCCTTCGGGGGCCTGCTGGTATGAGGAATCTGTATGATGTAATAAGTGGCAAGAATCCTTAAATCTACCCTGATAAACAGCGATTCCTGTTGTAGCTTATTGTATCATAACAATCCCACTGCTTCCTGTGGTTATTGTCAGCCAAGACTATGTGTCACCTTCCAACTGAAGACTTAAACTCGGTGAAGGTGTAGAGTCCCCCTGGGAGTCCCATTACTCGTAACAATCCCTGCATCTCACTACTCAGAGGGCGGGCGCATGGCGTGATATACACCTTCACATTAGCCCCTGACAAGAAAGGGTTGTTTTTGATGAAGTGTGTTGCTTTGGTGACAGCCTCCCCTTCTCATGAAGAATATTTACACAGCCACAAGTGGAGGGCTGTAAATAAATTGGCTTGTGGTGAACCGCAAAGTCACCAGACCTTTACCTGCAGAGAAAGCAGAGGTCGGGGCCGATGACAATCTTTCTTGTCTCCATCTTACCATAATTGCAGCAATGGATCTATACAACGCCCTGAAAAAACAAGTTATTTTAGCATATTTGTGGATTGTTGCTGAGTCCAGCTTTTTCGATTTAACTCACTGTGACTGCTCAGAAAGCTTCTACAGCCTCTCAGATGTCACTGTTAGGAAATGTAAAGAGGGGAGCTCGTGTGTGTTATGGGTGCTGTGGTCATCAATCATCTTTGAATGCTTTTGAAGCAAGAAATGCAGATTGGTTTGGTGTATTTGCAATTGCTAATCATCTAAGTTGTTGTTACTTTGTTCATGTTTATGGTTAGCACACGTGGTTGATTTCATTTCTCTCACCTTTTGTTCATTTTCACCAGCTGGTTGGGAGCGTTTAGATGCCAAAAACTATTTTACTGTGTTTAGGCAGTGAAATCTACCAATTCAGGAACAGATAATAAACAGATTATTTCCCTTTCCCCTTTTGGAAACCCTGTACACTGACAGAAGACTTAGATCAGTCTTTGCAATGACCCAGTGTGTCAAGACAATCACGCGATGAGCACTATGTGAATATCCCTCTGACAGCAGCAGCTTTGACAGTACAGCAGGATTTGGTGCCATGTGAGTAAAAATCCTGGTTTTGTGGTCCATGTAGAATTGTGTAATGGGTAATCTTGGGAATCTATCATTTAAAGTCCAAAAAAAAAATCTTTGCACAGAGCTATATACTGTAAATTAACACAATGAACACCGATCTTTATCTGGCTAAGGGTATAGAATAGCCATGAATGTGAATATATATATATATATTGCTCTGTTCTTCATGAGCTGCTGAATAGATGATATTCACTGATTCATTCAAAAGACTCTTGACACTTTCATGTTTTTTAATTTGAAAAACAAAAACGTCTTTACCTTGGAATGCTTGTGCACAAAGAAGATTTTTACCGGCAATGTCCTAAAAGGAAAAAACAAAGAAAAAATGAATGTGATATTTGACTTTGCAACTTTCATTATTGTGATTTTTTTTTTTTTCCATTTTGCTGGAAAACAATGCAATTAATATTGTATGAGAGCAATGTGAAATCACCCACTGTCATGACACTCCAATAAAATAAGCCCCATAGTACCCAAGCTGTGAGGATTAAAAATCAGGTGCTCGAGGCATTACATCTGATCACCATCAGTGTTTGGAACTGTAGACACATTACATTTCTGTGTAATGCGCTAACACAAAGCAGTACTTTTGCTATATTTATGCAAAAGTTTAGTCGAGTATTAGAAAGGACAAAAAAAGCAAAGTTGCCCAAAACCTTTGATGGGCGGATATATCCATGTTACTTCTTAGTGAATGGCCGAGAACGTTGAAGACATTCAAAGAAAAGAACACAATGTGCCTGGGCAAGAAAGAGCTGTTATCCACTACTGCAAACATAACAAAAGCACCTGACCCCAACCAAGCATCCAAGGATGTATTTTCAAAAGTGAAGAAAAGCAGAACTGAACAGGCTGTAGCACGGCTTATAGTTAGATCTTAGGAAAACTTTGGCTAGTTTCTACTTTGCTGTTGGTACAACCGTATGTATGTATGTTGGCCAATATAAAGTTTCAGTTTTTTTTTATGTTAACTGAAAATTATGTGACACATACAGGTGTAGGTTTATGGAGGGCTCCGTGTTGCACTGCCATCGTGAATACAATGGCTGAGATGCATCTGCCTAATCGCATTTTATTTATGCAACTAGAGACCGACCAGATATGTAGAGTGCTTTAAAGTTACTTTTAATTTAGAGATTGCAAATATATGATCATTTAACAGTTTTACATCTATAGTTTCATCCTATCTTTCTCATCATGTCTTTTCCCTCTTCTTCATCTGGCTCCTCCATCACCGCTCATCTCCTGAATTAATTAAAAAAAACAAAACATATGGACTACACTGTACATTAGTAACCCAAGTCAGGTTTCTTGTTGTTGTAGTTCACCAAAATATCCCATTTCGTATGTTTTTAGTTTCTGGAATTGGGTTTGCTACTTGATTATGGAACTACATGGTCTTGTGTTCAATAGCATTTTGACTGGAGTTTTGACGAGCAGCACTTTTTATGTATGTCACTGAGAACTCTCTGCGTGTGTGTGTCTGCACACATGTGTGGTGTTATTGTCATCATCGCTTGCTAACCTTTAATTAACCAGACAGCACATTTTCCTACAAGGCTCTTTGCTTGCTGTAGGCCATCTGTATCAGTACAATAATTTTAATAGTCTACAGTATCTCATGCATAAATCTTTTATATAAAATGCAACCTGAATAGTGATCAAATGAGGAAAGGATAAATACATGCTGTTCTAAACTGCCCATCTTACTTGCTCTCCTTCTCCCTTAAAACATTTCCTGGTAAGGCAAAAACTCAAACAAAGCAGTTCACTCAGCTAAAGAACTCCCTCTATTTGAAAGATTAGATAAGGACGACAAGTTGAGTGCAGCCTTTTGCAGTCTAAGGTGAGTTTGAGCGCACAACAATTCAAGAGTCCATGTATGCAAAGACCTGACAGACATATTTTGGCAGGTCCACCCACAAGCTTAAAACATATTTTTATGACAGGAAGTATTTGGTGATATAAAGAGCAAAAATATATATTTCTTAAACGAGCAGCAAAGGTGTGGAATTTTCATGTCTGCAGCTCCTAAAATTTGGGAAATAATTACAGGCACCTGACATTAGTAGTGATTCACTTTGTTTCTTTGTCAGCAGCTGTTTCTCTCAGTGGTGCAGTGAGCTGTTTCCCCTGCCTGTCAGGGCTGCAGTTGACAGGGGCACTTAGAGTGGTCACCCTGAAAGTACATCCTTAAATGAAACACTCTGCACTGTCTGCAATATGTCCGTGGTTGTGTTGTGGCTTACTTAGCAGTTAGTGATAGTGTCTTGCATGACGCATATCTTTTAAGCAGAAGTTCCACAGTCCTTAATTAAGCAAAAGTTATTTCTGGAGGAAAGTAATGTGCTGACAATCACACAGTGTTTACTTCAATCAGGCAGGTTCACTTGTGCTACTGTGCACACTGTAATTAAAGTCTGCCTGGACTCACTGTAGAGTAGATTAGGACATCTGTTCATTTCTTTTCATTGAGAAGTGGCTCATGGTGCAGGGACTTACTCTGGAATGTTCACGTGTCATGGAATACTAATTAATATAGCACACACAATCAGCCTACAATCATGAGCTCGCAATATGTTAGACATATTGGTAGGGAAATAGACATCACCATTCCCTCTCTCTGTCATGCTTTTTTCCTGGCAGAATCCTAAGTGATGCTGCATCTCCTTGAAGAAATGAAAATCACAGATCATAATGTTTTTTTTATTACAAGAAATTTCACAGAAAAAAAAAAATCCAAGTCCTCGTTTCATTGATTTTTATTAGTTTCCCTTCATTACGATGTGGCCTTTTCGTGCTGTGTGGGCAAACTAATTATATCAAATACACAAACTGCACATATTTTGTTCATCTTGTTTATTTGTCTAGTGTTTAAAATTGGCATGTCTCTTTATTTTGCTTACACTTTGGCTTGCTGGCTTTATATCTGGAAGCCAAATCATCAAAATAATGAATATTCTACCCACAATAATGCAATGTCAGATTTATGAGCGAGCATCAAGCAGAGTATCTGAGTTAATTTATCTATCTATCTATATTTTTTTTTAAAGGCAACTGCAGCTGACAAAAGTGGGATGTGAATTTTGGGACCACATGGTGAGCTTGTCTTCATTTGGCCCAGCAGGGGTGCCACTGGCCACCTCTTCCATTCTCTGAACCTTTTGTCAGAGCACCACTTATCTGTTCACCCAGAACAGTGGCTGGCTTCAGTCTAGGTTCATCCTCTCCGTCCCCTCATGCTGTTCTGCGGCATTCCTTTGTGAAGAAGAGGGCAGGCTAATACCTGTGCTATTTGCAATGCTCAGGAGCATCTTATCGCATACATGCAAAATCCCTGGCCTAGGAAGGGAGCAGCTAGCCCTGTGTTGTTGGGAAGAGGCTGAGGCTGTGGTAAGCAGTGGCAGGAAGGCAGCCTTATCTTAGTGTGAGCAGCCATGGCACCCCTCCCTATCCCTCTAAACTCCACACATCCTCTCAGATTAACAACACCCATCTCCTCCCTGCACCCCCTGCACATCCCCTTATCCACCTCCCTGGCTCCCAAGCGTCCTTGAACAGACATCATTACTGTGATTATTATTGTTTATCAGGTTGATGAATACAGAACAAAGCATTGTCCTGCTTTGTTCAGGAGTAGCTTTGTTCTGGATTTTCCGTTTGTTTGTGGTTTTATCATGGAGGTAACAAGGAGAGCTATCAAGTGTATGCTAACAGGCCTTCTGGGAGGAATGTTTCCACTGGACGCTGAGCAGGAAGTGGTAACATATATATAACACCCCTGATTTAGAACAGCTTGCTAGTTTACCTTGATCCTCTCTGTGCGAATTACTGCAATCCTGATGTTTTGTGTACTGTGGTTTACGTTGTATTCCTCTGTGCACTGTTGTACGAAGGAATACTGCACTCAAACACACACACCTCTAAATATTCTAAATATTATTACCCTCCTTTAGTATTTAGCCATGTGCTTTGCTGCTTTGTTGATCTGTAAAGAATTTTACAATGACCCAGTTTGTTAAAAGCATGTTATAAATGAATTTTGCTAGCTTAGAATTGACTTGTTATATGTTTACAGCTCCCACAAAACTGTATGCACAGTGGAAAAATCCATTTTTCATTTTCAAGAAATCTGATTTGGGTTTTCATTACTCAGTTATTCTCCACTGAAAGCTAACCTGAGGGCAGTCTGTCATCAGAATCTGCACAACTCTCCTGGCAGCATGATTCAGTCACAAACACAGGATAGAGGATACAATGCCAAAGGTTAAGGATTTATATTTCATGTCATGTTTAAAAACAAACTTTTTAATCCTCATAAGCCAAGCTCTATTTGTCTTCTCTCTCTGTATAGCAAAACACATTTTAAACTGAGAGTAGGGGATCTGTTGATTTCCGAAGACAAACGGGCATCTTAATTAAATTCAAAGTGGTTTATGCAAAGACATTATTCAAATCATAATGTCTGAGAAATTAAGTTGGAATGCATTTGAAACATGAAGTCAAATATACTGGAAGGGGAGCAAAATGGTTTAATTAAATCCCTATAGTCGTCATTAACATGCAGGCTTCTGGAGCCCTGGTCACAGATTACATGTGATGCGCTAAAAAGCTGACGAGCACTTTTATTCAAAAGTTATTAACTTTTTAAGCACCCAATTACGTCTGCTGGATTGCAAGCACACAACTTATAATCTTCTAAGGCAACTCTGGCTTAGGATCATTGTCCCTCTGAAGTATGGCCAATTAAGCCTGGTTGAGGTCTGACAGAGGAAAAACAGACCTTGTAATATCAATAATGTCTTATTTTTTTTATTCCCAGAGTTAAAGCAATACAAGGGCTACAAAAAGCTTAGATTCCTTCAGTTACTAGATGATTCGCATGCAAAACAAAAAGGGAAAATATAGTAAACAATCACATTAATTATTCAGCTTTCTTGCAAGGCATGAAAGCATATCAAATGATAGAGGTGATTTCCACAGACTCTCAGCTTTGCCATCCTGACAGGTGATAGAACGAAAGGAAAAGATTCGCCTGGAAAAAAGGAAATAGTTTGTTTTCGATTTACTCTGTGTAGAACTCTGAGATTCGTCTCTGTACTTATCTTTTGACTACACTTTATTTATTCAATACTTCATCCCATCTCTTAAGAGAGAGCAGAATATCTGTTTGCCTTTTACAAAAGAAAGTGCTGACTTATAGCCCCCCTCAAAATCCAGACTTTATTCCATACCCTTATCCCAGGCTTATTATAGTTCCTTATATTCTCATTAGTTTCTTTATTGTTTCAATTCAGTTTCCATTCAGTGAGTTTCCAGAGTGCATTCTCTTATCTTTATTAAGTTAGCTTATGTGTTTGTGTTTTAATTCTATTTCATTATAACTGTATAATAATTTGCATAATAATTTGTCACGAGTAAGAGTTTATATTTAAGAATA
The DNA here is from genome assembly GCF_056152115.1 of Neolamprologus brichardi. Classification (NCBI taxonomy): domain Eukaryota; kingdom Metazoa; phylum Chordata; class Actinopteri; order Cichliformes; family Cichlidae; genus Neolamprologus; species Neolamprologus brichardi. The sequence goes on from NC_142108.1 coordinate 25,427,053, forward strand.
GTTATAGAATACTACAAATATGCCATGTCACATTTGTGCTTCCACAGTGTAGTTTTAGGTGGTTTTCATTTCCCCCCCCCCCAGATGTCTTGTTTTTATTTAGCTAATAGAAACAAGACATCTGAAATCTTTTTGGGGGTTTTCTGTGTGTTTTCCCCCGGCACACCTAGCTTGGGATTTGGTTTACTCTAATAACCTTGTCTTAGAAAAACAATCAACAGCATCATCAAGCAAAACTTAAAAGACAACAGTAGCTCAATTGCAAGGGGACATAATACCATGTAGTACCTGTTACACACAGAGGGGTGTTTTGTTTACAGGAGACACTCTTTATGAAATTGGCATGTTCATGTGCTGTATCATTTTGCAGTAGTCAGTCTTGGTATTTGTCAACTTACTGGAATTCTGCCAGTCAGGTAGAGGAAGCTCATGGGGTGAAGCTGTCATTGCAAAGACTGGAGGGGTCATGAGTAGCTTGGGTCAGCTGTCAGCCAAATAACAGTGTTTCAATCCTTGACTGCCTCCCAGGGTGTACATCCCAGCGGCGCACAATCCCATGCCAGGATACAGTGTAGCACAATGCTATTATGGCCATTGGTGGGATCTAGCCATCAGCCTGCTTTAGACCTCTCAACCCTACAACCCTAAGAAGCTCAAAGCCTTTGACACCGATAGCACTAAAATAGATAAAGACATGTGGTTGCATGGAGACAGCAAACAACATCGCCTAAGTCTGAGCACAATTGAGAGAGGTCAAAAATGTATTACTTTTATCTACCAAGATAAAAATTAACTATTGATCTCAAAAATGCCCGTAGTGATTCTATTCAGCTTAAAATCACAGTGTGATGAGACACACTTTTTTTTTATTAGTGATTTCAGAACATTATGGTGCTTTTTCTCACATAATAACTAAAAGCTACTCTTCCAAGAGAATAAAAATGCAGTGGCGGTCTTACAAGCTGCGCAGTATGAATCTGTTTAATATATATTATTGTAGCTATAGGGTCAAAACTTCTGTGTAATTCTACTTTTCTTCATCCCACAACTCACATATTATCACTGATTTAAAATAACACACAGCACACTTGGTTAAAAGAACATGGGCCAAAAAGATACTTAAATCCCCCATAAGCTACAGTAGCAACCAGGCCTGACAGCAAGTTTTCGACTTAAAGCTGACGTGAAAGTGAATAGCTCTCACCCAAGCCCCTGGTTTGTCAAAACTATATTTGCTTTTAATCTTCTTATTGAGTCCAATGCCGGCCTTTTAAAGACCAATGGAAAAAATGTAAATCACATACAAATGAGGAGTAATTCTGATTTCCTCACTCCACTTGTCCCTCACTGACCATATCCAATTTTCTGAGTTATATTATCAGGCCTGGTGAAGTGGTCAGCACACTAAAAGAGCTAATATCTGTCAGACCAGCTGCTCTGCCATTGCACACAGAAAGCCTGATTCATACTTTGCTCTGTTACCCCATTTAAATAGACAGACTGGAGCTAATTTTAAATAAAGTCTAATTACTGACATGGTTTTGAAACGAATAGAAACATAAGCTGTGGCTACCATCTAGTAGCAATTATTCGGTGGCATTATTCATCTTAAATAGAGTGAAACAGACTGTAGTGCATTAATTTCCTTTCAACTTTCTTTGGACTAACGTCAAAGTTCAGAGTTCATATAATATTTTTTTTTCTTTTACACTTTGATGAAGTTAGGCCGTTCAAATTACGTGAATATCTTACTTCAGAAAGGACTGTCGGTAGTAATGAACCAATCTCCTGCCAAGTTGCACCAAAATTAAATACTGAACCAATTAATGGGAATAATTCAAATCTATACGGTTTATATGGCAGAATAAGAGTGTAACACAGATGGCTGATTAGGTATTTTTCATCACTAGTTCTTACTCATTATAGACAAAATGAAAGAACCAGATATCAGAAAGTTGAAGAAGACCAGAAAAAATAGTAACAGATGGGTTGCATATAACAAGAACAGCAGTGTATCATCATATAGCTTTGCATATGACTGAGCGAACAGTCTTTAACAGTCTTGTTTTTCTGAAACTAGAGTTTTAAGTTCCAGCGATGAAATTTTAAAAGAAAAAAATCATTCATTCGATGTTTGATAAATTTATATACAGTTTTGTTTTTACATATCTTGTTTTATAACATGAACAATAAATATATAAATTGCTCAAAACACCACATTTGTCTGCAAAAGCTAAGATATGAAAGCGAATTCAAAAATAACTGAACATTGTTTCACATTAAATTGTTCCATTTATTGTACGAGTTCATTTTTGTTCACTTTTTATTAATTTCTTCATTGAAATGTGTCTGTACCCCACTTTTTAGTATCAATTGTGACTATAAAAAAAATGCAATAACAAATATAATCTGCAATTAAATTGGAAGTGAGCAAGATATTATGGACTGTATAGCTTGTGGGTAAAGTGCAACGTGTCTTTACAGCTGAAAGCTACAAGAAAAGTACATAAATATTAAAGTAAAATAATAAAAAGCTTTAAAAAAACTTGGAAGAGTCGAAAGTGACCTTTTTTTTTTTTTTTTTTTGCAAAATGACAGTGTCCTGACCTTCCATCCACCCGTTTTTCTCTGAGACATGTTGGCTGTTTAGCTCACTGGAAAGAATGTGGGAGGTGTAAATGTTATCTTTTTCCCTCACACAGTGAAATCCTTGCAACTCAAAGGTTTTAGAAAGTTACAGACATACACAGAACAGATGCTCCATCAAAAATATAGATCACTGAAAACGTAGATGTAGACCTGCCATTTGATCCGAGCTGAGGAAGTGCTATAATGTATTTACAGTAATGTGTTATGTCTGGAGCAGATGTGGCTATTACCACCAGATCCTTCCTCCAGAGTGCTGAAAGACTGATATTTAAGGCATCCTCATCCTCCCCTGGATTCTCACCAACAAATGTTCTCGTTCACCTATCAAATTTTAATGAAGTCTTTACGTGTATCAATGTGACTTAAGACATTATTATTTTGAAAAAGGAATTGTATTTTTTATTAGAAAAATGAAATGAGTTATGTTCTTTACCAAAGGTACAATCAGCTTTCTACAAAGGCTTAATCCTTCAAATTCTGAAATAAATACCACTGAATTTGTGACTTTGAAGCAGAATTTCACACATACATTGCAGCTCTAAATATTATCCAAAGGGGGTGCATGTGAAAACTCCAATGTCATTTACACAATACTAATAACTTTAGTTTGTATAGAACCTTTCAAAACACAAAGTTGCAAAGTGATTCACAGTTTGAATAAATATGCACATTCTGATCTCATAAAGATTAGAGAAAAGCTGACCTATAAAAATGAGTTTTTCAGCAACAGTTTAAATTGTCGTTCGTTTTCCGATTCTTCAATAAAAAGCCTGTACAATGTATGTTTGTCCCCATGTGAGAACAGAGCGGATAATTGGTGAATTCACAGAGAACACCTGGAAGTCTATCCACGTCCTTCCTTCTGCAAGCTCTACACAGGCAGCACCATAACTGCACCCTTTCCAAAAAGAGCATTTCCTGTTGTGTGCTGCATAACATAAAAGCCCCTTAGACAGGGCAACTTCTAAAAATGTCCCATCTGATTTTCCCAACACTTTATCGAGTTCATGTTTGGAAAAATGTGTTTATCCCTACAGTCTCCCACGTTCAGTGACCAACTGTACAGCATAGCTGGAAGCTGACATGGTTTGGCCTCTATGGATGCTATCATAACACCTGTGTGGTGAGTGAATGTTTTTAGAACTCATCCATATGGATACTGGAATCAGGGGGATGGCTTATTTGTTCCACAGGTGCCCTAACAAAGAAAGTCATCTCAGCTAATAATAAGTCACTGACCCACTATTCTGTATGGTGTGGTTTTGTTTTCACCTTCTGGAATATTTTTAGTGGAATTATCTAACAAAAAGTATGACTTTCTGATTGTTGAAGCTAAATGTATTGTCTTATTTAGCAGGCATGTGACATTGTGCTTAGGTTTAGTTAAATTTAAGTTAAGTTAATTGTGTTTTGCTAACCACGTTTGCCAGCCCAGGAGTGGTCAGAATGCTAAAATGTCCAGTCCAGAAACCAACAGTACCAACATTTCTGGTAGCTAAGCTCATCATCTACATACAATCGGTCACATCACACCCCTATATTAAACTGATTTTTTACTTCAACTACACATCATCTAATGTGTGAGAAGTCTGGATTATTTTAGCTTAAGTTAAATGTTTAATGTCACCATAATAAAGTATATAACAATCCAAGCAAGGAATCAACCAAAAGACAACAAATACTTAGACTGAGTGTTTAGAATATTCCTATTGAGCAAGTGGAGGAGACAAAACTATTGCGTATAACTGTTAATTGTAAATGACCATAGTCTAAACATATTGATAGTATTGAAGGCAAAATGGGTGGAGGGCCGTGAGTGGATAATAGAGGTTTAAAATTAATGAACCAGAGGATATAAAACAGGTTCTACATGTATTACTTTTGTCACAGCTTGATTATTCCAGTGTGATCTGTTCAAGTATCTCAGAATGAAGCTGCAAGATGTGCATTGCAATGTGCTTACAGAACTATTGTAAAAGATAGCCAGACTAGATTATCATGCATAACTGTTGAGCAGAGATCGGCCTATACGCTATTAGGTTTAATGAGTCACACACTAAAGACAAGAATGGTGAATGTATTCTATTAAAGACTGTTTTTACATTTTAGTCAACATAGTTATCAAGCACCAGCTGCAACAGAAAATAAATGTACATTGTCAAAAGTTAAGCAATATGCAGAAAACAGTAATTTAATGAGTTATGAAACAGTTACCATCTTATGTTGTACATCAGAGTAATTTAGATATTAGAGCAGTTTAAATATTAAAACAGTAATCAAAATTAATAAGAACTTTAATTAAAATTGTTTGGATAAAGATGTCAGGGAATAGAGATGCATATGTGTCTTGTGACTATGAGAGCAAATTGATCTTGGAATTAAAATATACATGCATGTAAAATATAGAAATGTGTAATTGGGATATGCACCAACATAAATAGACACAGAAATAGAAAACCAAATATAAAATTACAGTGGAGAATAAGTATTGTTTATTAGAATGTTTATTTATTGTATGAATGTCAGTTTCCTTCTTTTTATTCTCATTCTTTTATCAGGTTGTTTTTATGTTTATGTGTTAGACTGAGTGTGCAAGGACCGCATGAAGAGTAGCTAAGGCTCAGGCTGATGGTAATGAGGAACCTGATTAAACAAACGAACTACAGAGATGTCAGTTTAGACTGTACTGAGTATTAGTCCTGTAGCTGCGTTAAATTTATAAGCCGTAATCATCACTGTGAGGCAGCGATTGGGAGTCTTGAGAAAAGTGTTCACATGTAAGGCAATATCAGAATCAATGTAGACATCGCTTTCCTAAATCTATAAAATAAAATATAAAAAATAAATACAACAAAAAATGTAATCTGACTGAACTGGGAATTGTATACTGAAATAGTGAATGGTCAAAGTAAATTTGTTAAAATGCATTTGTATTATTCATCTAATTTTTTTTCCACTGGTCTTATTTTAACACAAACTGAGTCATCAGACTCCTGCATACCAGTTCTTAGCTTGACTGCACTTTCCCTCTCTTGCTCTCTTTCTCTTTCTCTCTTGCGCACACACACACACACACACACACACACACACACACACACACACACACACACACACACACACACACACACACAGTGGAAAGTGACAAGAGACGGCTGAAGCGAAACAATATAAATCATGTTGATGACGTTTGCAATTAAACGCAAACACACCAAAAAAAGCTGTTTGTGTAGCAACTCTGAAATATTTCCAAGCTGCTGCTGCTTTGCTGTCAGCTTCCTCCATGCTACCTTCTAGCTGCTGTCTCCATGTGGCAAAGCAAACAGAGAAATGAATTAAACAGATTGGCCCACAGTTATCCATTACACAGATCTCCAGCTTTTCGAGCTGGGATTGGACCGAATTCCAATCCAAATGTCAGAATGGTTCATCCCTAATTCAGACAGACATTCAGACAAACTCGTAGGATGAAAACTTACCAGTCTCACAGTAATAGCTGGTTTTAAATTAATTCCCATAGCTTATTACGTTAGTGTAGTTTTCACTACTATAATTTTTTTGAAAAGAGGTGGTTATTCCCCCCTCCTCCCCCCCCCCCACTACTTTGAGATTTTAAAATGCTCCCCAGTGTCAAGACTGCCAAACTGAAGCAATAAGTATTGATGCAAAAAATAAACTGTGACCTCTGTCAAAAGGAAAGGTCAGAGTCCCAAATTCTCTGTCCCAAAAGGCGTCCTGTCAGCTGCTATCACAAACAGCATTAACCCAGCTTGGTGGCACTCCTGTGGAAATCCCACCAGCAATTTTCACCATCTAAATGAACTGTCATTCTCTTGTCATAGTTAACTCTAACTGATTCCCAGCCGCTAATCTCCTAAGCTGATATTCCAAAAGGACACAAAGATTAAAAAAAAAGAGAGAGGGAGAGAGAAAACTCGAGGAATGATTTCACATTTGGGTCATTTGACAGTCATTGTAGTTCATTTCTGAAGGTTTAAGGCTCATGGCAATAATATTATTCATCATTCTGTATAGTGTTAAATGGACATTTTGACATAATCTCCATTTACTGCGGATTTTAAATGTACGGCACAGTTAAGTGGTGGACACTGATGGCCATATTCCTTTGGTATTCAACTGCCATTCAATTTTAATGCACTGGCCATGTCTAGTGTGTTGCTTGTTACTAACTTGTTTAACAGTTAAAATGTCCAATTACACAGTTGGATGACCATTAAAACTACATAAGCATGCAACATGAATGAGCCATTGAAATTGGTTTTGCTGTGTGAAATAATCTTAAGTCCCAATAGCATTATGCAAATGATGATGAATATTTAGACAAAGAAAGTGATGCTGATTTTCTTATGACTTCGCCATATATAAGCTTTGCCTCTACTAAGCTAAAAACAGAATATATAAATTGTAAAGTTTGCTCTGCGGAAGTAGCTGCAGGCCGAAACAAAATCTTTCTTTGCTTAAAATATTTGCTGTCATGATCATCCATGTTCTTTGCCCCATCCCCTACACCCCTTCTGGTTGTTAGCCCATTTATAACAGTACACATGTGCGATTGATACATGTCTTTGAGACACAACCGCAGAATACTTGCATCAAAAGTGAGGGTCCTCTTCCAAGACTGCCGGTTTTGCTCTGCTGATGTTTTGCTTACACAAGCAGTCGCTCCCATTCTCATATGCCTGCATCAGTCATATGAGGGTAGTCTCTCTCTGGTGATGGCTCTGTAAATAATATCCTTTCACACAGGTAAACAACGTTCCACTCCCGGCACATGCTATATTATTTCTGCCTCAAAATATTTTTTTTATTTAACAGTAATAGTCTCTTGTGACCCACGTCTGAGTCTGCATCTATGGGGAACCTTTAGTACAACACAGGGAGAGTATGAAAGTAAAGAAAAATCAAGTGTTTCTATGAGCATATGCAGATGTGTTTTGCCAGTTCAAAGAAGTTGCTCAAAATGCGCAGGAGCTGAAGTTTCAACCTTGTTCTGTGTATTCCAGTATTTTTAAATCTCTGAGGGAAAAAATGTTTTAACCAAGTTAAAGGTAGAAGGAAAGCATTCTGTCAAAGTGCTCCTAACGCCTGTAAGCACAGTAAATAGATATTGAAAGCATATAGTGGTATCTGGAGAAGGTAACGCCTGGTGTAAGAGCTGATAAGAAACTGTTACAAGTGCCATAAGTAAGGTTTTTACCACTCCACAGCACAAAATAATCTTAAAACATCTCTGGTGGCCTGATGGGGTTGGTGATCAATACCAGTGACACAATGATTGCCCTGCTGGGTGCTGCGATCTCTGGATTTTTCAGTCTATTCTTTGTTCAGAATAAACATCGGTTCAGCTGAACTTGCACTGGCAGACAATGCTACAAGTAATGTCTGTTTGATTTGTCCTCTAGTTAGCTTGTTTACATGGCCGTGATTGTAAAAGTGTAGCTTCTGTTTGTGTCAATTATGGTAAACTAACTGTGACAGAGACTTGTTGACGCCACGTCTTGTCATTGATAAAGGCAGATAATTTATGATCACTTATTACCCATTTAATTAAGGCATGTTGTATTATCCCATTTATCATGGTTAATGTGCAACTCCCACCAAGGGCACAAGGCTGGATTTATTTGTGTCATACTGAGGCTTGTTTAGAGCTGGTGTAATTCCTCTCACCTATCCTTTTATCAAATGACATTGCAACACTGATGTTTTTTGTCTAAGTTCTATTACGGAACGATACAAGTGTTCCTCGATTCTTCAAAAGGATCTCATTAAAGACATTTGATAAGTACCCCTCTCCCCAGGGTATATCAAGAAACTCATTAAATCCCAAGTTAAAATAAAGCCCCCAACATTCACTGTCACATTACCAGAGTCTGAGACATCCAAGGGCTGTTTGTATGTCTGGGGAGTGGCAAAAAGAAGCATCAGAGACGTGACACACAGTGTTTTGTGGGAGTGATTAGTGCAGCAATATGGGATTTAACAGTGTGAATACATACTTTGTACGAGGCACAGTCCACTCACCCTCCTTGACCTTCTCCAACAGAGGCGCTTGACTAAAACAAATGATGAGCATCTGCTTTGGAGTCAGTGTAGGTGACAGAGAGACACAAACTCATCAGGCATCCAGGATCAGTGGTATATTTTAACCCAGGATAAAATACCCTCAGCGCTTTTGGTGATCCAATAGATAGTAAAACAGTTTCCCTACAAGGATTTTGACCTTGGCTGGATGATTCCCTGCTTACTACAGAAATGTCTGGGGGGCACACAATGTAGGGCAAGACAAAAATGTTATCTATACCATATGAATAAATCTGGTGTGTATGTGTGTTTCTAAGTTTTGTGTTGTGCATAAGTATATATAAGTATGGCAATTTTCACAATAAAAGCCTAAAACATCATTGTGCCATAGTAAGATTATAGGCTTGAATACTAAACATGTGAGGATGTGAAGTTAGTCTGAAAATTTTTTTCCCATTGACATAGAAGCACTTTTAAATTATTTACCACAGTCAACTGCTGGCTATTCAACTACAACTTACAAATTGCTGTAAATACTTGATTTAAATAAGACATATATTTCTTTTGGGTTGGTCAACATTCGTAATAGACCGAAAATCTTTCCAAAGAAAATGAAAGCTTTTTTTCTGTATGAATATAGCCATAACTACATTTAAATCCTCTACTGCAGTCCTTTATACGTTGCAGTCAGTGAGGTGAAATAATTTTACCTGTTTTGTAAACTGCCAGTATAGTCAAATAGTGCTTAAGGTTAAGGTCTATGATTCATTCAGTTATAATTACACTATTTTAGTCATTTTAAGTATGATTTTCCATCAAAAATGTAATATTTATTTCTTCTTATTAATTACTAAAGGTGTAGAAGCTTGTGAATGGCTGTGCTGAACCAGTTCTGCCATGTTTATAAAAAACTAAAATTTGCAGTATGTAAGTTTAAGTCACAAAGGAAAAACAAGAATAATAGTTCTGACCTTTGAGTGCAATCTTTTAACTTGTCACAACTGCCACAGAATGTGGACCTAAATACCAAGTAACTATTGTAGCCTAAAGCTTTCCTCGTAAAACATAAATCACAGTTAGTTTGAACATAATACGCTTTAAGCAAAGTAACAAAATGATCATTACATCCAATTACATCCCACTTTATGAAAATGCTGGATTAGATAAACAAGACTGGCTTACTAATGATCACAGATGCCTGATTATGTTTTAAAAATTGTGGTGCAAACTTGGAAAGATACATAATTGGTGAGAGGTCTGGGGATCAAGAATCATCCTCCTGTACTCATCTAGCGGAGTTAAATTGAGAGTGAACATGAATGCATCAAGAAAACTATATCCAGTTAAGGACAGAAGCAAAGTATTAGAAGAATGGCTGTTTAATGCTTGAAAAAAGTTCTAAAACATTATGTAGTCTAAAATGTTAGCCGTAAGAAGGCGATTCATTTTGAAGATGAAGCAAGGACGAAAAAAAAAATGATGACTGAAATATTTTGGACAATTAAATCTGGTAGACAATGTCAAACCACAGGTTTTTTATTTCTGTCTCCATGAACGAGGCCATCTGAAGAGCCTAACAAGTGCAACACAGCACATCTGAAATAGTCTTGCAAAATCCAATTAATAATCCTTATTTTCTAGTTTTCTGTTTTCTAGCACCATTATCTGTTAAGTTGAATGAATTCATCATCATAACATCAATAGGTAAGGGTGATGCTTTGAACAAAATGAATGCATTTGCTCCTTTTACTTCATGTCACATGGTCCTCTATATTTTTTAGTGATTAATTAAATCAACAGATTTAAAATAGTTCTTCCTGTCTGCAAACACAAGAGGTGAGCAACATTTCACAAATGAAAATACTAAGCACCACAACTGTAGATGACCACAGTGAACTATCTAAGTCCATTGGTTGGGATTAGAAAAATTAAAGTATTGAGCATTTCTGTAATTTATTTTTAATGTCCAATACATAAAAAGAAAAAGGCTTTTAATCCAGCATACAAACTATTGAATCAAACAATGCAGTATTCTCAAATATAAAAACAATATTAGCGTTTTAGTACAGATATGTTTGTTACCATTACACATTTTTATATGAAAAAGCCAGGCTCAATTGTTTCTAGCAGACAATCCCACTACAGTGGCCTTGTAGCTCGCCCTCCATCTGCCATGACGTATTTGCTTTGTGATGTTTGAGAAGAGCGAGACGTGAATGTGAATCAAATACACATAATCACAAAACACCTGCTTCATAATTCACCATTGATGGTGCATTCTGTGGCTTAGTTCAAGTCTACTGTATTTTTAAAAGAACTCAGAGACTTAGGGACAGAGACTTGAAGCAATAGATAATGAGGATTAGACATATGTAATTATAATTGTCTTGCTACGTTGGGTGAGCATATTCATGAATACCAAAATTCCTCAACAAAGGAGTTATTCTGTCAGGCCAGAAGTACTGAAGAGCTATTGTATGTGTCTTTTGACCTGTTTTAAGCTACAGGATAAGAAGTTCAGGATAAAAAGTTCACTAGTCTAACAGACAGAAACTACTATTTAGCAGGTTAAATACAATTTGATCCAACTATACTCAAGAAAAACAAACAGGATACGAATTTGTTTATCTCCTGTTTATATACTGTAACATACAGTGCATTCAGGTGATTGATAGGAGTCATTAACAGTCTTAAGGCTAAACAATTAGTTAAGGGCTTTTAGAAAAGGTCAAATGTCCGTTAACTTAGTGAAAAACATCAGTCTTTCTTTTTTCATTGACCCACTTTAATGTAGCATTGATGTTTTTTATGGTAAGAAAAAGAGATGGGAGAGGGACTCCCAAGTAAAACTGAGGGGAAAAGTACTAAGGCAAAATATCCTAAGCAGTACAGTATAATACTCTAAAAAGACTAAATATTTTCAGTATGTAAAAACAAATGTTGGACGATTTTTTTCTCCCATGGGATAGTGACCTTAGAGAGAAGATCAAATTGTCTCAAGTGAAAGTCACTAACAGGTGGCAAAACCATGAATATTTGTTACAGTAAATGAAGTTATCCAATGGGAAGTTATCCATAAGTCAATCCAGTATTCAGATTCTCAGCTCAACCAAGATCCTCTTATTTCTGCATACCTCAACTCAACTCTATACCTTTTCCATCCACTGTAGCCCATGCATTTAAATAGGATATTTAACTGAACTGCACCAGCATTTTGGTATATATGATGGTCACTTGTACAATTCTGGAAAGTCGACCTCACAGTTTGAGCCCTGGGATATAACATTTTAATTTATTTATGCCTTATTCCAAATCCATATCAAGTGTCAGTGAATACTGTATCTCTTATGGGGTGGAAAAAATATGTTGAAACTAAAGTTGCTAAGAGTGAAAATCTGCTGTATTAGCAGTCTCTGAGTCATTTAAGACTTTTAATACTTTCAATGGGCTTTGATTTGAATTCCATGTCATTTAATTGCTGATCATCATCTTTAAAATGTCTTGTACCACATGTATTTTTAAAATACACAGCATGTGCATCGGAAACCACAGTATTAATGCGTAGCAGACTTAGAAACAAATTACTTTCCTGTTGTTCCTGTGGGCTGCAAAACTCCCTCAGGGTTTGAGGTCATGCCCTTCAGTTGTCTGGTGGAAAAACCTGGACACAGTTTGACAGCTGTAGGAAAAAATATATACAACTCACAGACACCGCAGAGCCATGACTGAGCAAGAGAAATTACTTTTTGCCAACATCCAGCCTGAACAAAGTCAGATAGAATACAGCTTCATTTTGGTACACATTTAGGAATTTTAGATTGTGTGAATTTAGCAGATGCCAGACTTCATATGTTATTGCCAGTAGTTTAGCTTTAATATCAGACATTAGCATTATTGTTCACATTTTTAGGTGTAAGAGTAACAAAACTGTCTTTTTTTTTTATCATCATAAATTTTATAGTCTTACAGTTCTGCACCTTAATGCAGAAAGTATTAATCTTAAATGGACATTTGTAAAGGTTACTAGGCTTTTGTGAATTCCTGGATGATTACTAGTTGCTGCACAAGAGGGCATGACTAATACCAATATCCCTGCAAAGATAGCCTCTTAAACCTAATGAGCTTTGAAGCCAGAGGCTTGACCAATCAGTAATGTATGTGAAGTCATTTAGATGGAAACTAAAAGCTTTGAACTTAGAACTTAATCTGTGTCCCTTGAATCTGGTGTCATGCAAATATCTACATAAAAATAAAATGTGTTATTGATGGAAAGTTAAGCGTGATTCGGGAAATTAATGGTCTCCGTTTGACACCAATTTATGAGGCACAATATCTCACTAGATATTTATAAACACCTAAAAAATAAATAAATAAGAAGGACAAGTCGGCAAGCAGTGAATGTAACAAAATCTGCATTTAACTAAATAGTATTAATGACTTCGTCCAGACCATTTAGTTGTGTCAGCACACTGTTGCAGATCACTTGCACTGGAGGACCCAAATGAAATACAGGGATTTTAAAGGTTACTTGAAGATTTACTTTGATATTGTTTTATTACTTCTGCTATTATTTTTTCTTACACATACAATATGTTCAAATAAAAACATCACATTTGACAAATTACTTCCATTTTGGTCATAATACACTAATGATGTTCTTAATGTATTGCAATAATGTGAAAGAAAGCTTGGGCAAAAGTTCAGTCAAGAAAAAAATATTTTATTTCACATTATCAGTCTTAATTCTTCTTTGGGTAAATAGTTTTTTTCCACTGTTTCTTATTTTCTTTGCCTTCTTTACTTTCCCAATCTGTTCACTTCTTTAAGACCTCTGACTAGTGATTGTTTTCTCTGCCTTTGGATGCTTTTCTTTAAATAGCATTGAAATTCTATTTGGAGTTACAGGTTTACTGCTGTGCAACCCACCAACTCTTCATTACCATCATATCATCCAAAGTGCCCAGGTAGATTCAGTTGAAAATTTCCATTAACCACCCGCTGTGTTTACTTTACTATCACGAGCATTTAAATTTGAGGATTGGGGGGAGGGAAGGTTTTCCTATCCCATCTTTTTTAATGAAGATTCATCACACTGATATTTGGTTATTGCCAAAGGTTTTTCTTGTTGCTAACCTCAATTATACATCAAACATTAGAAAGATTAGAAATTAAATGGGGGGCTTAAATGCTACAGTGTATTACATACCAGCATTGACACGTTTTAAGATGTGGTAGTTGTGATTTGAAAGGACTAGAATAACAGTTGTGGCCAGGCCGGCCTCTGGCACGCTGTACAAGATCAAACCAGTCACTGTGCACAAATGAGAATAGCAATCCTTTGCTTCTCAATATGTGGCCAAGTAAAAGAAACTCTGAGGTGTGCAGGTCTCTATGCCCTCTCACTGGCCTGCTTAATGCTTAATCAGCCACCCAGTGTGACAAACTCAACTAAAACAGAAGCTGTCACACTGAGCTGTAAAGTGTTGGCCCGACTGTGTCAAGTCTGTGGAGGATATTTCATAAAGAGCTCCTGCTAAAACACCAGCTGGACACTGACGACCTTTTCACACAAACTTTAAGCCAAGGTTTGCAACAAGGTTCATGTTTTGTAACTGTGTAGGCATTTCATATCCTTATCTTGGTTTTAGATTTCAGTTATGCAAGTGCGCTGTAACCGATGAGTACGGCCAGCACACTGTTGACATGTCATCATCCACGGAAAGCGATCTTTGTCCATAATTTGTTAGACAAAGACATCATTTTTTTGTATAACAGTATACTGGATTTTAAATAAAACAACCAATATGTGATTGAAGTGCAGACTCTCTCTCTGAGAGATTTATTTTATTGATGGCCTCCTTTGGTTTCACTGACATCCTTTTCGACCTCACATTTAAGATTACAGTGAAAAGCTATAAAATAGAAATTCAACACCTCGAATCAACTTCACATATTATGTCTGCTTCATTTTTTTTCTCAAATAACAAGGGACTATTCCTCACCTGGCCATCAAACTGCTTGTCAGTCAGTTGTCAGTCATTTTTGAGCCTGAGGCACTATGTATGAAAATGAACGTAATTCCTAAACAGTTAATGCAAAAGTTTTGTGAAACCCTTTGACTTAAAGCTGAAAAAAAGCACTTTAATATATATGTATATAAAATTCAGTGTGGTGTTGTACAGAGGCAAAAATACAAGAAATTAGGGACCTAATTATTATTATCACATTATACCTACAAATAAGCTAATAAGCTTCGATAACCGATGAATAAACAAAAATTTATTGATTAGCCTTTTTATAGATAATATTTGAAAATGTTGCGTCCTATTGTTCTGCATGTTAGTGAAGCTCATTTTCCTTTTAGTCCTGACAACCCACATGGAAAAGAAATAGGAAAAACTTGCATCAGCTTTAGCTTGCTTCATTTAGTGAATCATATAAGGCTTATATGATTTACTCATTACTTTCTCATTGCTTTCATATATTTTTTTTAGGAAGTATCCAAAACATACTAGCTCCATTTATATAATTTTTCAAGGGATCTTATATTTGTTTTCACTCTTGTATGCTTTTAATACAAGTTTCACATAAGACAGATACAAACCTTATAAGATTTATATATATCTTTTTGATATGGGAAGAGTCTGCAATTGGTCTTAAAGTCTAAACCCTCAAAAAAATAAAAATAAAAAAGATTGATCATATATCTGCTTTTTGGGCTAGACCGTTGCTCTCGGGTTTCACAAATTTAGGTGTGAAAGCATCCTGACCTAACTCCTTCTTTTATTGAATAACCTCTCTGGCTGAAGGACGATTTATATAGGAGACAACACATTTGGAATGAAAGATGGTGTTCTTTTAACTAGAGTTTCTTTTTTTAAACACCCCAACCCTTTTTGCAATGAAATGTGTTGGGTCAGCTTGAGCCATCAGGTTGCGCAAACG
The DNA here is from genome assembly GCF_056152115.1 of Neolamprologus brichardi. Taxonomy (NCBI): domain Eukaryota; kingdom Metazoa; phylum Chordata; class Actinopteri; order Cichliformes; family Cichlidae; genus Neolamprologus; species Neolamprologus brichardi. Next base: position 25,442,686 of record NC_142108.1, read on the forward strand.
CTTGTGTCGATTAACAGGAACATCGCAGCTCTGCTAGTGCAATCCTCCACCTCAGTCTGAAGCAAAAGAAAACATGAGAAAAACGCCTTACACAGAAACAGATTACCGACAATAGATGTAATAGAGTGTATCCATGGCTGGCAAGAGAAGCCCACCTAAGAGTAAGGGATTTACACAAGCACAACAGTAACATATTCAAAGGGAAGATGACCAGTCAACACAATTTAGCTAGCTCTAGCAAGGTTCACCAGCACTGATCTGAAACTTTTTTTTTTCTCAAAGATGCCTCACGTTTAGGATGATCTGTTTTTCCTCAATTATTCATTTCCTCCCATTGAAGCAGAACTTTTGTCTTGTAGATCACAGTTATAACTTTTGAGGGCTGCCATAAATATGTGTACAAGTGGTAAAAACAAAACAAAACAACCAGTCTTCTTTTAGATGAACCAAACAGCCCATGGTTACATTTAGTGCATTAAGGGCAATGAGGCAGCATAAGCATAAGCAGTCCTAAGAGGTCATGTGCAACATGTTACTAGACTCCAAGGACAAATTTACATCTGCTGCTAGGAAACGAGTGATTTTTGTTTGTTTGTTTTGTCATAAAAACCAAAACTGAATAATAACAGTCAAAAATCAAGTATAGTATTTTTCTTCTTTTCTGGAAAAAAATACAATATTTCCAAAAAGAGGTTTTATTCTTTTTTCTGTCGTTAAAAATAAATTGTAGCAGGATTGTTTGTCCTTAGCCATATGATGGTTCACTGTTTTCTAGCTTGTTCAGCGTGTGATTCTAGATTCGAGGACACATTTCAATGAACACTTTTCTACCTAGGTGTTACAGATCTTTTTGTTCACTGTGCTCAAAGGAGCAGTCAATGCTCTCACTCATTTAATTATGGCTATGTGATGTACTGGCTAAAAGCTATACCTCACCTGGCTTCCCTAATCTGATGACAAATAAGGGTGGCATCCATCTCACCATGTCAGAAATAGTAATGACCACAGTTTCTCTTCTCTCTTTGGTCTATATTGATGCAAGACAGCCATTCGGCATCAACTCCCCGTTCATCCTTCCTTTACTTTTACCATTCATCACAGCAACTCCCAACAGATGATATCGTTTAACACTGGGCACGAATGTTGATGTGCACTCTCTCCTTCTCTTAAAGAAGAGCCTCTGTGATTTCAAGTTCAGAGCATGGCTTCAAAGGAATTTGTCACTGGGATGGACATTTTAATTGGATCATTAACTTTTGGAAAGACTCCTTCAGATAACTTGATGAGTCAGTTTTTCTGCCCTGACCAAAGCTCAAACAGAGTCTTTTACACACACATCTGACAACATCTTCATATGCACTATTTCCACCTATTACAAGTGACTCTACTCACAAGAGTATTACATGGTGCCCCTGTTTCTGCCCGTCTGGTTCAGTAGAAAGGTCAAAAAAGATTGGTGTAGATTTTTGTGAAGCCATAAAACCCTTAGTAGATTAAAAATTTGCCGTGGAGCTTAATATTTAAACATGTATGCAGATGTGCAAAGTAGATCAGTTTGCACTTATAAAGAAAAAAATTAAATATGGGGATATTTGTTTTTTTATTTCAGAAGGCCTGTTGCCTTTTCATAGTATTCACAAGAGGTGTAAAATTAAGAACTGCCAAGAAAATGTTTGTCTTTGCATGTCTGTGATCAGTGGAGATGAAAACAAAATTCTGAGCATGCAGATTCACTTTTATGTCCCGATATTTGCCACAATATTACTCAAAAATGTGTTGATTGCAAATCAGTCGAAGTGAATGTGAGACGGAACACAACTTATGCTCTTGGACTTTAAAACACTGCCACTCTACAAGCAATACAAACAGGGAAGGAGAGTAGTAGAGAGATTTCCAATTCTCAAAACCTATTGAAAATTACTCTTGCTAGACAGATGAGGTGAGAATGAAAATAGAAACATACAATGGAGGGAAGACTTTCTTTTTACCCCCTTTGCCTGTCATCAGTAATCACTGAGGCAGGCAGGAGAGAGTAATCTCAGAGAGGGTTCAACAATTCTGCCCATCCTGAGATTACATTATTTTCCCAAATTGCAAGTGAAGCCTCTCAATCCACTAGCCAATGAATCAACAGTGTAGGTAGGGAGCAGAGAGCTGTGTATGGCGTGTCATCTAAGACAAGGTGTGTGTGAGGCATTCCATTAAGGAAAGAACAACTGGGAATACTCTGTGTGGAACATAAAGGCAAAGCAGTGCAATGGCAGCAGAAAATTATTTCTTAGAACCACACTGCAAAGGTTCCCGGGAGCAATCCTCGTCTCTTAGAAATGAATGCATGATGTAAAACGTGTTAATAAATATTTTCGAGCATTGTTGAGAAATATAACACTTTCAATGTGTATGAAAATCCATAAATACACAAATGTATAGAAAAAAAACCCTTGATGTTCCTAAAAGTATTACCAAACCCATTTCATCATGGCAGACCATTATTTCTGATTTGATATGAACCAAGAACAGAAAAGGTACAAAGGTTGTTCTTGCCATTTGCTATTTCATACATTCTTAGTCCATGTGTATTTATTTACTCAAGGATGATTTGCTTACTATGTAAATCTCACAAGTAATCATGAGATATGTGCTGGATGAGTGTGCAGCTCTGGTTTAAATGTTTCGATTAAAAATGTAATTACAAGTGCCTCATTCTTTTGTAGTGAGCTATTTGAATAGACTGTGTAACTGCATAACTGACTGTTTTGTTCATATCCAGAAAGTAAATGTGTGCATAGAAATAGAATCAAGCCCCCCCCCCACCCCCCCAAATGTATTACAATGCAATGCAGAGTCAAGGTGTTCCTTAACTAGACAGCTGTTTAACTAGAGTAACTGGGCTCAGCTACATATGGTAGACAAGTTCTGCTTCTGTTTTCTGCCATAAACAGCAATCTTTAGCTATATATATATTAGGGGTGCAACAATACTCGTATCGATACTGAACCGTTCGATACAGTGCTTTTGTTTCGGTACGCATATGTATCGAACAATACAAAATTTTTAATTTATTTTATCAACTTTTCTTCTGACGATGCTGTCTGTGTTGAGTGCTCAGTGGATCTGTGCTCGACAGTGCAGCCTAGGCGGAGTAGTCGAACACAGATTCACTGAGCGCAGGGCAAGCTAGCGAGACAGTTTGCCTTGCAACATGACAAATTGAACCTCCCCCACCCTAATTCAGATCTGGCGTTTGGAACTATTTTGGTTTTCATGTGACGTATGACCCTGAAGGTAAGCGCGTCATGGACAAAAGTAAAACAGTATGTCGGATGTGCCACGCAATGCTCAATTACATTGGTGGGAACTACTGCGTTAGCGCAGTTAGCTTGTTAACGTGTTGGCCGTCCAGCCCCACGCACGGGGCAATCCACGGTAGCTCGTTAACGGAGATTTGCCGTGTTGTGGCGTTAACGTCATTTCAACGAGATTAACACTGACAGCACTAGTGGGAACACAACGAATATGACTGCACATTTACACCGACATCATCCTAGTGCAAAGACAAGTGGAAGCAGACAAAAACAACTATCACGCATGCTACAAACTTTACCAGAGTCATTTAGACAGCCGTTAGCACATGATTCTCCTTATGGGGACCTGATATGTTTAATATGCTGCTGAGAATATAGCCCAGCGTATAGCTTTTATTTTGGAAAGAGCCACTTCTCTGTAATAAATTCTCTTTTCCAAAGATGAGTGATTTCTCAATCAGATTTATTTTTTTATTTTTTTTATTTATAATTTTAATAAATGACAAATTAAAAAGGCATGAACATTTTTTTGTATCGAAAAAAAAAAAAATACACACACACACACACACACACACACACACACACACCTACACACACACACACACACACACAGTATTATGTGTTAATTACCTTCTAGTTCTGTCCCCACATTTTACACACAGTACCAGCCACAAGGGAAACAAATAAAATTCCAGGACTATTTTCCCTCCTGGGTCCCCACTCTTTGTTGTGGTTATTGTTTGTTTCAAAGGCAAACATATTTATGTGTTGAGATTCTCTACTTATTTTTCCTCCTTTCTGAAGCGTTAGAGAATCTCCCTGCTGAATGGGCTGACATTTGTCCTCATATTGATACTATGGTTATTGTTCTTTATGTTGAGATGATTATTTTTATTCTCTTACTGATAAATTCAAAACTGCAGTAGTAGAAATGTAGAGGAATCAACACTAATGGGGTATAGCCATCTCTAGACCCAGCTGTCTTAGCTAATTATACGCCAATCTCCAACCTTCCTTTCATATCAAAAATTCTTGAAAGGGTAGTTGTCAAACAGCTAACAGATCATCTGCAGAGGAATGGTTTATTTGAAGAGTTTCAGTCAGGTTTCAGAGCTCATCACAGCACAGAAACAGCTTTAGTGAAGGTTACAAATGATCTTCTTATGGCCTCTGACAGTGGACTCATCTCTGTGCTTGTCCTGCTAGACCTCAGTGCAGCGTTTGATACTGTTGACCATAATATCCTTTAGAGCGATTAGAACATGCTGTAGGTATTACAGGTACTGTGCTGCAGTGGTTTGTATCATATCTATCTAATAGACTCCAATTTGTTCGTGTAAAGGGAGAGTCTTTTTCAGACGCTGAGGTTAATTATGGAGTTCCACAGGGTTCAGTGCTAGGACCAATTCTGTTTACACTATACATGCTTCCCTTAGGCAGTATCATCAGAAGACATAGTATACAGTTTCACTGCTATGCTGATGACACCCAACTCTATCTGTCCATGAAGCCAGATAACAAACACCAATTAGTTAAATTGCAGGAATGTCTTAAAGACATAAAGACCTGGATGGCCTCTAACTTTCTGCTCTTTAACCTCAGTTTTACCTGAATTATTGTATTCGGCCCTGAAAACCTTAGAAATATGGTATCTAACCAGATTCTTACTCTGGATGGCATTACCTTGGCCTCCAGTAACACTGTGAGGTACCTTGGAGTCATTTTTGACTAGGATATGTCCTTCAACGCACATATTAAACAAATATATAAGACTGCTTTCTTCCATTTGCACAACATGGCCAAAAAAACATCTCTGATGGACAGAGTCTCCCACCCCATGCATGTAAATGTTGCTGAACTGCAGAGCTCCTTAAGTGACAGACTGCTGCATCCTAGATGCACGAAGGAGCGTTTCCGCAGGTCCTTCCTCCCTGCAGAACTGCTCCCAACAAACATAGATGTTTACATCAATGCTGTAACTGCAATAAGTTAATCAACCAATTCGCACTACAACCTGGTTTGCCTCTTATCTGTAGTTATTTTTATTTAATTTAATAACTGTACAATACTCTCTGTATATAGTAACCATTGTCCTTAATGTAAATATATAAGAAAAATTGTATATGTTTCTGTTCTGTGTCCTGTGTACTATTTGTTTGTATATGTGTCTTTTTGGCTGCAGGAAATCCTAAAAACTCACAGAAAAGCCTTCAGTTAATCCAAAATGCTGGAGGAAGACTACTGACAGGTACTAGAAAGAGAGAGCATATTTCTCCTGTATTGGCTTCCCTTCATTGGCTTCCTGTTAAATCCAGAATTGAATTCAAAAACCTGCTCCTCACATACAAGGTCTTAAATAATCAGGCCCCATCTTATCTTAATGACCTTGTAGTACCATATCACCCCATTAGAGCACTTCGCTCTTGCACTGCAGGCTTACTTGTTGTTCCTGGAGTATTTAAAAGTAGAATGGGAGGGAGAGCCTTCAGTTTTCAGGCCCCTCTTCTGTGGAACCAGCTTCCAGTGTGGATTCGGGAGACAGACACTATCTCTACTTTTAAGATTAGGCTTAAAACATTCCTCTTTGCTAAAGTATATAGCTGGGCTAGATCAGGTGACCCTGAATCCTCCTATAGTTATGCTGCAATAGGCATAGGCTGTTGGGGGATTCCCATGAGGCACTGAGTTTTTCCTTTTCAGTCACCTTTTTCACTCACTATGTGTTATTAGACCTCTCTGCAGTGAATCGTACTTGTCATTAATCTCTGTCTCTCTTCCACACACTTCTATCCTGTCTTCCTTCTCTCACCCCAACCAGTTGCAGCAGATGGCCCCGCCCCTCCCTGAGCTTGGTTCTGCTGGAGGTTTCTTCCTGTTTAAAGGGAGTTTTTCCTTCCCACTGTTGCCAAAGTGCTTGCTCATAGGGGGTCATATGATTGCTGGGTTTTTCTCTGTATGTATTATTGTAGGGTCTACCTTACAATATAAAGCGCTTTGAGGTGACTGTTTTTGTGATTTGGCGCTATACAAATAAAATAGAATTGGATTGAATTGAATAGTTGAGCCTGCAGCTACCGTGGCTAATCCCAGTAGTTGTTGGATGTGTCGATGCAACGTGCAGTTACATTTCCCGGAAGGTGCATGTAAAGTTACAACGTAGGTTATGTCCTAGGGTTTCAGAAGAAGTTGTGGTTCCCACTGAGCAATGTCAAGGTCAATGTACCCTCAGCGTTAACATCATTCTGGGTGCTTCACTACCTTTGTGTTAGCATGCTGTGTGTTTGTTAACAGTGTTGGGACGGTTAGTTTAAAATGTATTCCACTACTGATTACAGAATAGATGGCCCAAAATGTATTTTGTAACATATTCTGAATACTTTGGATTACTTGATATATTATCATGCTTTTTACAACAACATGAATGTACTGTTGCTGTGTGATTTATTACCATTACTGAACGCAACTCACCACCAAGCTAACATTGTTAGGTGGTGTTAGCTGAGGTTAGTTCATAGACCGCAGACTGTTAGACTTGATGGATAGCATTAACAGCCTGCTAGCTGCAAATAATCATGTGAAGTTCTGAAAGAAATACCAACTTAATTTTTAAATCTCAAAATAAAATTAGTAGCAGTACGGTGGTCATTAGGTAAGGCTGCACATTTTGATATTGTATAGAAAACCATTTCTGTATGTTTTTCTTTCTGTGTGCGTTCAGAAATGCACATGATTATTTGCAGCTAGCAGGTTGTAATGCAGCCTTCATTAACAGTAATAAATCACACAGCAATACTACATCGAAGATACTGAAGTGGCACATAACCTAGGTAGCTACCACATTGTGTGACTGATGCCACTAACATTAACAGGACGCTTACACTGAAGCCTCCTATTTAGGGAAAGCCTAACATATGAAACAGGAAAACACCACCATGTAATCCATTTATTTCAACAAAGTAACTGTATTCTAATTATCACCTATTTAAGTGGTAACTGTAACGGAATGCAGTTACTCATATTTTGTATTTTAAATACGTCACACCGGTACATGTATTCCGTTACTCCTCAAAACTGTTAAGAGTCTGTGGTGTGTTAGCAGTATAACGCAATTGTTTGTGTCCTGGATTCAGTTTAGCACTTTAAAATCACACTCTTGACCTTTTGTGCAATTAAAGTATAAGTAAATGTTCATATAGCCACTCCTTAAAGTTGCACCATTATTACCACTATTTTCTTCCTACTTGGAGATGCTGAAGAACCTTTTTAATGCAAGTACTGTAAGCAGCATAATTGTAACTATAATGTGATTAATTAATGAAATTGGTATAATGCATTACATTACAGCATTATTAGTGTGTGACTACAGTAAAGCATTACTTTGTAATGTGTAACACTGGTAAAAGATCTTGATGGGTTGACCTGAAGTAACAAGAGAGAAGGTATTGGTGGGATTTCTCAAATCGAACTCCAACTAAATGTTTTTTCTTGTCAGCATTCTATTTTTTCCCAACAAATCATGACACCACAGATAGATTTTTAAGCTAGCTGTTAGATGAGAAGACAAATAATGGTAATTTGACACCCATTACAGGCTATGTCTCTGATTAGAACTGTTTGATTCTGTGGTTCTCACATTTCAAAACAAGGCTAATGACTGTAATTTTGTTCCATAGTGTCCTCTATGCACAAGTGTACCTCACCAGCAACCGGACACATAGATAAAAAGGGATCAATGCATTTTTTTAAGAAAGAGGGAATGATGAATGGATCTAGTTTGTATTTCTGAATGATCAAATGGATCCTAATTGATGAAAAGGCACGTTGTGAAGACATGAAATACAATAGAGACTTAAAATGACACAAGAAGAATATTTGTGTAGCACAGTAATGCTTTGTCCTCTATTCTATTTTAAAGAATCCATATCAGTTTAGTTCCCTTGGGGACAACAGATTTAAACCAGCATGTTTGGATGCCAAGTCAATAAGTCTGAACTACCAAGCAAAACAATCTACAGTGATATTGACTCTGATATTCTGTGGCACCTTTCTTAATCTCTAGAGCAAATCCTTAAAGAGCCTTGGTTGTGATAGATTTTAAAAACAATAATCACTGTTTTTTCAACATTTCCTACTGTAACAAAGAGCTTTTTGATAATGATAATTAAGTCCTACATTTGTCAACACTACTAACTGTCATGGTCCTGGGTCGGTGACCCAGCGCTTTCAGTTGATGATTATCACTTTCTAGTTTATTTCTGATCTTGTATTGGTTGTTGGTGTTTGGTTGTGTTTATCTTCCCTACCTGCGTCTCCCTCGGTGCTCTGTTCATGTCCTCGTGTTGTTATGTAAAACAGTCTGTGTGTTTCCTGTTTTACTTTGTAGGGTTGTGTCTCGTTATGTCCATTAGTTCCAGCTGTGTCCCCTCCTGTGTGCCATTTCCTGATTACCTGGTGTGTGTATTTATAGTGGGTGTCGGTCTGTGTTCGTTGTCGGCTCGTCTGTGTTTCATGGTGTCTGTTCCTCGTCTGTGTCTCTCTGCCTCCCACCCCATTTGTATGATCCGGTTTGTTATTTAGCTCACCCAGTTTAGGTTTATGTTCTGTCCTGCCCTCACTTCTGTTATTTGTACACTGTAAATTAAACCCTCACTCAAATCATCATATCGGCTGTCTGCATTTTGGGTCCTCCGTTTCCTCCACACCACACGGCTCACCCCGCCAGCCGTGACAGTACGAGCCGACCAAACATGGACCCAGCAGCATCCGCACCTTCCCAGGAGTTTCGGGAGGGGGTGATTGACTCCGTTTCAAGGTTAGTTAACCTGTGGCTGGAACATGAGGGGGAGGAATTTCACCGCGCTGTAGAAGCCAGGCTACAGCACTTAATCTTTGCTCACTCCTGGCTACTGGACTCACTCCACCCGCTCGCACAGAATTTCATTCTGAACGAGCTCCGTCTTCACCCCCCGGCTGCTACCACCCACCCTGCAACTCATGCTTCACTTCCGACAGAGGATGTTCTGCCCGGCCCGTCAACCCAGCCTTCAAGGGGGAAACGGCGCTCACGCTGCCGACGCTCCTCGCCACAGTCGGACCTGGGGATTTCTGAGCGGCCGGCTGTGGTGAGTGGACAAGACACTCTTTCTGTTTCACCAGAACTTGTGACGGTTTATACCGGGGCTGTGTTTTTTGAGCCTGCTGCACAGCCGCAAGCTCGTTTAGCTGCACAGCCGCAAGCTCGTTTAGCTGCACAGCAGCATTCAGCTCGGCCCCCGGTATCCCCACTAGCCCAGTCATCTATGCCATCTTCACCGACTCCCTCTGTACAGCAGGCTGCGTCTCTGCCTCCCGTTTTGGACTCTTTTTCTAAGTATTTTTTGCAGAGAGACAAACCACACAATCCTGAAAACACTCCTCAAGAGCTGGCCAGTTCTGAGATGCACTCCAGGGCCTCCCCAGAGGCTGGGTTTCAGCCCCCAGCAGACTCTGGACCCCTGGAGGTAAAGAAGCCAGCTGAGGACTGCACCCGGCTGTCGCTGCCTGAGCTGAGTCAATGCTCGGTGCAGCTGCAGTCAGCCTTGTGTTTGCCAGAGGCCCGTGCGCCTGCTGGTTCTGATCTGTTCCTGCCAGAGGCCCGTGCGCCTGCTGGTTCTGATCCGTCCCTGCCAGGGGCTCCAGTGCCCACTGGTTCTGAGACTGTTTTCGCTGGGGGGCCCGAGGAGCCCGTCCAGCCTCCTGTCTCGTCCGCTGGAGGGCCCGAGGAGCCCGTCCAGCCTCCTGTCTCGTCAGCTGGAGGGCCCGAGGAGCCCGTCCAGCCTTCTGTCTCGTCCGCTGGAGGGCCCGAGGAGCCCGTCCAGCCTCCTGCCTCGTCAGCTGGACGGCCCGAGGAGCCCGTCCAGTCTTCTGCCTCGTCAGCTGGAGGGCCCGAGGAGCCCGTCCAGCCTTCTGTCTCGTCCGCTGGAGGGCCCGAGGAGCCCGTCCAGTCTTCTGCCTCGTCAGCTGGAGGGCCCGAGGAGCCCGTCCAGCCTCCTGCCTCGTCAGCTGGAGGGCCCGAGGAGCCCGTCCAGCCTCCTGCCTCGTCAGCTGGAGGGCCCGAGGAGCCCGTCCAGTCTTCTGCCTCGTCAGCTGGAGGGCCCGAGGAGCCCGTCCAGCCTCCTGCCTCGTCAGCTGGAGGGCCCGAGGAGCCCGTCCAGTCTTCTGCCTCGTCAGCTGGAGGGCCCGAGGAGCCCGTCCAGTCTTCTGCCTCGTCAGCTGGAGATCCCGAGGAGCCCGTCCAGCCGCCAGCTGCAGCCTCATCATCCTCGCCGGCTGCCGCTCCATCCACGCCGCCGGCAGCAACAGCAGCTTCATCCACACCACCGGCAGCAACAGCAGCTTCATCCTCGCCAGCTGCAGCCTCCGTGGCTTCATCCTCGCCAGCTGCAGCCTCCGTGGCTTCATCCTCGCCAGCTGCAGCCTCCGTGGCTTCATCCTCGCCAGCTGCAGCCTCCGTGGCTTCATCCTCGCCAGCTGCAGCCTCCGTGTCTTCATCCTCGCCAGCTGCAGCCTCCGTGTCTTCATCCTCGCCAGCTGCAGCAGCCGTGTCTTCATCCTCGCCGGCTGCAGCAGCCGTGTCTTCATCCTCGCCGTCGCCTGGTCCGGCTTCTTCGTCGCCTGGTCCAGCTCCGGCTTCATCGTCGCCTGGTCCAGCTCCGGCTTCATCGTCGCCTGGTCCAGCTCCGGCTTCATCGTCGCCTGGTCCAGCCTCTGCATCCGCGTCGCCTGGTCCAGCCTCTGCATCCGCGTCGCCTGGTCCAGCCTCTGCATCCGCCTCGTCTGGTCCAGCCTCTGCATCCGCCTCGTCTGGTCCAGCCTCTGCATCCGCCTCGTCTGGTCCAGCCTCTGCATCAGCCTCGTCTGGTCCTGGTTCAGCTTCCGTCTCGTCTGGTCCTGGTTCAGCTTCCGTCTCGTCTGGTCCTGGTTCAGCTTCCGTCTCGTCTGGTGCTGGTTCAGCTTCCGTCTCGTCTGGTGCTGCGAAGGCCACGCAGCCTTCAGGTCTCAAACTGCCGCCTCAACATCGTCGGTCATCTGCCGGGCCGCATGTTGGGCATCTTCGCCGCCGCGGCCGGCCTCCGGAACTGTTTTCTCGCCGTCGCCGCCGCTGCCGCGTGCACGGTCGGCCTCCTGAACTGTTTCCACTTCGCCGCCGCTGCCGCGTGCACGGTCGGCCTCCTGAACTGTTTCCACTTCGCCGCCGCTGCCGCGTGCACGGTCGGCCTCCTGAACTGTTTCCACTTCGCCGCCGCTGCCGCGTGCACGGTCGGCCTCCTGAACTGTTTCCACTTCGCCGCCGCTGCCGTGTGCACGGTCGGCCTCCTGAACTGTTTCCACTTCGCCGCCGCTGCCGTGTGCACGGTCGGCCTCCTGAACTGTTTCCACTTCGCCGCCGCTGCCGTGTGCACGGTCGGCCTCCTGAACTGTTTCCACTTCGCCGCCGCTGCCTTCCGCGCAGTCGGCTTTTGGACCTGTGTTGTCAGCCTCCGGGCCGGCCTCCTGAACCATGTTTTGGGACCCTGTTCAGGAACTCCAGTATGTGTTGTGTTTTGGACAATTAGTTTGGCCCACTGGGGCTTGTTTTTTGTTTGATTGTGGTCCCTCCGTCCTGGACCCCCCGCCGCCCGCCCTGGGTTGATCGTCTGTTTTTGTTTTGGGCTGTCTGGAGCCAGCCCTTGGAGGGGGGGTACTGTCATGGTCCTGGGTCGGTGACCCAGCGCTTTCAGTTTATGATTATCACTTTCTAGTTTATTTCTGATCTTGTATTGGTTGTTGGTGTTTGGTTGTGTTTATCTTCCCTACCTGCGTCTCCCTCGGTGCTCTGTTCATGTCCTCGTGTTGTTATGTAAAACAGTCTGTGTGTTTCCTGTTTTACTTTGTAGGGTTGTGTCTCGTTATGTCCATTAGTTCCAGCTGTGTCCCCTCCTGTGTGCCATTTCCTGATTACCTGGTGTGTGTATTTATAGTGGGTGTCGGTCTGTGTTCGTTGTCGGCTCGTCTGTGTTTCATGGTGTCTGTTCCTCGTCTGTGTCTCTCTGCCTCCCACCCCATTTGTATGATCCGGTTTGTTATTTAGCTCACCCAGTTTAGGTTTATGTTCTGTCCTGCCCTCACTTCTGTTATTTGTACACTGTAAATTAAACCCTCACTCAAATCATCATATCGGCTGTCTGCATTTTGGGTCCTCCGTTTCCTCCACACCACACGGCTCACCCCGCCAGCCGTGACACTAACATAATTCATAACTAATTGTCTGAACAAGCAAATTCATACTGGACAAAAGACATGTCAGTTATGTTGTTTTTCATATTCTTCTTCATATTCTTGTTTCAAATGCACAGTGGTGATAGAGTCCATGTGAAGAAGAACAGTAAAATCATTTTGTCTATTCCACAGAAAGAAAAAACAAACACTGTGCATGTATAACCTCAGGCTATTTTAAGAGATAAAATGCAATTTTAATATGTTTGCCATTCTCCCTGTTCATTATTGGTGTTTCTTAGGAATATGAAAACGACTGTCCTAATTCAGTAAAACATATCTCAAGGCAAAATTACTGGAAAATAAGCAAACATATTGCCTGGATGTGATAATACCAATTAAAATTTAGCAAATGTTTTAGTCCCTGGATACAGGCAACTTTATGATGACACAGTAGGAGTGACACTGTTATGAAACTTTTTTTTATTGGTAAATGATTCTGTTAATGGGGTCTGCTATCTGATAATAATGTAAAAATTAAATAAAAATATGCAATTAAATGATAATTCTGCAGTTAAAAAGAAAACAAACAAATAATAGTAGGCACCTGACTATATCAATATCTATCTGTGAGGCCAAATCCTAATGATTGTTTGGACTTTAAACGTTAGAAGTGTTGTATCATGCTCACCCCAAGTTCTTGTTGGCAGTCAAAAGTGTGTCATATTTACTATATTGGGAGATTTATTGAACTAAAAATAATAAATAATCTTTAGTAAGATAAATGTTTAAATGTTGTTTAGATTAGAACACTGGTGATTTTTATCATTAAGTATTTGTAAGTTGTAGGTACTTGACCTTTATTTAGTCAGGTTAGCTACTGTTTATCTCTATAGGTTTACAGTGGCTTGCAAAAGTATTCATCCCCCTTGAACTTTTCCACATTTTGTCACATTACAGCCACAAACATGAATCAATTTTATTGGAATTCCACGTGAAAGACCAATACAAAGTGGTGTACACGTGAGAAGTGGAATGAAAATCATACATGATTCCAAACATTTTTTACAAATAATAATAATACGACTAATAGTTGTCCTATGGACAGATTCCCCCACCTGAGCTGTAGATCTCTGCAGCTCGTCCAGAGTCACCATGGGCCTCTTGGCTGCATTTCTGATCAGCGCTCTCCTTGTTTGGCCTGTGAGTTTAGGTGGACGGCCTTGTCCTGGTAGGTTTACAGTTGTGCCACACTCCTTCCATTTCTGAATGATCGCTTGAACAGTGCTCCGTGGGATGTTCAAGGCTTGGGAAATCTTTTTGTAGCCTAAGCCTGCTTTAAATTTGTCTAAGGGCAACTGACTGCACTTAGACCAAAGGGGGCTGAATAATTACGCACACCCCACTTTGCAGTTATTTATTTGTGATAATCTACACAATGTCCAAGAAACAAAGAAATTACAAACTAATACTAATTAATTTAATCATAACAATCTTTAATTTGTCCAAAAAGCTCTTATTCATGAACTCATTTTGTACCTGCATACCTTAATTTAACAAGTGCACATTCTGTGATGTATTGTGTATTTCTAGTAACTAATAATTACACTATACTCTTACTGTATTATTCAAGGTTTTTGAAAGAACTGTATAAATAGAACAGAAAAATGAAGACTGAAAATTTTAGTTCATAACAACAATACAAACAACACTAAAGGTAATTTTCTGTCCGGTCTTGAACCCTTCTGCTGGCCCATTCCTACAGCAGGTATAGACATCTGGAAAAAATGGGCATTTCAATGACCTTCATAGTAATTGGAGTTCAGCATCAAGTAAATGGTCTGAGAAGTGGTGATCCTGTCTTAATGCGTAACTGACCACAATAAGTCACACTGATTGCATTTTAATGCTGTGTGGCAAAAACAACAACGTTAATGGTCCGATGTTGGCATGGTATGCCAAATGGTGACAGAGACTTATATGAGCCACTGTGGAGACAAGTCAATCAGTGCGAGGCTGGTGCCAAGTACTTGTTGTCGCTTTGTGTCTCTGCTGGAGGAAGGGGTCACACTCATCATGCTTTCCACTAATACATCCTGTCCCTCACATCCCCTAATACCTGGCACCTTGACCATGTCAGCTGATCAGCGCCTGTGACTCATCCATTGCATATGTTGCACAAACAGCAGCTGCCTCATTTGAATTTTTTTTTGAAGTGAAATAATTGCTTCGCTGGACATTGTATTTAAAGGCTGGGTTCGAATAATGAGATATGATCTCTGCAGCCCTGTTTCACCATAATAGGTCTGCCGTGATTGATAGGGTTGCTGATCAATATGATTCACTGATTGCTTTGGCAGGTCCTGAGACTGCTGGCTTTCAAAACTCATTTTCCACCTCATATTCTGTAATCACAAAAACCCACATATCAAAATGTCATGTGTGATATGAAATGAATTCTGTGATGTAGCACTTCCTTGTGATTGCTGATGCACACAAATAATGGGTCAGATTTAAACCTTTTTTTAAATTTTTTTGGGAGCTAACTACTTGTACCACAATACCAGATTGATTTTTGAGTTTGTAGGATGTGGAAATATGCACTTTTTCTGCTGTCCAGCAAGTTTTGAATTTGTTCTAGCCAACTTTCCAACTTCTGAGGTCAAGGTCTAATACGTGCTTCACAGCTTGCAGAGGTGAATTTTCCAGATTCGACATAAGGTCACTGAAAGCCTAGGCTTATAATAGTGGTCAGAAGCTAGCTTTCACTCCTGAGCAGAAAAGGACAATGCTTTCTTTACTGCAGCTCTGCATGGACAGGGCTAAACAAGTCATCAGTCACATGGGTGAAAAAGGTTAAGGGTGCACACTTCCAGATCAGGACTTGAGAGCTGACTGATGGGCTATTGCTATAATGCGCTGCCACTGTGGTTAGACATCTATTAATGTCATATATTACAAATTACCCTTATACCACTGAGCTCATGGGCTGTGTTGCTATGCAAAATGATATTTCATAGCACTCAAATAGTTTTAACAACCCAATCAGTAATGAATTTGCAATTTTAGAAAGCTTTACAAAATTATAGCACATTGCAGTTTGGGTGAGAAATAAAAGGAAAGCGAGATTTTTGATAGATCACAAAATGTTCCTGCCCTTAACAATCTTAAATGTCAGTCTGTGTCTGATTTTGTGTTAAACTCATGCTGATTGCACCAGACTAAAGTCGAAATCGCTTTGTATACAGCATGTACTTCAAAAGTGAAGATGAAGTTGCTTTATTCTTCTTCCTATATGCCACTTCAAGGGCATACTGTATAACAAATATCATTTAAAACTTCTAAGATCTGCAAATACAGTTCAGCTGTTTTTTGGTTGTTGTATTTTTACATTCATTAAAGCCCTTTGTTAAACAACATGTAGCCCAGTTATACTCAAATGAAGCATTAAAAATAATTTGCGGTTAAATAAAAAATAAAACAAAATGATGATGAAAATAATGTATAATATTTAAGGCAAAAAAGAAATTATACAGACAGCGGCACTTCAAGCTGATTTTAAGTGCACACTAGGTGTTGGACTTGCTGTTTTGCGCCTCTATGAATACATGGTAACATTTCAGTCAGATATAGCACGAATTATTCACACTAGTTGGGGCATTGTGCACAAACTGTCATCTCTGGCTTTCTGTTGTTAAGCAGGTCAGGCTTCCACTTACACACAACATGCTGCTACTCATGTCTCTTGAACTCTCACGCAAACTTTGACTTTGAGCTATTGTTTTGCCTTTCTTGTACCACTGAACAATTCACTCAAAAAGAAAGCTCTTTCTTGAGGAGCACAGCCAGTGCCCAGACATCTGGTTTACTTGTGCACACACCATGAGTGGATGTGTGTATTTTGCTTTCAACCACCACCGTGTGTGGCTGTGAATTCACAATAAATAATCAAAAAAATTTAAGCATGGAAAATAATGGAACACCTTTAAGATTT
This sequence comes from Neolamprologus brichardi, assembly GCF_056152115.1. Lineage (NCBI taxonomy): Eukaryota > Metazoa > Chordata > Actinopteri > Cichliformes > Cichlidae > Neolamprologus > Neolamprologus brichardi. The sequence continues at coordinate 25,459,219 of NC_142108.1, forward strand.
ACAGTTGACACGTATGTCTCCAGACGGATAGGTCGGGAACTAACATTTCTGACATCTCAATATTTGCACAGACTAATTTTCCCCTAATTCTTTCTGTTGTCAGACAAAGGGCCTAATGGAGTTCACGTGTGCATTTTAAATTATACTAGCTTGCTTTTATAAGCTAATAGTGGGTTGTATTGACATGTTGTTACAGTATTTCATTTCATAACATAACAAACATGGACAAGGCAAGTGAAAACACTATTGTTACCTTGTTGTCACCAGTAAAAGCAGGTCTAAGATGTGAGGCTGCTCCTCAGGGCACTTGAATGGCATGTGTAGCTGGTTGGCAAGGAATGTGAAAGCAGCAGATGGAGTACATGCATCCAGCAGAACTACAAAATACAAATGTTGGGCATTAGATGCTTTTAACTGCGGGTTGATTCAGTGGGTCAAATTTAACAATAAATATTAAATAATAAAATAGAAACTGGAAAAAAAATCCTAAAAAAACAAAACAAAAAACTCAGTTCGATTTAGTTTTATGTACCACCAAATCACAACAGTCAGTTCAAGGTACTTAATATTGTAAGGTAAAGGTCCCACAGTAATAAAGGGAAAACCCCAACTATCTGTGATATGAGCAATCACTTTGTGACAGCAGGAAGAAAAAACTCCATTTTGACAATAAAAGACCTCCAACAGAACCAGGCTCATGAAGGCTTTTCAGGGAGTTTTTAGGGCAGCCCGATAATAATGAATTACATTAGTTAAAGCTAGAAATAATAAATAGATTAACTAGTTTTATTAGAGACAGGGTATTTCTAATTTTAGAGATATTGCACAAATGCAAGAAAGTAGTCCTCTACAGGCTGTTATTATGTGCTCAGACATATACTAGTCAAAAATCATTCCAATATTCCTCACGGTGTTACAGTAGATGTGAGAAACCTTTATTAGTGCCATTAGAAAGGGTACTTATCAAGGAAGTGGCTAAGGGGCAGGTACTTGACCACTTCCTGGGGTCCTACTATATGTGTGCATATGTCTGAATGCTTAAACTTTTCTTATTTAACCTAAAAATTATTCTACTGAGTGAGGTTGACAACTAAACTTAAATAAGCACTTGACCTCAACTTTGAGCAGATATCTGTGCAATAACAACCAGGTGAAAACTGTCCATAGGATCATGATGCTGTTGCTTGATCTAATTAGTTTATTTCAGAATATCAGACATTTGACTTTATATTTCTTCTCGTGAAATCAAAATAGTCTGGAAATGTGTGTGAACTGGTATCTCTCTTCACAGGTAGCTGTTTCCCTGAAATGGTCTATTTGCCCCTACTAAGATCATAAAAAGCATTTAGAGCCTGCTTAAAAAGAAAATCCACCTCCTATAGTATCTCTCTCCATAGTAGCCTTCACCTGCAATGCTAACACTAACTGCCATCCCCACAGCCCTCCAAAAGTCATGCTGACCTGGCTAATGTACTCTGAAGAAAGAAGGAAAAGCTGTTTTCAGCATTGTGTGTAAATCTAAATTACAATTTGTCAGAGGTGAGTGCATCCAATATTAGAGATGCCTAAGTAACCATTATTTACTTTTTCATGTTCTGTGGCAGTTGTGGTTAAAATAGAGGGTGAATTCAGACTGGGCTGGGGTTTAGTGAATGGTCAGCATTTTTTATTGCTTGCAGGAAAACTGCCTGTGGGGATAAAAGGACAGTGTGTGGAAAAATATTAGACACTACCTATTGAATGACATTTTTCTTTAATTTTCTTGAGCCATCCTGCCTTACAAACCCAGGCATATACAGGAAATGTATTATGCCCCCCCCCCCCCCCCCCTTCTTTTATTTGGTTTTATTTATTTATTTATTTTTTTTTTATTACCAAGACATTTTCCTAAGGGACATTCTCAAGGCAGCAGGGACTACAGAGGAAAAATGAAAAATTCTAACTTCTGGGTTATGAGATTTTGTCATTCAAGCAAAATAAATAAAGAATGGAAATGGGATCCTCCTGGGTTGAGTATTGGGAAGAAGACTAACAAGGTTCAAGGTCATATTGCTTATACCTCTGCCTTTTCATAAATTAATCAGCAAACTGCTAAAAAGTGTAACTGCTTCTTTATAAGACTTGATTTTTGAAAATAAGATATTAAGATGGCATCAATATGTTTTCATCTGCATAGGGGATGACAAAAATGTGTTTATGGCAGCCCATTCCTCTCTGATTAACTCTTCTTCTCTTTACTAATGGATATTAGAGTCCTCCTGCTAGTTTTCCTTTGCTTTGTGTTCCTGCAGACTATAATTGTTGCTGTGATTTTAATATCTACCTCAAGCAATCCCAGGCAAGTATTTGCTCTCTCGTGACTCCATCTTGGTGTGCTTTGTTGTCCTGTCAACAATTCTTTGCTTAATTCTTTTGATTAAAACACTTCTAATTAACTATACAAGAACTTCATCTGAGCAAAGAATTAGATTATTTGCAGTGGCCTGTTTAATCCAAAGTCTTCGAAAGGAAATTGATTCCTGACTGGTTCTCCTAATCAATTTAATTCAATACATCTGAAAAGAGAAAAAAAAAACATATAAAGAATAATTCAGATGAAAATAACATCCAGTGTCCACCACACATTTTGGTTGTAATCGCAGATTAATTCTCCTCTGCTGTGATTGTAGCATATGCTACAGCACACCGCAAAATACATGTATTCCATGTCCTGGTTTACTGTAAGTCTTCTTTATACTACACCTGAAAGTTAGAGTGAAAAATAACATGTTTTTCTTGGATGTTTGTGGCTCATTATAGTTAAGCCTGGGGACAGTAATCTATGAGATTACAAATAAGTGGGCCCTGCTGCTGGAAGGCAGGATCTGTGCATTTTTGCGTGGGGAGAGGGAATTTGGCAGGCTGCTGTCAAGCCAGTGGATCAAAGTCCTTTTCCCACTGCAGTGGCTCATCACAACAACAGAGAATGAGAGAGTGAGCGAGGGAGAGAGAAAGAGGGAGAGAGGAAGAGAGACAGAGATAAAGGGAGACAGAGATCTTGGAGGAAGACAGCTTACGCCACTCATGGTTGGCTTACTGTGCACACTTGCTTCACATTTGAGATCCAAAGCCCATACTGAGCGTAGCTCAATAAAGCACTCAAGTCAGCAGGGGAGACTAGATGTGCTGTCAGTGTCAGTACATCCAAATGGATTGTGGCAGTGACACATGAGCATGTACAGAAGCAATCTCTCCATGCAAAATGTGAAAAAACGATGTCAACGTTTGAAAAACTGTATCAAACTTTTAAGATTTATGCCTGCAGAGAAAATTATAGTGGATCATATCGCTGTAAACATACTGTATTGAGAGCTGAGACATTAGTTAATGGTTGAATGTGTTTTTACGCTAGAACAACACTTTGAAAAACTTTTCAAGCTATCATTGGACTTGAAACTTTACCTGCTGCCTTGTACTGCACATCCAACTGCTCACATCTTTTATCGAGCAAGTGCACATGTAATCCATATATCCTCCATATCGCTGCAAAATCCAATGTGCACCATTTTTCCTTCGTGCACTCTATGGTGCACAACAGCATAAAATCTGTATTTGTCTAGAGGCAATTTCGTGTGAGCTGATATCTGTGGACATTAGAATAATGCCCCAGTAATGAAAGAAAAGCAGATTTGTGCAGACAAAAAGTATCTCAATTACTCCAAGTTTTGTATTACTTCACTACTAAAATGCTCCCCTTGAGCAAGCATCCTATACCAAATAGTTTCAATAGACAGTGGTCAACCACAATGTCAGGGAAAGTGTAGCCTGATTTTCTGAGTCCTTGCTCAAAAGGAAATATTTCTCCTATATCAAATTATCAAACACTGATGATACGTACAAAAAAATAGTGTGCTTACATAATGCAACAGATTATGCATATTTAAATTCTTCTCATATATCTACACTATGTTTAGATGTTCACTTGGTAACTTAAGAAGTATTTGCAGTGCCTGTCACAGTTTGTGAGGTATGTCTCCCTGTCTCTTTGTCTCTCTCTTGGCATTCATTATTAATCAGAGAGCGTTCTTTTTGGTTTCATGATCGCTTTGATAATCAAGGTTGCTGATAGGCGAGCACACATTCAAAATTGATAGTTTGAGCCTGGACTACTCAAGGGACAAAAGTGTTGATTAATTAAGCAGTAAGGTGAACAGAAAGCGCTTGGGCTGTGCCCAGAATTGTATAACCCTCCTGAGACTTTACTACAGATGCATTCAGCTGCATCAGTCAAAATACATTACTGTCACAGACCAACAACCAATGTTTACCTGTTTGTCTTTTCTTTTGTTATTTTTCCGTGTCTATCAATAGTAAATCTCAACAACTAAGTTAAAAAAAAAAAAGCGCCAAACATAGGAAGTCCAGTTTTTGGTGGGTGCTGTCACACCTAGTTTGTCTACTGGTTCGGATGAGTTGCCAAGTTTGTAAACTTGTAGTTTTTTCAGTGGTTTGGTTTCTTTTCATGCAGAAAAACTCCAAGTGAACCAAAACGCAGCACTATAAACCACATGAAAACATTAACTCCACTTATTGGCCATATGCCTGGGGCGAGACCAAAAAAGTAATTGAAGGACGAAGGCGCTGTGTTCTGAACTAGCAAGAAACATTTACTGTAAGCATTTGTTTTCCTTTTTACAGTTTGTGTTCTCTGCATATCTACAGTAAAAGTAACTTCCCAGAAGGCAACAAACTTACAGCCGGCTGCCTTTAGCTCAGTTTTGCAGTGTATAGCTGTATTGGTGCAAGGTTGGTTCATGTTCTCACTATAACTGAATTGCTCTGAAGTTGTCACACAACTGCACTGAGATTTGCCACAACCAAATCTGATTACTGTATTCACATTTGTATAAGTAAACTTCACCAAGGAGGAAAACTGATCAGAGTTTGATTTAAATGTATTAAACTGCTCAGGTGAGCAGTGGTTGGTAGTAGCTTGGACTGTCCCAAATGATCAAATCAATTGCAAATCAAATCTTAGACTGGGTTTCATGACCACAAATGTGGAAAGAAACATGATCATAAACATACGTTAAAGAAAATGTCTTAGCTGTGATTTCAACTCTATGTGCAAAGGTGCAGCATCTGGAACTGAAAGATTAAGCCAGAAGTGGCAAAAACTGTGGTTCCTCTCTGTGCCTCTGTCTTGTTATGGTGTTGGCAGCAGATCCAAATGCAGGATGCATGAGATTGAATGTAACCTCAAAAGGAAAATTTATAAAAGATTTCTTGATCCAAAACAAAGGCATCAGCCAGGCTAATAATCTAGAAAAAAATTAGAAAAGTAGGAAAGAAAGAAAAACTAACAAGTGCAAGTGGTGCAAGGAAAACACACTACCACGTGGGGAGGACGTGACAAGAAACTGAGGAAAACGGGGCTTAATAACACAGATGAGGTAAATGGGGAGAGAAGACACAGCTGGGGGTAAAATGAGACACAGATGGACAAAATCTAACAAGACAAGGGGAAGCAAAGCTCAACACAACACATGAATAAAATAAAACACTTAGTCACTGTTTCAGTGAATTCAAAGAAAAGGAAGGCAAGAAGGCTAAGACAAATAACAGACTAAACAAAATAACCCCAAACATAATGCTAGTTGAAAATAGACATGAAATCAAACTGAGGACTAAATTACAATCGAACTTAGAAACTACACATAATCCAAAATATCATTTTAAAAAGGGCACAGGAAATCTTAATAACAAAAGCCATGACACTTTAGCTTGGCTCCAAAGGAGAAACCAGATTTCTATATTAAAATGCCTAACTTGAGAGCATTAGAAAGCTTATTTACACCCTGGAATAGTTTTGCAAATTCAGATGAAAGGAGGTAAGTCCCAATCTATACTCGCAGTGAATGTGTTTCGTTATTAAATTCAAATCACCAGATCTCATTAACTGCCACAGCAGTCTCAGTCATGTTGGCCATTGCTAGCTGCACTCAGTACCACATGAACAGCTGCAAATCACTGGACTGAAATAACTAACGCATGAACATCAGCTTGAGCAGTTCCAGGAGTCTTTGCGCTAGCTCTCACCTTGGATAGCTACAATAGTTTCCCCCTTCAAAACAACTTGACCTGCTGTGGAGTAAGAAGTTTGTGTTTCTGTTTTTAGCCCTTTACTTATTAGCCCTTTACTTTGCATTAATCAGCAGATGTATGTACTTGTGTGTTGCAGTTGTACAGTTTGTGAATGAAGCTTGCTAACCAAGATTGCTAGCAATGGCTGATAAATTAGCACTCCACTCTTTAATCCTAACACGGTAACTTCTGGGTCTAAAATAAAACATGGGGGTGGCCAATGCTGTGCTGTGAAAAGTCATAGTGGCTATATATATTTTATACTATTACCATTAGCAAGCATAAATAAGAAACAAAACATTGTGTTTGCAGCATGTAAACAGCGCTTAATTAAAAAGACCCTGTGTGTGGAGTTCTTGTGGAAAAACTAGACCTGAAATTGCAAAACAGCAGGACTATTGTCTATACAGTGTTTTACAAGAAGCATCAAAAGAAGATAAGCTGGGCCATATCATAGCATCTGTGGGAATTCTGGTGTTAATTTCTGCATAAAATGTCATAAATCAATATCACTGCTATAGCAATTCTATGCGTTTATGTTCAACAAGCAAGCCCGGGCACAAGGGCAAGAGCTGTGTATTAGTCACCAATGATTCACTGTCTAAAATGGAGCTACTTCAGCAACTTCCGGTAAAGCACAGTACTTTCCAAAATATACAAGAAATCTCTTCCTACTAAAGGTGTAAAAAAAATAAACTTGTTTGACCACTTGAGACAAAAACACAATTGAGTACAAGCAGGCTGTGAAAGAAGAGATACTAACAGCTCGGCGATGTGCCGTCAAAGAAATGACTCCCGCAAACACTTCGGGAGCACTAATTAGAACTCCAAGCAGGAATGGCAAATAGTGTTTGGAAATTACTTATGCGCGTTAAAGGAGGGCTTTAGGCAACCAGTTAAAAAGCTTGACCCAAGATGAAACATACCAGGTAAAAAATCTAGCCGTCCATTCTTTGCCGCTTATCCTCATCAGGGTGGGCTGGCGCCTATCTCAGTTAATATAGGGTGAGAGGCGGGGTACACCCTGGACAGGTCGTCAGTCTGTCGCAGGGCTAACACAGAGAGACAGACAACCAATCAAATAATTTACAGAATCATCTAGTTAATTTTAAACTAAAAGTTTTCAGCAGTTTTTTTATTTTTCACTTTCACTTACATTTTACATCAGAAACTGCTTAAGGTACTTTTTGCTTACATTTGATTTTGAATCCTCCTGATTCTCTGAATCGTGAAAATGGAAAACCTACCCAATGAACAAAGATCAAAAAAGTTGACTATTTGATTGTAGCTTGACAAGGAAACATTTATACCTGTACAATCAGCTTGCAGAATTCATGGGTATGCTGCCTGCTTTGGTAACTTCTGTGAATGTGTTACCTCTACCTACAATTCTAATTAAATGAGTTAAACAAAAGCCTCTATGCTTCTTATTGTTTACTTAAATTTTGATTCTAGTGGATTTGTGATGCTCATTGTTGCACCAGAATGTAAATATACAGAAACATCTTGGCTTTAAAGAGCAGGTTAAAGAGGAATAAACATAGACAACCGCCCATCTTCTAACCCAGCGGTCCCCAACCCCAAGGCCGGTCCATGAGTCGTTTGGTACCGGGCTGCGAGAGTTGAGGCTCGGGTGTGAAATTTATGGTTTTCAGGGTTTTTACTGTTATTTTTTTATTTTTATCGTTTTTATCGTTAACTCAGGATCTTTCCCAGGATCTTTTCCCGTGTGTTATGAATAAATCTTTTTTTTTTTTGTACTGGTACTGTTTTTTTTTTTAAGGTGTCGTGGATAAATAAAAGGCCGGTCCGTGAAAATATTGTCGGACATAAACCGGTCCTTGGCGCAAAAAAGGTTGGGGACAGCTGATCTAACACATAACTTTCTTTTTTCCCCCAAACAAATGGCTAGTCTTTATTGCTTAGTTAGTTATGGTTAACTAGTTGTAGTGTTTTGTATTACCATTAAATGACATTACTGTGCGTTTAGGGTGTTGAAATATTTGCAAGACAATACAATTCAGTTCTATACAAACCAAACCAAAATGGCATTTAGGAATATAGTACCCTTTTGCCTGACTTGAGCTAAAAGCAATAGAAACACATGAAGACAAAATGAAAATGAATGAACCAGTTTTGAACAAGTAAGCTGGCAAACTGCATCTTGTAATGTGCTACTCCATGTCCTTAACGCCTCTTCCCTCATGCATACTGTTCTGGCATCAAGGTATAAATTACATTCAGTAAATGAAACATGGTTTCAGAAGAAAAATCTTGCAGTGGGTGTTTAGCCTCTGAGGCTACAGTTGGAGGCAATGATGATGTAGCAAGGACAGCAGGGGTAAACTTTGAAAAAACAGCAAGAGGTCACAACACATGGAGCCAACACAGCAACTGAAAGCCAAGTTTATGTATTTCATGGACAGCGGGAGAGCACTCGTGGGCACAAATAGATAAAGAAAGGGACATTGCACCAAATGTGTGATCAGCGTAATAGAAGCCAATTTCATGGGTGGCACAAATTGCATGACAAAGTATGCTGTGCCACTTTTTCAATAAAAGTTAAAAAACAAACAAACAAAAAAACAACCCGTGAGTATATTTGGTTTGTAAAATTGATGAATGCCAGTCAGTACACAAATTTAAGGCTCTACAAACTAAAATGCAATAAGGATGAGGTGGCATGCCCTCCTGATTCAGGGAGAATTACGAGTACACTTAAATAAGGCATCGGAGTTGAACCCATCTTGAATCTTGTACTATTCTGTATTGCATCAAATATGTTTACCTTCAAAACTGGGTTAGGGGTTGTAGTGAAGCTAATATGTCATATTTTGTCATCAGCAGAAGACTGGTGTATGTTGCACTGTGTAGGAGTCTTTTATTTAGTTATTTTTTATGGATTACACTTGACAAAAAAAAACCTTTTTCATATGTGTTTATTTGGAGTGTTTGTTTGCTTTACTTCTAAAATTATATAGCTTCAGAACTGAAACACTTTCATTTTCATATGTCATGTTTTTAAAGGGATTCATAGATGCCCTAGACCTTCTGCACAACAGAGAGATGAAGACCACTTTCATAACAAACTGTAAGCAGTAATAAGGGAGTGGCTCCTTGATGCAGCAGCAGTTTCAGAAGATGCAGGCTGAAAAATTTTAGAAATTACGAGTAATGGCTTCAGCAGTGGAGGACCCAAACAGAGGACACAGGAGACCAATCAGACAGCCAGTCAGTGGTCAGTCAGTCAGCAGACAATGCAGGCAGGGGCAGACAAAAGGCAAAGTCTATAAAAAGGCACAAGGTCATTCATGAGGAGCCTTAACAAGGAAACTAACAAAAATGCAGGAGGAGAAATTAAACTAGAAACATAAGAACAAAGTCATCAGGCGATCTTGGCTCAAAAGTTGGAAGTTCGCCTTGTAATTGGAAGGTTGCCGGTTCGAGCCCTGGCTTGGACAGTCTCGGTCGGTCCTTGGGCAAGACACTTCACCCGTTGCCTACTGGTGGTGGTCACAGGGCCCGGTGGCGCCAGTGTCCGGCAGCCTCGCCTCTGTCAGTGCGCCCCACGGTGTCTGTGGTTACAATGTAGCTGCCATCACCAGTGTGTGAATGGGTGGATGACTGGATGTGTAAAGCGCTTTGGGGTCCATAGGGACTAGTACAGTGCTATACAAATATAGGCCATTTACCATTTACTGAAGTCAAAATGCAGACTATAGAAAGTAACAAGACCTAGAGCTTGTTACTTGTTACTAGAGCTATGACATTATGCTTGGTGTTTATGCTGTAAGTCAAATAAAAATCTAAATTTCCAGTGTCCCTTATATAAACATCCCTTATACAAACTGTTAGACAGTTAAGGTGCAGAATACTGATAACACTCACGTGGTTTAAATGTCTAAAAACTTCACTGCTCTGTTTTTGTTTAGAGCTTGCCACTGACTTCTCATTTTAAAGGCAAAAATTATATTTGTAAGTATAATGAAGTACACTGAAACCTATACTGAAGCAGCATTCAGAGTCACCAACAAACCTCTCAAAAGATCTTTTCTCTTGAAAAGGAAAAAGAAAATGTATCACTTTCTTCTTAAAACGTTCAGGGTGAGGAAAAACATGTCAGTGGTTCTGCTCCTTGAGTTGTTTGTAGTGAATGATAAAATATCAATAGACCGAATGCATGTGTTTTAATAATAAAAGATAGCAGGTACCTCTGCTCTTCTGCATCTTATCATCCGAGTCTCTGCTTATGAACCAACATAACATTTCCTTTTGTCCTCAATAAAAAACAAATGGAAGCTCATAAAACATAAGAAAACTCATAACCCAGAGAAAATAACACTAGACAAATTGTTTTCGTCAGCAAAAGGGGGTACATCCACAGTCTCCAAAAAACGTGATCCTCTTGACAAGTCAAGAGAACAGTTACAGTGAACAACAAACAAATGAAATACTTTACAACATTTTTAGTTTAATATCCAACATGTAGCGAGACAAAACAACGGGCTTCGACATCTTCCAGCTTTAATAGTCAGTCATTGAAAGTACTCTTGTTATTCAGAGGAATCTACTACTGCTTAGAGCTGGGCGATATGACCCAAAATTCATATCTCGATATTTTTTAGCTGGATGGCGATATAAAATATATATCTCGATATTTTTTTTAAAGCCACAGGGTAAGAACAAAAAGAGAGTTCTTAGTCAAAGCTGTGTCCCAGATGTCACACGGGCACTTATTAACATACAGCGTAGATGTACATGAAAAAAACTACTCAAAAATAAATTATGAGCATTTATTAAATAATAATGCTCCATAACTAAAAGAAAACTGTTGTTTTTGTGCATAACAAAGAGCTCAAAATTGGGCAGTCAAAATGTAAACTAAAAGACGCTGAGCATAATAACAAAGACAGATTTCACAGCTGCTCTGTTCCCAACTTCTACTGTGTGACTGACAGCCTGGAGTTTGAAATCCTCTTTGTAACCATGTCTCTTAACAGGTGCCATTTATGGTCCTTATACACACACAATACGGTAATATTATGTTGAAGCACAGTACGTATCACTCCGCGAGGCTCCTCGGTAGCCGTACTGCTCCGATAATCCATCAAGCCGGTGCAGCTCCGTAGCTTACCAAAGTCGTACTAAAACATTTTTTGACAGATTACTGAGCGCCGTGTACCACATAAAATCGGTTCGCGGTCATCAAGCACAACCAGAATTCATACAGAAGGCGCGCTGTCAACTTTTGAGAGAATGAAAGGATTTTAGGCCGTACATGGCTTTAGCGTGGTTAGCTCGTTAGCGTGGTTAGCTCGTTAACACGTTGACGCCGTCCAGCCCCACGCACGGGGCGATACGCTGTAACTCGTTAACGGAGATTTGCCGTGTCCATCTTGACGCTGCCTGCAGGTGAAGCAATCGGGGAGGGAGGGGGAGTTGTGTTCAGTGAAGGAGAGGCGAGGCCGAGTAACGTTGCGTAAAGACAAAAGTGGACGAAAGAGAGGCAAACTTGTGGCTCCACAACTATAATTATAACGTAACATAGACTATATCGATATAAAAGATATTGTTACATCTTATATCTTGTATAAAAATATATCGATATTTTTAAAAAACTCGATATATCGCCCAGCCCTACTACTGCTACATAAATGTCTATTTGTCAGGCACCTCTATGATTACCACATAAACATTAATTTCTGCATTAAGGAAGATAAAAAGAAAGAAACTCTTTACTTCTATAGTGTCTGCATAGAAAATGAAGTAGAGGATAACACCTAGTCAATGTGTACGTCTCTGCAACAGAGAAATTCTTTCTGTGAAAATTGTTGACTATGTGGGCTCATAAAGCATAGCCATTCCAGTAAAGATAAGGAAGATGTTGTAGAAGACTAACTTGTCAAAGTGTTGCCTTGACTGCATTGATTTACACATATTTCTTGAATCTAAGCATTGTAGGAGCCGTCATTGAAAATAATAACTTGTGAGCAAGATATAAAAGGATTGACGTTATCAAGATAAGAAGGGACTGACCACAACAACAAAAACCAAAAAAAAAACAAACAACAGATAAGAGGAAGACACAGAAATATTACTTTCATCTCACCACCTTCTGTATTTGTGAAGGCTATATATCAGTATTGCTATGTTTGCATGGGATATATTACTGCACTATGAAAAATAAATTCCTGTTTCATATTTCTTCAGGCTAAATACTAACTGATAAATACCATGATCGCAACTATTTTTTTCCATCTGTTTTTCTGCATTTGTTGCATTTCTATACTGATCACAATGTGTTAACAAGCAGATAGTTGGGTGTGCCCAGGTGCTGGGACATGTTTATGTCAGTATGCTGCTTGAATAGAACTGGACTGTCGTGTCTCGGGCTTTGTGATTAAGTTGTGTACAACTAGCAAAGCCTTCTGTTGGAGGTCACATAAAAGAGCTTGTCACATCTAATGTTGCTACACTGTGTTTATTGAAATGCTTTTGCTGATTGAAGAAACCCAAACTCTGACAGAGGTTGTTGTATTGAGTCTGGGACAGCTTGCCTCTTAATGTAACAGAGAGGGAGTGAGATAGACGGTGGAATCACAGGAATATCTAAGAAGTGAAAAAAAAAAGCTGCTTAAATGTATAAAAAGTTCCCGATGGTAAATTGTACAGTTATGAAATTGCCAGCTTATAAAAGCAAAAATGAAAAGGTTTAGGCACTCAGTAGTTTTCCTTTACCGATAACTTAATCGGTTTCAGAAAATGCCTAAAACCAGTCCATGTTTGTGTATGAATACCATTTGCCTTCAATAGCAGTGCCAGTTTGGACTTTGGACTAAATTTTGTCTGTGTTTGGTGCATTGCTTCAAACATCTTGGAGATTTTGTATTGAAAAAAACTGAGACTGTCTCACTTGCTTTGCAGACTGACTTAATGATTCTGAGAAAAGGTTTTTGTATGGATTTTAGTTTGGGCCACATCATATGTTGCAGAACCTTTTCTTCTTCTCACTGCTGAAGATACTGTTCTTCTTTTTTCTGGCAAGTGACTATGGACTAGTTAGACACCATTGGTTGGGTATCTTCAGTAATGCAACTTCCAGATTTGAATGCCCATTTTGGAAGTGGAACTGAAAATTTTTGTGAATTTATGGTCCAGCCAAATATCGAAAGCCCGTTTTCACACCCTTGAGTGGAAAATCATTTCATCATAGTGTTTTAGTTGTCTTAACTCTCACATTTTTTTGTGTTAAAAGCACAACTCAGAGACTCTCACAACACATTCAAGCAAGTGGGAAAACACAACTAAACTCCTAAGATAAATTGCCAAGTAAGACAAGAGGATACTTAACTAATTGAGCTAAAAATGAGATACCATTGCCTCACTGCTCAAGTGAAGAGTAACTTTACACAGCTATTTTTTATGTATGCTTGTTGTATTGGAAATGACTCATGATGATATAAGAAATATGCCTGTATGGACTTTGGGCTCTCTGTGCTCTTTCACCACATTTTGCTGTGGTAGCTGTCAGTCTTGTGGTTGCTCTGCACCTATTGATTTTATTTCTGTATGTGGTGGTTCTCAAGCCCTTCTGTTGTAAAGTTGTTCCAAAAGGTCATACCCTCTTCAAGATATATAGAATCTGAACACATCACCCAGTCAGAAAACAAACCATTTCACTTTCAGTACGGCTGGAAAGTTACAGACTTTTCATCCAAGCCTCTTTTCACCAGACGTGCATAGATTTTACATTGTTTTGATGTGTATTTATCTGCACTATTTATTTGCACTTGTATTTGTTATGGTACTGACAGTCCCTCTAGCAACCTCGTCACTCTATTAATTGCTTGGCTGTTTATGTACAGTATGTTGCTTGCACTGACTCATCACTCTTTTGCAGACTTTATAGGTCAGAAAGAATTACATGAGGAGAAATGAGCCATGCATTTCTGTGCCATCTGCAGTACGGAGTGACAAAGTTTGGGAGGGGTGATGGTAGTGCAAACAAGCATTATATAATGCGAGACTCCAGAGGAGAATCAATATGCTCACTGGAACCAATGATTGACTTAATAGCACATGCAAACCAGAGAGCAAATGTCTGCACAGTTTGTTATAGATGTTCTGTGCTGATATGATGTTGGTGCCCTGCTCTTTAGTTTAGCACATTTCCTGCTCATAGAATACTCACTCAACTCTCTCCCATTTGGGTTGGAATAATATTTTTGAGGTGAGATACTCCCCTATTCTTTTATACCTGTCAAGCTACAATAGGTGTCAAAGTAAGTATTTTTTTTTTACTGTATTTAACATTATTTGTGTGTAACTGAATGTGGTTTCTTTTATACTGCATATGTTTTGTTTAGTCTGGAGAGAGGCATCGCAGTTTATATGATATGTACTTTGTGTTTGTCCTTACTTAACCAAACATAAAAAGAAATGTCACACACTTAAATTTTGGCTTTATTCAACGGTTTTATAGCGTAATGAAGTTCTGCATTTTATTGCAGTTCCACTTAGTAAAAATTTTAATGTTTATGAGTAAATGTTTGGGTAAAATAAAATAAAATGTGCTGCACTTTCATTTAGACTCTTTAGTTAAACAAAAAGCAAGTGCTGAGAGACAAGACCAAAATCTGCACACAGGTCATAACACCGACAAAACCTGTCTGTAGGGGGAAGTTTCCTCAGATGTTCAGTCTGTGGTGCAGTTAAATTACTCCCCAAATTAATATATTTTTTAAGTTTATTTTTTAAATTAACTGACATTAGATTATCTGACATTTGAAAAAATTAAAAAAAGTAAAGCTGAAATAGGTCAACTGAAATAATAACAATTAAAAGATGTGGGTTACTGTTTTCCTTCCATGATAAAATACAGAGTTCATTTTTCAAAGCGCTTTAGTTTGTGTTAAAAGTGAATATATTTAACTATAAACTCTGCAATGAGAAGGACCTGTCAGTCTGCCCTTAACTGACAGCACTATGGGCATTCTGCTTCTATCTTTACAGAAATTAAAACCATGCCCAGACAAAGCAGCTTTACACCAAATGTGTGCTATAATTGCTTTTTAGGGATAAAATGAATGCAACTCTTTTTAACAAAACGAATCTCCTTAGTTATGGCTGCACTTTAGAAAATTTTAATGGATAATACAACCCTCCTGGGATGTTAACTCCAGGCAAGCAATTCAGCAAACCCACAAAGTCAGAGGAGAACAGACTTCAAGTGCATTTAAAGGTAAATTTAGGGGTCATTTCCTGCTCTGTATGGCCCTCTGTATGTGAAACTTGAGGCACAGAGGATGTTATGGCAAGTGATATATCCAATGGCAATTCTAGAGACTGCTGGGGCCCTAGGCAAAAGTTCATGGGAGGGCCTTCAACCATAGTTCATTCCTGTTATGTTATGAATAATAAACTAAATAAATCATAATTTAAGTAATTTTTTTGTTATTGTTGGGTCAACTGAAACAATATAAAGAAATATTTTAAAAGGAATATGTCGAGTGCAATAGATATGTGTGTAATCAATTAAAAGTGTAATTTTTAACTTATAGTTAGCATTAGCACTCTTATGTTCGAACACCTTGTTCGAACATAAGAGTGTCCATAAGTGCACGTGGCACCAGGACGCTCTAGGCCGTAGGTCGATGATCGATTTTGTAATCGTATCACCAGACCTGCGACCATATGTTCTGGACACTCGGGTAAAGAGAGGAGCTGAGCTGTCAACTGATCACCACCTGGTGGTGAGTTGGATCAGGTGGCGGGGGAGGACGCTGGACAGACCTGGTGCACCTAAACGCGTAGTGAGGGTGTGCTGGGAACGACTAGCAGAGGCCCCAGTCCGCGGGATCTTCAACTCACACCTCCGGCAGAGCTTCAACAGCATTCCGAGGGAGGCGGGGGACATCGAGTCCGAATGGACCATGTTCAGCGCCTCCATTGCCGAAGCTGCTGCATTGAGCTGCGGCCGCAAGGTGGTTGGTGCCTGCCGTGGTGGTAATCCCCGAACCAAATGGTGGACACCAGAGGTGAAGGGAGCCACCAGGCTGAAGAAGGAGTCCTATCGGGCTTGGTTAGCCTGTGGGACTCCGGAGGCAGCCGACAGGTATCGACAGGCCAAGCGGAATGCGGCTCGGGCAGTGTCTGAAGCAAAAACTCGGGTGTGGGAGGAGTTCGGAGAGGCCATGGAAGAAGACTTTCGGACTGCCTCGAAGAGGTTCTGGCAAACCGTCAGGCGTCTCAGGAGGGGAAAGCGGTGCTCTACCTGCACTGTGTATAGTGCTGGCGGAGCGCTGCTGACGTCGACTGAGAAAATTGTCAGGCGGTGGAAGGAATACTTCGAGGACCTCCTTAATCCCACTGACGCGTCTTCCGAGGAGGAAGCAGAGTCTGGGGATGAGGGGAATGACCCGCCAATTTCTGGGGGCGAGGTCACTGAGGCAGTTAAACAACTCCTTGGTGGCAGAGCCCCTGGTGTTGATGAGGTCCGCCCCGAGTTCCTGAAGGCTCTGGACGTTGTAGGGCTGTCCTGGCTGACACGCCTCTGCAATGTTGCGTGGAGATCAGGGGCAGTACCCGTGGATTGGCAGACCGGGGTGGTGGTCCCCATCTTTAAGAAGGGGGACCGGAGGGTGTGTTCCAACTACAGGGGGATCACACTCCTCAGCCTCCCTGGGAAAGTCTATGCCAGGGTGCTGGAAAGGAGAGTTCGTCCGCTAGTCGAACCTCTGATGCAGGAGGAACAATGCGGTTTTCGTCCTGGTCGCGGAACACTGGACCAGCTCTTCATCCTCTCGAGGATACTTGAGGGTGCATGGGAGTTTGCCCAACCAGTCTACATGTGTTTTGTGGACTTGGAGAAGGCATTCGACCGTGTCCCTCGGGGTGTCCTGTGGGAGGTGTTGCGGGAGTATGGGGTGTCTGGCCCATTGCTACGGGCCATTCGATCCCTATACAACCGTTGCAAGAGCTTGGTTCGCATTGCCGGCAATAAGTCGGACTCGTTCCCGGTGGGTGATGGGCTCCGCCAGGGCTGCCCTTTGTCACCGGTTCTGTTCATAATTTTTATGGACAGGATTTCTAGGCGCAGCCAAGTGGCGGAGGGCTTTCGCTTTGGTGGCCTCAGGATCTCATCTCTGATCTTTGCGGATGATGTGGTTCTGTTGGCTTCATCGGGTGAGGGCCTCCAGCTCGCACTGGAGCGGTTCGCAGCCGAGTGTGAAGCAGCGGGAATGAGGATCAGCACCTCCAAATCTGAGGCCATGGTTCTCAGCCGGAAAAGGGTGGAGTGCCCACTCCGGGTCGGGGATGAGGTCCTGCCCCAAGTGGAGGAGTTCAAGTATCTCGGGGTCTTGTTCGCGAGTGATGGGAGAAGGGAGCCGGAGATCGACAGACGGATTGGGGCTGCGGCTGCAGTAATGCAGACGCTGCACCGGTCCGTCGTGGTGAAGAGGGAGCTGAGTGTAAAAGCGAAGCTCTCAATTTACCGGTCGATCTACGTCCCTACCCTCACCTATGGCCACGAGCTGTGGGTAGTGACCGAAAGGACGAGATCGCGGATACAAGCGGCGGAAATGAGGCCCGGGGCAGACCCAGGACACGCTGGAGAGATTATATCTCTCGGCTGGCCTGGGAACGCCTTGGTGTTCCCCCGGATGAGCTGGAGGAGGTGGCTGGGGAGAGGGAGGTCTGGGCCTCTTTGCTTAGGCTGCTGCCCCCGCGACCCGGCCCCGGATAAAGCGGATGAAGATGGATGGATGGATGGATGGATAGTTAGCATTATTGGCATTTGGAGGATTTTCTACCATTTACCTGATGCCAGTTTGCAGGGGCACCATACTCAGCAGAGAAGTCAAGACCTCACTCTCCCCAGCTGTGAGCAGCTTTAGTGTGAGCTGGAGGACACCATCTGATGAAACCAAAGAATAACATAATGTGCAAACAGACGAGATCCACCAGCCACTTTGACACTAAGATCCGCCTAGAATTCTGTCTTAAAAATTATGAACAGAATTAAGAAATGAAGGCAACTCACCAGGAATGAGTCCAAATTATTGCTGGCAATGCAGAATAAGCTCTTGCTGCAGTTGCTGCAGGGACCAAATGGCTCATTACAACAAGTCAGACCTTCTTGGGAAGGCTGTGGAGTGTAATTGGAGCTCAAAGTCCAGTTCCCCTTCTTAAAGATGAAATCCACTACCCCAGTCTGCCAGGCAAAAGCATTACCTTCACTGTTGCAGAGATGTTTTACCTAAGACAGCTCAAAACATTCAGGAACTTCATCTTATCAACTCCAGGGGCCCTGCCACCAAGAACTTGTTTAGCTACCTCAGTGACTTCACCTTCACTGATGGATGAGATCCTCACAGTATTCTTTCCATCACTCTATTGAACTGACAGTGCCCCACTCACACTATACACAATGTGAGTCAAGCACCACTTTCCCCTCCAGAGTCTCTTGATGGTTTTTACAAGTTTTTACTTCAGCTACTGCCAGAATATTTGGCCTGCTGGTACCTGTCAGCTGCTTCTGCAGTGCCACAAGCTAACCAAGCCCAATAGAACTCCTCCTTTAGTTGACGACTTCCTTCACCTCTGGTGTCCATCATCTGGTTTGGGGATTAATACCAGGACAGGCATCAACCATCTTACAGCTGCAGCTTTGTGCAGCTCAACAATGGAGACGTGGAACATGGTCCATTCGTACTTGATGTCCCCAACGTCCCTCGGAATGGTGTGAAAGATTTCCTGGGGACAACTTCAACAAACTCCCGCAAACTGGATTTCACCCTCCAAATCATTCCGTTACTGGTATCCTACTTATGTACTGGCATCAATAATTAAGTTAGTTTAAACAAAATTACAAATATTATTTACAATGCGAGTGAGTGGAGTACAGTGGAGCCCCTTTAGGGAGGACAGGTTTCTCTGTCTGTCAATGCAAAAACTGTCAATCAAAAAGTAAGACTTAGACAAAAGTTTAATTAACTAAAAATTGAAAAATAAAATTGGAAAAAGGTTCAAATATTACTGAATTTATCTAAACACTAACAATTTGATACCCTAAACGACTGGCTGCTATTCTTTCATGTTGAGTCTTTTTTGTGTATAAAGGCACCTACTGTAACAGGAACTACTACACATGTGGATTTGTGTACGTTTGCAGGGTTTTGGGGTTTGTTTGTTTTTTTGTCTCTTTGGTCAGAATTTGTCAAAAAAAAATCATGTTACAATCATGCAAGTTCTTGTGAACACAGTACTCATTCAAGAGTAATGCACACCCAATGCACAAAATGCCAATGTGACTTTTGTTGTAGTTGGCAATAGTCTACAGAAATAGGTCAACTATCAATAATTAAAACAAACTAATTCATGTAATTTTCCAACCATTCTAAGCTGTACAGTAAGAGTTTAAACCTGACTACAATGTCAACATAACAATAAAGATTTTTTGTTTTTTTCAAATACCGTTCACATACAGTGCAGATTTAAGGCCATTATGTCATTGGCGGAACCTCCATTATTGCAAAAGAAAGAAAGGCAATTTGTTATCTATGATAAGATTTTTATCTAACACTGGTGTGACACTGAAGTGCAAATAAGCTCTCTAACCACTAACCTGTAGTTGGTACAATCATTTAAACATCAGAGAAAATGGCCATAAAACCAAAGAGATGAGCTGTATTCTTACTGCACTTATGAGCTTTCATCTGCTTTCAGAGCACATAGTTTGCACACTATGTTCTCCTGTATCATGGAGAGGCTACCTCCACTTCCCCCTCATTACTACACTATTTGAGCAAATACTCAACTTTCTCAATTTAAGCAATCATTATGTTTTATAACGCAAAAAACAGCCCATCAACCGTTTTGCAGAAAATAGAATCCCCTGAGCTGTAGCTACATTTACTAATTGCTTAAGATTTAAGGCTAATGATGGGGATTTTTGCTCTGGAGCCGTGTCAGATCTATTTTCTTCACTTGCTGTTGGATTTTCTTTTTCTTGTGCTTGCAGTTGTCGCACTGCACACAAAAAACAGAAGAAATACAACTCTGGGAAACTAGGCTACAAAACTGTTCACACAGCTGTTAAATGAATATATGTCTACTTTCCATCACACTTTTTTATTTATCTGTGGAACAAAAGACACAATATTATCTCCTTTGAATGTCACGACTAGGAATGTTCTGCCTACATCTACCGTATTTAATTCAACAGCACAACAGCACAAGGTGTAACTCTAAACTGAACTGTTCTTTCCTTGAAATCGTTTGCTTCTCTCTATTTAGTTCTGCTCCCTAGCAAAACATTGCAAGTTAAAGCATGAATTCTTTTTCTTTATCAGTATATGTGGAGATGCAGAGACAAAATAATAATAAAAAAAAACCCCACAAGATGTTTTATTTATGTGTGTAGTGTGTGTGAATGCAATTTATGCATTCTTGTAATAAAATCTGTTTAAAACTCTAGTAAAGATATTTGGGATACTCTAATGGCATTAACCTACCAAAAAACAAAACAAAAAACAGGTAAAACAATATCTGCACACACTGTCATGCAATTCTAGTGTGGAAAATCAAGCACTGAATATTGAAGTCTAATCAAGTAATTTCCATATTAAATGGAAATATTTACACTGAGCTGTTTAGGGTTCACTGGCTTCTGCTCTTCCCTTTTCTTAGCCACTTATCTGCTGCCAGCGACTAAATGTGCTTCTGCCATCTGCCTCACTTCATGCCAGCAACCCTTACCTCAAATAACCAGTTTGCTGTGAACTACTGAGAGGCAGCAAAGTAGCAGTGATCTAAAAGAGCAAGATGAAGCACTCACTTTGATTTCTTGATAGGTCTGAGACAAGTAAGGGAAAGCATTTCTTTCTTCCTTCTCTATTCAATTTTTTGTTCAATTTAAGAAGAGTTCAGATATTGTTTTTTTTTTATTGGTAATAATTGGTAGTATTTTCCTTTCCTTTGTTTTTTTGTATATTTAACATTTATTTTTTCTGGCTTGTCAATTATTTTGGTAAAACAGCATTTATATAGCTAGCATATTTTAGAGGGTTCATGTAGGGCTGTTCGATATAACGATATATATTGGATGACGATATAAAAACGTCTATTGTTTCATTTTACGCTATCGTTTGTTTCGTGGTGTCGCAAAATAAACTGTTTACGGCAATATTTTTTCATCGTTTTGATGGTCACTGTAGTGGCTATATTAATTTCTTAAAGTTCTCTCTTTCTCTTACATGTAATATAACCAGTGTTGGGGAGTAACGGAATACATGTACTGCCGTTACGTATTTAAAATACAAAATATGAGTAACTGTATTCCGTTACAGTTACCGTTTAAAAAGGTGCTATTTAGAATACAGTTACTTTGTTGAAATAAATGGATTACACGGCGGTACTTCCCCGTTTCATATTGTCGCAGGTCAGGACTGTTTGGGTTTTGTTTGACAGCTACGTTCTGTTGTTCCAGGCAGCAGCGTTACGGTTGCCATGGTTACAGGGTGACGCTCTCTCTCTGCGTGTTTCCTGAGTGAGAGAGGCCTTGTTGTTGTCGTGCTAAGCTAATAGGCAGAATGCTACAGGTATAGCTCTGAAGAATGTAGCATCATAGGCAGTGTAGTCCGTGCTGCAGGGAGAATGGACTGTCATACCCGTTATGTGTCTGTCAGCGAGGGAGGGAGAAAAAGGAAAAGTACGAGCTGTCATCGAGCAAAAACGGGAGCTGGAAGCATGTAAATACAATAATAACCACTGCAGCCAAGAAGAGAGCCTGACGAGCCCAGTTGTAAGTAAGCTATTAAGACTTGACTGTACACCGTGTTCGTGTTTTCCTCCAAAAACAATAAGTTCCGTTGGAGCAGCCTTTCAATGCCTCTCTCTGTCTCTCGCAAGCAAAGTTGACCCAGACAACAAAGTAAAGCTAGTTTTCAGCTATGAGCCCGACACAGAACCCGAGGTATTAGCCAGAGGTCCCTTTACTACGGTTCGGAGCCGCGGACCTTCAGTAACAGTAATAAATCACAGCAATAGTACATTCACGTAGTTGTAAACAGCATGATAATATATTAAGTAATCCAAAGTATTCAGAATGCGTTACTCTCATTGAGTAACGTAACGGAATACGTTACAGAATACATTTTGGGGCATGTATTCTGTAATCTGTAGTGGAATACATTTTAAAAGTAACCTTCCCAACACTGAATATAACCACACTACAGACACAAGCGCCTGTTTTTATGTGTTGTGGTTAGCAACAACGACGGTAACACCATAGCGTGTCAAGTTGTTTATGTTCCACATAAACCTTTCACAATAAAGCTCAAGATCCCGTTGAGACTTTTCAAAATAAACCGAATCACGTGAAAGAGCAGATTTACGGATGAGAATTAAAAAAAGAGCCTCCAGGTGCTAAAAAAATAAACCTTAGACTCAAACGTTAGGACAGACTTTTCCCCACAGCACGCCATGTAATAAATACTCACAAAGAAAACGGCGGCCTTTACAACTTATGTCTAAAAATGTATAGTTTCATGCATCTGTTAAAACACTCGACTCCAGCTACATGACGCGCAGCTGGAAACACTTCCCGCAAGTCGAGCTGCCCGAGATTCATAGAATTTACAGAAAATGTTACATTTGTGTGATTTATATCGTTATCGGGACGATAGAATTCTTATATCGGGATATGAGATTTTGGTCATATCGCACAGCCCTAGGTTCATGTTGTAATGGGAGAGTTTAACTCATGAACAAACAATGCTAAACAAAGCACTGTTTTGTTATACTATGACTTGTACGGAGATCTAAAACATATGTTTAAAGAAGTTACTTTAAAACAGGCCTCTGGGTCAGACTGGTAGAATTATTTAAATATGTTTGGACCAGTTTGGACAATTAATGTTCTACCAATTAAAAAAACATACATGGTATTTTTAAAATTAAATGTACACATGCTTTGCAATGTGCTTCGGATGCAGATGCTTGTAGAGAAAGAATCTAATTTTCCTGAGGTGTTAAACTTCAGTTTTGGATCATTTGCCTTCGATGTGCATTTTTCTGAAGCAACGTTATCCATTGCCCATCTGTCCTGCACAACATAATCCTAATTTCTAAGAGGTTCATTTGGTTATAAATAGAACAAGTGTTTTACTGCAACAATGTATTTCCTTTATGCCATCTGTTTCAGGTTGATTTTCTATTTGTCTATACATGATTAGTCATTGAATGGCTGGATAAGTGTTTGATCACAGTGCCAAATGTTTGTCTGTATGAATGTTTGTTGCAGGCTTTGTTGTTTGCTAGCAGAGAAACAAAGAAAGAAAAACCGTCAAAGAGCAAAGAAAATATTTTCTTGCCACATGCATTCATAGCCACTGGATAAACGGTACAAATAAAATGCTGATTTGAGTTTTTGGTGTCTTTTTAGTTTCAGTCAGAGCCTCCAGCTTTTCTAACTGGACCTGGAAAGATTTAACAACCTTGTTGTAAACACAGCTTATTCTATCAAAAGTCTTTATTGTTTTCCAACTTGCAGATTTATTAAAATTTACATAGTTTGTGCTGAACAGACTTGTCTCAAAAAAGAAAAAAATAATCACACTTAGTTTTGGACTGACAATGTGAAGTGTGGTTTAAAATCCATGCTTTGACGGGAATAGACATAAATACTAATTTTAATGATATGGGATTCATCTTGGAAAATACATTTACACACATGGTATTGTCAGTTCATACAGTCCTCAGTTAGTTTCTTAAACAATCAAACTCAAGATAGAAAACATTAAACAAACATCCAAACATAAAGTTTACTTTATGAACATGTGCTTTTGAGCTTGCAACCATATCCCTGAAAAAAAGAAAAGAAAAAGAAAAAAAAAAGAACACAGCCTTCTCCCATACCAGAGTGTCCACAAAGCCACCCTTTGGAAAGTGTTCATATATTGGCATATTGGATTTTCTCCTCCAGTTACTAGGTTAGTTACTAGGTTAAAAATAACACATACCTGAATTGGACTGAGTTTTACTATTTAATTGTGTTATAAGTGAAGGAGAGCTATAATCCCTGTTATATGAAATGAGTGGAATGTGTGGAAGCAAAAAGCAGACTTGGAGTTGAATAAACAGAAAAACTTTATCAATCTTTATTACAATGAATGAATGGTTCTTATATAGTGCTTTTCTACTCTCCTGGAGTACTCAAAGTTCTCCATACAACATGCCGCATTCACCCCATACACACCCATTCACACAAGCACTATTATCTATACGGTGAGTGCTTTCTAACTATCATTCATACGCATTCATGCTCCGATGGATGCATCAGAGAGCAAGTCAGGGTTGGTATCTTGCCCAAGGATATTTGGCATGCAAACTGGGGATTGAACCACCAACCTTCAGATCAGGAGCTGACGTGCTCTACCTGCTCTACCTCCTGAGCTACAGCCACCCGTTAAGTAGCAGGAGGGGAAAGATAGATGAAGACTGAACTACACGAAGTGGAAACTCATGGAATAAACTATAAATAACAACCATCGGAAACTCAAAACACCATCAAATAAGTAAACAAGCTAAAATGTAATTTTTTTTAACAATACTTCAAGTCCAAAACTCAGAACACTGGGTCCAAGACCCAGACCCATGACACTACCTGGATCATTATTGGTGGTATGTGTCCAGAAAAGACATCCCAAACTCTAAGGATACAAGAATTTAGCAAGTTCTTTGTTAATTTTAGATCCTTTTTGAAATGAAAGCCATTGTGGCTTGCCCATGCCCCACTTTTCACTGCTGATTGTGAAGTGCCCTCAATAATCTTTCTTAATCATGTTAATCATTGAAAGTTGCCTAATAAATTGATTTTTTTTTAAGGTCAGCAATTAGTAGTGATTAAATTCAACTTGGCATAACTACAATTTGCTCTTCATTCTTTCAGATTAAGTAGAGTTAATTCTGGGCAAGAACTTTAAAGGATGGCTTAAATTTAGATTTTTATGAAATGGATAAATAGAATGTGTTAGTTATTTTTGAATATATTAAAAAAGTCACCAGAGTGAATTAGGAGTCTCAATTATACTTTCCATTAGTTGTCAGCAAATAAATAAATAAATAAATATGATTTTCAAAATGTCTTTTGTTCCTCAGCAAAATCAGCAGTCTTAAAAATCTTGTATAAATTGGCGGGGTCAGTTTTAACTGTAAGACAACATGGCGCTGCAAAAAGAAAAGGCGCTTTTTCTCTGCTAATAGTTCAGAATAATTTGAGGTTAAATTGCTGATGTCAACGTCCTTTAATGATTTCACTCCATATATCTAATTCAGATACTTCTTTTCCCAGCCAAATGGTTTCCAAACCAGCTCTAGTATGTAGTCCAATAAAGAGGACCAGGAGGTTTTTGGGTTTTTTTTCATATAGTTGACAAGCAGAGAAAGTTTCATTTGTTTTTAATAAAAAGACAATAGTTTCAACCCAAACAGGATTTTGGAAATGAGATCTGACTGGGTGAGTATTATGTTGACAGCTGTTAAAATGTTTCTCCTAACATTAAAACACTCAGGTTCCTTCAGCAAAAAAAGACACACTGCTGGGCCTCTCACTATACTCAGAAAAAGCACAGGGTTTTAGCAGTGACAGGCAAACAACCCATTAGAAACTGAGGGACAGCATTCAATATGACAGCGTGCTTAGCAAAATGTTGTGAGTTATTTGACAATCTGACTGTGACCGCTAATAGCCTCCAACCAAACAATGCAAAACAAAGCAATGCAATTTTAACATTTCAAAAGACTGACAGTCAAGTCAAAATTTTAAAAGGTACAATAACAATAATCTAATTTACAACAGACTGGATATAAATACATTAAAAATCCAATGAAATTAGACCAGCGTTTTGCGACATGTATATGCAAATTTACCTTGGACTCGGCATCACAATTCAAAATCAGTCAGTTGAAGCCATGCAATGAGATTTGAATGTTCCATTAACTTCCTTCCCTTATTCATGTCACAACATCAGCTGTGGCTATTACATCTGTCAGGACATTACCAGTAAGGTGAGGTGGGGAGAAAAATAGATTTCATATGTGACAGGTCTTATCTGTCCTTCACTAAACACATTTGCAGCTAGGGAAGGGTACGCTAGATTAGACAGTGCATCATGTGGAAGATGAGCGACAAGGGCAGGTGCCAATACCCCAATGCTAGATTGAAAATTGAGAATTTTTCTGCAAATGCAGTGAAGCCACACTGACCTGCAAACACACTATCCCCAACTGTAGGGGACCTTGGATGGTAAACAAAATCAAATTAATTGAAGGAAACCTAGTTGCATAGTTTCTCATCTTGTTTTACATTTTACTTTTGTTTGGTGTAGTTAATGTAATTTTTAAAGGGTTTTACTTGGATTTCAGTCACATTTAGTGCCAGTCCTCTGTCTGACGATGCTGATGTCAACTGCCTCAAACTAGTACAAAAACTAACAAGGGCCTCAAATGAACCATTTGCACATATTTCCACACACAGTAAATTTATTGCACTTTGTATTTTATCTGGCAAGACCTTTAAAGAATATTCTTTGTCTTTCACATCAATAAAGGATAAATATATTTCATATAAATAAAGATTCAAAACTTTGTGCATTAAAGCAGAAAACCACATTATTAGGCTCTTAAAATGTGCAAATTAAAAGTTTCATTAAATGAACTCTGCAGGAAGTTTCTGATCTGAGCCCCATTTTCTACATTTAGAGCTGGACTTTTAACACTGTAACCATAGGATTTATTCTACACTACACCTTCAGAACTTTCAGCCTGAAGGAGAAATTGCCTTACCTTAAACATGTAGTAATCATTTTTCATGGCCTTAATTGTTGTACAGCATATTCTTAATCATGTTTTTATTCACCACCTGTACACAAGCAGACAAAGTGCTATTAGCAAAAAATCCCACATTTCAGTCATATTGTTCATATGACCTTTCCAACCAAATGTTTGACCTCGTGAGCTGCAATCATTTTTTTATTTCGTTTTTGCAAGGAGACATTAGAATACATGCTTAAGGCCTAAGATTGCAATAATGATGTCACATGTGTTTTAAATTTAGTCTGTTTAATTAAAGCAATAAGCATTTCAAGACAAATTTATGCAGTAATTTGATATCAGGCAGAAATGACTTCAGCACTATTTTTGTGCATTATTGTTTTAATTTTTTTATTTTTTTGGCCTGTCCCGTTTGGATCTTTAGCCATCAGAATTGTTGTCTGAAGGCCAAAAAAGATGCCAAGTGGATTTACTTTACCAAGTGGACCATCATGGCCTTGCCATATTGGTCCATTTGATTGACCTTTTATTATAATTATGTATTTATTTTATTTTCGTTTTTTAAAGATGGGACAGACATGACTGGGGGATAGGACAGGGAGAAAGAATGAAAGAAAGAGAGGGAGAGAAAGAAAAATAGAGGAGAGAAGAGATGGTGAGAAAGGGGGGAAGAAAAAAAAAAGAAAAACAAACAAAACACCTGGATCACCACGATCACCAAAAAGCAACATAATAAAAACAACACCATCACAATAAACTAGCTAATAATAGATAACAGTAGATACTTTTTTAATTTCACCTGTTGAGAATGAAAAAAGAAAACAAGCAGAAGAAAACGAGAGTAATAGAATAAACAACATCACGATGATATATGGGAATATAACAGTAAATACTAAATATTAAACATTATTGTGCAGCACGTAAGATCGACAGCGCACAGTGTGCTTTGAGGTAGGAGCCAAAAAGGGTGTAGTTTGTGTGTGTGAGCACCCGTGTGTACACCTGTGAGCATGAACGCGCTTGTTTTAAAAGGTTCCTTCATGTAATGATCTGCTAGAGGGTGTGGGGAGCCACAGCCCCGTCCACCAGGGCATCAAGAAGGTATGGAGGAGATCAAAACTCCAGACATCCAGAGGCCCTCAGAACACAAGAGGCCAAGGAAGACCAACAGAGGGGCAGCCGCGCCATTATCCCAGAAAGAGCTGATGAGAGTCCCAGATGAGGGGTCACTCAGCAGCCGCGGAGCAGAAGCCAGGGGGGGTTGCAGTGACGTGCCCGTGAGCTCCGCCGGCAGCCAGCTGTGCCAGAGTGACCGAGCCCCAGGCTGAGAGGCCGAGGGCACCCCACCCCCGAAGTGGCCCGAGCGAGCCCCAGGCTCCAGGCCCCAATAAGCAGCCACCAAGGAGTGAGCCGGTGCGTACCTGGACGCCCATCCCCAGACACAAAGAACCACCAACGCACCGATGTCTAAGGGCGTCTGCCACTGGTAGGGGAAGTGGTGGGGGGAGATAGGCCTCCATACCTTGGAGGGCCTGAGATGTCCCCAGAGAGGTGGCGTTTGATGCCCGACCTGACATATGGACACAGACAAACAGGCACACACAGATACAAACATCCATTCCCACCCTCATGCTCTCATATGCAATTACTCAACACTCACCCAACGTGGAGACAGACATAGAGAGACACTGTACACACAATCACCCTCCCCAAGCATACTCTAAGCCCCGGGTCTAGGTACCCTTGCCCCTGGAGGGGGAAACTGCACCCAGACCCAGGTGGTGTTACCCTTTTCCCTGGGGTGGGGAGAAGCAGACCGCCCCGACTCCGCAGCAGCAGGGAGGCCCCACATTCCAGACCCCAGTCGGACGGCCAACTTCTCCTCCTAGCCCCCCCGCTCAAGCAGGCTGCAGAGAATGGGGGTGTGAGAAGACTCCAAACCATTTTTGTGCATTATTAAACACACAGCAGTTAATTATCTCAATTACAAGCGTACTTCAGACAGAGTGGGCTATTATATGGTCAACTGTTTGGGATGCATCAGAAATTGACAAACAAAACTGGAGCGTGACCCCAGTTAGTTTTCTCGGTTTTCAATTGCACTGCTGCAACACTAACGAAATATCAAAGAAGCAAGATGATGTGCAGAGTTTGTTGTTTATGCTGGGCACCCATGCTGAGAGCACAAGAGGCACTCGGCTTCCTTCTCTAATTCTCTCCTGGACACAAACATTAGACTATCAGTGGGATACACATTACACTGCTTTTATAAATATTAATTCAACATGCAGATGAGTTTGTTTGGTGTTTTATGTGTACTCGCATAACATGTGTACTTGCGATTCACAAGGGGATAAATTCATATCTCACTGTGTTAATATCTCCAGCGTGTTTTGTTACTCAGTCTGCTTGATTTACAATACTAAGATGTACATTAATATTTTACAAAATCATGATGTGCATGCTATTTTTATCAGTAAAAAGAAATGGTCATTACTGTATTTGACAGTAGCAGCATTCAAATTGAATGTGCAGGCACATTAGAGAGAAGAAGAACCAGACTCCACTAGAATGCCTGATACTGTTCTTGTATTCTATTCTTCTAATCCAGCTATTAGAATGAATTTACCTGCCAGACAGAGACTGAGGCCGTAGGTCCGCCGTATCAAATATCCAGAGCCATCCTGCCTCCCTGGCATCTAATTACTGATACAAATCATCCACAGATAATGTATTCCCGTTTGTGATTTGCATATAACTAATGATAATGTTGTATATATTGTGGGCTGTTGGTGCTTTAAAACAATGTCTGCATTTGGTAATAATTCAATTCAATTCAATTTTATTTATATAGCGCCAAATCACAACAAAAGTCGCCTCAAGGCGCTTCATAGATACAGAGAAAAGCCCAACAATCATATGACCCCCTATGAGCAAGCACTTTGGCGACAGTGGGAAGGAAAAACTCCCTTTTAACAGGAAGAAACCTCCGGCAGAACCAGGCTCAGGGAGGGGCGGCCATCTGCTGCGACCGGTTGGGGTGAGAGAAGGAAGACAGGATAAAAGACATGCTGTGGAAGAGAGACAGAGATTAATAACAGATACGATTCAATACAGAGAAGTCTGTTAACACATAGTGAGTGAGAAAGGTGACTGGAAAGGAAAAACTCAATGCATCATGGGAATCCCCCGGCAGCCTACATCTATTGCAGCATAACTAAGGGAGGATTCAGGGTCACCTGGTCCAGCCCTAACTATATGCTTTAGCAAAAAGGAAAGTTTTAAGCCTAATCTTAAAAGTAGAGATAGTGTCTGTCTCCCGAATCCAAACTGGAAGCTGGTTCCACAGAAGAGGGGCCTGAAAACTGAAGGCTCTCCCTCCCATTCTACTTTTAAATACTCTAGGAACAACAAGTAGGCCTGCAGAGCGGGAGCGAAGTGCTCTAATAGGGTGATATGGTACTACAAGGTCATTAAGATAAGATGGGGCCTGATTATTTAAGACCTTGTATGTGAGGAGCAGGATTTTGAATTCAATTCTGGATTTAACAGGAAGCCAATGAAGGGAAGCCAAAACAGGAGAAATATGCTCTCTCTTTCTAGTCCCTGTCAGTACTCTTGCTGCAGCATTTTGGATTAACTGAAGGCTTTTCAGTGAGTTTTTTGGACATCCTGATAATAATGAATTGCAGTAGTCCAGCCTGGAAGTAATAAATGCATGAACTAGTTTTTTATAATGATGATCTGAGGAGATTATAAACATAAATCAGGAGGGTGTCAGAAGCAAGGAACTGTTTGGCAGTGTATCAATTCAAAACATTCGTGACAGTTTTTTTAAAATTTCTGATTCATGCGTTGTTTCAATGTGTTATATTGAAATTTTATTGAAAATTCATTAGAAAAACTAACAGGGAACAGACTGTCTCAGAGATTCCTTGGCACATTTAACATGCATCAGCCACATTTGAACTGTTTGACCCTCATTCAGCCAGTATTGTTATAAACAGTGGCATGCAAAACATGGAATTCCATGAAGTAAGATAATGAACAAAATAATGAGCAATTTGCATTTATTAATAATTGAGGCAACACTAATATTTAAATTGTGCTCTCAAACTTTTACAGAATAAGCATTTGCAACCTTAATGCAGTAGTTTTGCTAAAAATGGCTTTAATAGATAAAATTTTATCAGGAGGCCTCAAGTTAGTTCAGTTTATCATTTTGAATGAAAAACAAAATGAAAAGTTCACCTGGTACAAACTCATATTCAGCTGAACAGTGTGTGGATCTGCTGAACAAGACAATCAACTGATAGTATGTGATCTCAACAGGGATTATGGATCCAGAAGGGTCTTTTTTCTTTTCTGGTAGCTGCAGATGCTACAGGATGCCAAAACTTCTTTTAGGATTAGGATCAGGGAGATGCACATTCATCACTGAGTCATTTTAGGTTCATATGTTGAGGGAAACTATGATAACACCAACTTCTTCATCTTCATTTTACAATGGAAGTATTATTATTATCATTATTTTGGGGAAAAAGGGGATGTCAATGAAAATAGGACATTTAAGTGTAACAGTAGTAATAAATATAATGTCTAATAATAGGGTGACAAAGAAACTGCATTCATATATATTTGAAGTATTTGCCAGAACAGTACATGTCCATTTCTTTGCCAGAAAGTGCAATGCAGACTTCTAACTGTCATGATTTAGTACTGAAGCCTCTACCCAGCCATCTGGACCATTAAATTAAACACGATCTTCAGTCTGCGTCTATTGCCGGTGTTACCATGGTGTTATAGTGTTTTATTCAGTTTGTGTTATCTTCTCAGAGCTTGGAAAAAATGTCGGGCAAACAGAGAGTAAGTAAGAACAGGTCAATTGCCATGCTCCAATTATTTAACAAGTTGCATTTATTTGTTTGCATGCTTTAGAAAACTCCAGAGATGGAAGATATACACCAAAAGAAAAAGTACCTGTGGTGTTGCACAAGGACATTATGGGATAATAGGATCAGTATAAATTCGTAGAGATTTAGAGATGATAGTGTGTTTAATTTAGAATTCACAGTATGATTGGCATAATCGGCCCTGCTCTTTTGTTGAGCTGATTAGCAATTTTGTGTTCCACAATGAACTGGTATTGATCTTTTTTCAGGAGAGAAAAGGCAAACATAACTGATCTGCTTTAAAAACTTTAAAAATAAATGCAGAATTTCTTTTTCCATTTCATGGAACCCACAAGTCTTTTTTCCAACTTGAAGGTCTTGGCAAATTATCCTTTTTTCAAACTTTGTCTTGGTTTTCTTGACAAAAACTTTCTAATTCCTTACTGAATAATGCAAAATGGCTTGAAGTAGTCAGAATCAATACAGTAATTAGAAATCATAAAATTTAAACAAACAACTTCGCCTTCCAGGTTCTTCTTGATAAACTGGCTTTTTAATGCTCGCTACAAACGGTTGTTTAAGAAAATCTTTTGATTCTTTTTATTTATAACATGGACAGTAAAACCATTAAACTTTATAGATTAGACAATAAAAGAACTGTCATTCAGTACATAAAAGAAAACTCATCTTGAAACTAATGGCATTTTAACTTAGTATCATCGCTAAGTGCTATCTCATGGACATGTGCTTATTAGCAATTTAATTGGTAAACAAGCCCCAAACAGGAGCTGTTGTACTGAGGTGCACATCTGACAAACACACATATACAACCACTGCAGTATGCAACCACTTTGCCATCTTTAAAATGGTCATTAACTTCCAAATAATGAAAAAAGTTCAGCACAGCTTAACAACACAAAATTATTATACTTATGTCCATGCTCTGATTCCACCTCAGCACAAGCAATGCCAGGTTGGCTCCCAGAAGGTGATGTTTCTCTCAATATGGGTGTTTCTGTTTTACAGCCCAATCCCATTTTATACACATCTATAAAAATCCTAAAATATTTTTTAGGATGTCCATGTGGACTATTCTCTCCCCCACATTCATCTTTACCAGCAATGTTTCCAGTCACTAGAAAGGTGGTAAAAGAATTGACGAAAGCTCCTTGTTCTCTACACAAAGTGTGTTTAAAGTGCCTAATTTGAGCCAGTTTTATCTTATCTAATAACCCATTTTAGGGACGGTGAGAATGGAGTGAAGTTGCCACCTGAAAGGATGTTTTTACTCCATTGCAGCATAGTGAACCTCTTAATATAAATTAGGTCAAAAGCCTGGTCTTTACTCTGTTATATCATTCAACTACATTATTCAGGTTCGATTTATAAGCTTAGCTTTTATTTTTTTTTGTTCAAACCACAGACAATTTTTTTGGGGGAAAAATCTCTCTTTGGAGGAGTTGTGTCGTATATGTATGAGTCGCACAGCACACTCTGGAGAATTTTATAATTTGAAATGTGACTTTGTTTGACAAATTGGAAAGGTTAATTGATCCAGTGCCATTATTAATACACATAATCAACTAATTCATGCTGAAATTCTATTTGCAGGAGAGTGTTGACCCTTAAACGCATAACATGAGATGCTGACTAAAATAGCAGAATAGCATTGTCTAAATGTTTTTGTACATTCACACAAAAAATCTATTTAAAGTGGTTTTGAAGTTTTGCACATGTTTTGCTCCAATGTGTTTACAAAAAGTAAAACAAAACAATAATTCTATTTTTACTGTATAAAGTACTGGTGCGTTATACAGTGGCACTGAAGGTGTTAGACACCAGGTACTGACCCAGCAACAATTACCAGCACAGCCAATTAACAGTGACGTGTATGATCAGCACAGAATGTGAGATATCACATCTTAAAAATGTCATTGTCTTGTCGTGTCTACAAGTTCTCTAGCATCTTTCCACAGAACTTACACTGCTGAATTGATGGACTGATCATTACAGGAGCTAGGAAAAAGGCAGAGAAAGTCACTAATGAGCTTTTATATCTAAGGCTGTCGCTTTTAAAGGGCAGGCTGTTTAACAAGAAACTGTTGTTTGTCTGACAAATATTGCTCTTTTGCAATCACTCCGGGGAACATATTGTAGATGGTTTATTCCAAGTGAGTGATTGTGCAAAGAGACTTGAGTCGATCTTGGAAACATGTGCGTAGGCTGTGCCACAATATTGTATAGTAACCACAGAGTTAAGACACTTATTAACCAGATAGCAGAAGCAGATATTTTTGTGTCAGGATGGCAGCGAAAGCCATCTTCTTCCCAGAAGAACAATACGTTTCGACAGAACTCAGTGTAGAGGGAGAAAAATGAAGAAAGGGAGTCATTAAAATCAGGAGTAAGATTAGCTATGTGCTGAGACATGAAAAACTGCTGGTGTTCTTACACTTCTATTTGCAATTGAGCAATTTAAACTGCAGCAGGATGTGAAATCTAAATCAAAATGGCAATTTTGAATGAAAATATGCTTCACCAAGAATACTGGCAGTTTTTGAGTGTTTTGTATTTGTGTTTTTAAGGTTACTATAACCTAGGCCAACATTTACAATCTATCCATCCATCTATTCATTTTCTGTGGCTTACAGTTTGCACACCTGGTTTAACCGAAGATGTCCAGACCTCTTTGTTTCCTCTCCCCAGCCACATCCTTCTGCTCTTCTGGTAAGACATCAAGGTGTTCTCAAGCCTGAGAGATATCACATGCACCATATCTTGGGTCTGTGCTGGGGACTACTCACAGATGGGCACGCCCTAAAATATGGCATCCTAGTGTAATACCTGAACCACCTCTACTAGCTTCTTTATGTGTATCCGCTCTAATCTGAGCTCCTCCCTAATAACTGAGATACTAACAAGATTTCTAAGAGACAGTCCAGGCACCCTTCAGAGAAAGCTCATTTCCACCACTTATATCCCTGAATTTATCCTTTTAGTCATTATTCACAGCTTGTGGCCATAAGTGGGAATGTAGATCCACAGATAAATCAATAGCCTTGATTTGTCCATAAAAATTATGAACAGAATCAGTACAAAGGGCAGCTGTGGCAGAATCCAGCACTTATTGAGAAAGAAACTGACATATTGCCAGAAAACAAACCAAGCTCTCAATATAGTCATACAGGGACCAAATGGACTATAACAGCAGGCCTGATACCACATACTCCCACAGCGACCCTACACAACATCCTGAGGGACATGGTCAAATGCCTTCTTCGGGCCCACAAAACACACGCACCCTAGAATATCATCGGGAGGATAAAGAGCTGGTGCAGTGTTCCATGACAATTTCTCCTGATTTTTATATTATTTTTATATTTATATTATAATAATTCTTGATGGTTGCCTATTTTTAAAAAAATATTTGACAGACAGTTATTTGGCATGAAACCTCACAGCTTAGACCAGCTTATTTATTTTTAAAGCTCACTAATGAGAAAAAATGTCAGCACCCTCACTGACAATGTGTCAAACATCAGTGACAGGCTGCTTTAGGAGAACAGTGTGTGTCAAGGGTCAGTGGCTCCTTGACATTTACAGTAACCGTTTAATTACAAGCTTCACCACAATCTAATTTCCTGGGTGGGCATTCTTTATGTTGAACTAAAACTATAAGCTCAGTCAGACCTGGGTAATTACTGCCTAAAGCAAGTATATCCCACCACTCTCCCACTGTACCATTACAAGAATGATTGGAGATGTGAGGGGTTGGAGTGGGTTTGGGGAGAGGGGATCACGAATGTAACAGGCCATTACTCATAAAGGTCTGTACTGGCAATATAGAGTCAAACCTCTACAGAGTGGAAAAAAGCTCTTGCTTCAATAAAAGAACATGGATTGCTTATCTGAGATAGTGGCAAGCCCATGGATCATTGTGCTGCAGACTTCTTCAA
The DNA here is from genome assembly GCF_056152115.1 of Neolamprologus brichardi. Lineage (NCBI taxonomy): Eukaryota > Metazoa > Chordata > Actinopteri > Cichliformes > Cichlidae > Neolamprologus > Neolamprologus brichardi. The sequence goes on from NC_142108.1 coordinate 25,495,025, forward strand.
GTAGTTTTAACTCATCTGTAGGTGGAAGGACTTCTTTGTCTGTAACCACAAAACCCAACGTGGTTCATGGGAACTAAAACATTACTGTATAGCATAAGCAGCTACATCTGGGCAACAAAACAAAACCCCTTGTATATCATTGCCGAAAGCCTTAGGTTCCCTGGGCAATGAGAAACAAAATATGTACTATTTTTAGTGTAGAAGGATATTTTTATGTATGTATTTATTTGTTTTTTATGGCAGCCGCATGATTATAAAAGTAATAGATTTCAGTTAAAATTTTGCTGTCATCTTTTTTAAACCCCGCATCTAAGTAATGTTGTTGCACACCAAATAGTATAGACAATGAAAAGGTGAAAAATTGCAAAAACAGTAGTTTATTGGCAATGAAACTGAGGTCTCTTAAATTAATTACAATGTTTCTGTCTTTTTGTTACCATTTCATGGACTACCATAAGATTTTTATGGGCATTAATTATAAAATTTTGTTCAATGTTGATTAGTACTAGAAATAGCCAGCTGGAAAAAGCAACAAAGTTCAGTCTGTCTCTCTTGAAATGGACATGTAAAGTACAATATAATCTTACATGTGTATGGGCCTTTGAATTCTATATATAGGTATTTCCACCAACATATCAGCTATGATGGTACTTCAGAGGTTACTCAAGATGGCTTATGACCAAATAAAGAGCTAATGAAATGAGGAAATCCATCTGGAAATGGATAGATTGCACTGGATCCTGGCAGAAAGCATTAACATCTGGCAAAGCCATGTTGCAGTCCTATATCTGAGCCAAAGATATTTGGCATGAAGTGTCAATGCTCCACGAGTAAAAATAAGTGACATATAAAAACTATGTGTTAACACACCCACACCCTCCCTGTCCCTTGTTTAGTTTCAAGATGAAGGCAATACTTGTCTGTAACTTTGTAAAAGCTAAAATGCAGTATAGACAATGCCTTTTTAGGAAACCATGTCTTATTGGTCTATCACTACGGTGTTGTGTTGTTATAACCTTAGCGCAGGGGTGTCAAACTCAATTGCACAGAGGGCCAAAAATCAAGGCACACTTTAGGTCTCAGGCCAAACAAGATAAACATTTATTGAACACACTAAAACAATGTTTTACAGTACAGCACAGTTGGTACTTGGGAAGTTGTTATGCCCAGCTAGTTTGCTACAAGTGCTCAGTGGAGGTGAAACCTTTGCCCACGCATGCCTGTAAGTTTCCATTACGTACTATAACCTTAACTATCTGATTTGTGATGCATGTGTAATGTGAGTATACTGACTTACTATTTCAGCTGTGTGGTCATTACTCATTTGTAAAGCTACTTGTGTGCTAGCGACTGCATATTAGCATATGTTTGCTAACTTGCTATGATCAATAAAGCTAGTTAACTGAAGGTGATGTTTATGTTTAATTTAGGCAACCTTAAGATTTATGTTTTTGCTGGTTGTCATGAAAACTAAGTTTCAATTAGTACATTATGTATGCTCAGTGAATGAGAAGGTAATTATCTGTTATGTGTTTATTTAGTTTTACAAAAGAAAAGAGAAAGGAGAGACGAGGAAAATGGATAAGGGATACCATGTATAAGAAGCCTTAGTAACATGGCATGTAAACTGGAGATGCAGATCGAAGTAAAGAAGAATCTCAGTTCAAAGCATTCTCTTCTTCTCATTCTGTTCACTGTCTGTCAAACTGGATAAGCTAAATCACGCCCACATCTAGTGAGGACAGAACAGGTGTCAAATATCAGGCCCTGGAGCCAGTGTTGGGCTGCAAAGACTTCAATCCGGCCTACTGGATAATTTTTTAAAATGTGAAGGAGAACAGCAATTTTGGACTTTTAATTGTAGTTTAATATGTTTTACAGTTTTTCTGCTGATAATGACCTCCCCTGTGGTCATTCATGCTACACCAAAGTAATTAAGTTAGATTTCAGTCATTTTAAACATTTACTACTTAAAATTTAAGGCCTCAGAGTTCCATTGATGGATTTTTTTTCCCTGTTAAAATAGCACTTTATTATTATTTTTTTTTATATAAAATAGGTCAGGTATTAAATTTGTAGGTAAACCTCTGTACACTAGTAGAAAATGCAGTTTTATTGGTCTGGTCGACACAAGATCAAAATGGGCTGGTATTGCCTGTGATGTAAAATGAGTTTGACATTCCTGCCGTTACGTGTTACATTTATTAGTTTTCAAAACTGATGAGGACTTTCAGCAATGCAAAGAAATAGTGGGACTTCAGTAAACAGTCCATATCTCAAAAGCTCTTTCCCTCTTTTTAATCTCAGAAGTTAGAATTTAGAGCAAATTTGCTTTATTATCAAAAAAGTCCAGCATAATAAGAAGGCTATTGTACAGTTGTCACAATGACTACCTCATTGTTATTCATTGTGCTTAGTCTGCCCCTTTGTCCCTGTCTCCATCCACATCTCATTTCTCTCCAACCTTCAGGAACTTTCCAGATCTGCCACTCACAACCTGTCTACCATGACCTGTCCTACTTTTTCTGTTAACTAAGCTACACCTGCCAACAGATTCACTATTCATTTCCATCAAGTAACAGCCTAATAATTAACACTGGCCCTTACTCCAATCAAATGCCACAATGCCACATGTTCAAGACACTGCTGCAAGTCCTTACATCTGAAAGTTCGCCTGCCTTCAAATTTTTCCCTTTAATCAATTACAGGTTCACTCTCAACTAGCTTTGTTCAGATTTGCTGTCTTTGCCTGTAATGCAGGTCCTGTCATCTTGTTAATTTTTATTTGGGTTGTTTTCCTTCCTACACCACCCATGACAGTAATTATTAGCATATTTGTTGTTTCAAAGATCTTATAAACACTTTTTCCACATCATAAAGTGACACATTCCATTTTTTGGAGGGTTTTTTACATAACCTTTTTACATTCAGGTATTAAAATATTCTGCTGTGTTACTTTAAATGTAAAGCAATGTGATCCTCTCCCATACAAATAATGGTTTACAAATTAAAATGTATGATCGCAAAAGCCTGTACATAACATATTTATATAATGAAAATCTCTAATGTAAAAAGACAGAAGAAATGAAATAAACAAATCTAATTATGAGTTACCCTGTTAAAATATTTGTATTGTCTTGTGTCATAATTTAATCATATTACCTGTCACATTGTATCAAGGCATGAAGTCACACAGTCCATCAACCATCTAGGTTATACACTGAACCTCCATCTGGATGATGATGAAAATGCTTGCAACCGTAACACGTGTAATTCATTTGCAAGATGCTCATTTTACACAATGTCATAACCCTTTGAGATTTTTTATAGCACAATGGCTTTGAGATTCATAGCATTTTTCTATTTAATGACAAATTATATTATAAATAATATGAATGATTATTAATACATTGTTTAAATGATTTGTAGACATTAACAAAAGTGAATGTAGCTCATGGGAAACAGGGATATTTTCAGTCAACAAAAAAAACTCTTAATAACTATTGATTACAAACTTTATAAAAAGTAAGTATACGAGTAAAGTAAACAATCTTTTTATAGTGCAGGAAAGTATTGTAGTTGAGACTCCTAAGAACTCAAAAGTCACAACAGCATGCCATGAATGCTGGCATCTTTTTTTTTTTTTTTTTTTGGGGGGGGGGGGGGGGGGGCGGGGTGTCATGTTGCATCCTCTCCTGTTTTCAATGCAGACATAAAATCCAGTCAAGTATCATCATTCAATTACTGTTATTGCCAGAAGGGGGAGACACTGCAGATCATCCCCTTCTGCACTCTATCTATCAATCTATCTATAACTGTGTGTGTGTTTGTCTGTATATACATACACACCAGTCAAAAGTTTGGACACACCTTCCGGGGGAACACCAAGGCGTTCCCAGGCCAGCCAAGAGATATAATCTCTCCAGCATGTCCTGGGTCTGCCCCGGGGCCTCCTCCTTGTGGGACATGCCCGGAACACCTCACCCAGGAGGCGCCCAGGAGGCATCCTTGTCAGATGCCCAAACCACCTCAGCTGGCTCCTTTTGATGTGGAGGAGCAGCGGCTCTACTCTGAGCCCCTCCCGGATGGCTGAACTTCTCACCCTATCTCTAAGGGAGAGGCCAGTCACCCTTCGGAGGAAGCTCATTTCCGCCGCTTGTATCCGCGATCTCGTTCTTTCGGTCACTACCCACAGCTCGTGGCGATAGGTGAGGGTAGGGACGTAGATTGACCGGTAAATTGAGAGCTTCACTTTTACACTCGGCTCTCTCTTCAGCGTCCGCATCACTGCAGCCACAGCACCAATCCGTCTGTCGATCTCCGGCTCCCTTCTCACTCATGAACAAGACCCCGAGATACTTGAACTCCTCCACTTGGGGCAGGAACTCATCCCCGACCCGGAGTGGGCACTCCACCATTTTCCGGCTGAGAACCATGGCCTCAGATTTGGAGGTGCTGATCCTCCACCCTACAACACCAGGCAGAAAATGTTCCCCTAAGTTAGAAGGGAAAAAGAGGGAACACACACAAAATAAAGCTCTTAAAATGTGTTTATCCCAACTGGGCCTTCATCAAATCAGAGAAGAAAGTCGGACACCAACTAGGGAGAATCAGAAGGACAAACAGAACCATATTGTCATCCCTTACGTAGCAGGTTTATCAGAGAAACTCAGGAGAGTCTTCTCCAAGCATGACATCCCAGTGTACTTCCGACCCAGCCACACACTCAGACAAAAACTGGTTCATCCCAACAACAAAACTTCTAAACACAAACTTATAAATGTAGTGTATCTTGTACAGCGCAGCGAGGAATGCTCAGACCTCTACATTGGAGAGACCAAACAGCCACTTCATAAACGCATGGCACAACATAGAAGAGCCACCTCCATGGGACAAGACTCGGCAGTCCATCTGCATCTAAAGGACAAAGGTCACTCTTTCGTGGATGCCAATGTTCATATTTTGGACAGAGAAGACAGATGATTTGAAAGAAGAGGAGTGAAAGAAGCCATCTATATCCACTGTGAACGACCATCTTTGAACAGAGGGGATAGTTTATGACACCAACTGTCTGCCATCTATAATCCAGTTTTGAAATTCCTTCCCATACGCCTTAACGCCCACTCACATCTGATCATTTGTTCTCAGTAAATCACATAATAGGGTGGGGCAAGGTCTCACAATGGGTTCACCCAAAACCTTGGCTGATTGTGACCCACACCCGTTTTCACACCTTGGCTCGTGTGATTAGTTAGAGGATCAATAGGAGGTCAATGACCCCCTTTGGAGCCACTGCAATATGGTTTAAAATCCACCAATTGCTCTTAAAACTGAAGTTTCTCAGGTGAGAGATGAAATGTCTTCAAGAAACTTAAAGAAGTCCAGATGCTTTTTTTCTTTCCAAGCTCCTTAAAACAAACCTCAGATAATGTTGATGTTATTGAGGTTACAATTAGCATTCTAACCTCAATAATTTAGTTATATTGTCACTAATTATAACTATGTAGTTAAGAAACTGAGGGCAACAATAATTAAAAGTCACTAAGAGACAATGACTGTCTACAGTTGACAGGTTCTCAATAAATGATGTTACTTTGTCAAGTCTTGCCTGTTTAAGCTTTCAAAGTGATCTTCATTCATTATTTTCAGTTGACATTTAAGAGTCATATATTGTTCCCATATCCCTATTAAATTGCCATGCAAACTGCTATTTTGACACTAAATTTAGCTGTAATTTAACTGTCAATGGACTTATTCAATGTTTTCTTTTATGGTTACATCACAAGCTTTAAAAAATTGATCTGTAATGGATCAGAGGACTATCAAAGTCTATTTATATCACAAGTGTACAACTAAAGGCGAACCTTTAGTAACTAATGAGAATGTTTAGGTAAATACTCTTTCCATTTGTTAAATTAAAATGTCCCTTTAACTGTTCACTGTATATCACAGTAACTCAGCTCCAGTTTATATTAGTCTTATTATTATTATTTGGAAACTTTTTGAGCAGTTTCTTTAAGCAGACCAGTTATGTTTGTTTCCTAGATATAAAAAGAAACCTACAGATAGCAGATATACAGAGAGAGGGAGAGATGATGTGGGCAAATTGTGATCCATGCATTAGGTCACATACGAAGAAACTAACTTATAGCATAGAAGGTAATTAAGGAGGTGTTTTGTAAATGCTTGAAGTCAGATCTGATTCCAATTTGCCAGCAAGAACTAATAAATGTGTCACTTGTAGTCTTTGAATGCAGCTTTGCTTCTCTAATGACAGTTGCTACCGATTTAACCTCAGCTAGCTCTATAATTAACTGGTTGATTTTCAGGTGCTCTGTAGCTGCATCAATGCAAAGACTGGGACTATCTTCATATGTGAGAGTGCAATAAAGCCGTGTCTCTTCAGTCAGCATGAGCACTAAAAGTGCTTGTTACCCACAAATTATAAGCTAGTTGTGTGGTCATTAACGACTCTTAATATGCATGTGTCTTGTTTATGATGCTGACTGCAATTAGCTCTAATTTAAGGGGTTTGATGTATGAGTAATGGTGAGTCACTGGGACCAGCAGTAGGGATAATGATAAAGGTTGCTTAATATGAGGCCATGTTTTGAGTTATGATGCATTTAGGAGGCTGTAACAATGTTATTTAACATTTACAAGTCTACCACTCCTAATAATCCATGAGGATGTCTTAGATTTATATGACTAAAGTATTATAATGAGATTTAAAAAAAGCTCTCACCCCATGCTTACTCAAAGCTTGTAATGACACAAGCTGAAAACTTCTTGACTTCATGTTAAGAGATTCACACAAAGCTAAGGGTGAGCCACAGACAATCAACCGTCCTTTGTTACACTCAGGGAGGTTAAATACAGAATATCCTGGTTTTCTGTTGACAGGATGCTGTACCTTCTCCTCTAAGTGCTGTACACAGAGCGGCGCTATTCAAGCTCATAAACAGCAGTTCCATTTAGCCAAGCACTGATGCCATGTTGTCCCACTTTCATGGATGGCCTTAATCTCTGCCCTTAGCTGAGGCAGATTAATCTCTACAGTGCTGACATTATCTCCTGTTCAACACTGTGACACTGGACACAGGAGGAACTCCTCACATCCTCACTTCTCTAAGCTGAAGCATCATGTCTAATGCCCCTGGATGTTGATCAGAAGCTAAAGTATAACTCTAACTGTGATTCATACTGTTCACATCTGAGATGCATTCCAGTAACACCATTTTATAAAAGTGTTAAAATACCAAGTCATAAAATATGCATAATAGCTTTCTGATACAAATAGATGAGATTTTCGCCCTACACTATTTATTTTATAGTGGGCTTATAGGTGATTAAAGACTGTAACCTCTAATTTTAACTTAAAAAAATTCAGTTACAACTATAAACCTCATAGGATGTATTCAGTAAATGGAATGGAATGTGCTTTTTTTTTTGTGAGTTTTCTGCTCAGTACCTTGACATGTACACCTGGTATTTAAATCCCAAAGTACATGCCAAGCTGACTAATGAAAGGTACAGCATAGGGTGGCAAATACATACAACTCTGTGTGACTTCTGATGTTGGTAGTTTGGCTAAATAACCATCAGGATCCTGCTGCTGCAGTCTGGCAAATATTTTCCATGTATAACCTTATTTATAATAATAATAATAATAATAATAATAATACATTTTATTTGAAAGCGCCTTTCAAAACACTCAAGGTCACTGTACATATTAGAATAAAAAGCAACATAAAAGCAAGCAGTTTACACAACCATAAAAGCATAAGACATAAACAAATTTAAAAGAGCAGAGTGGAGAGGTTATGTGGGATAAGCTATTTTGAACAAGTGAGTTTTGAGTTGGGACTTAAAGAGAGAGAAGGAAAAGATTTTTCTTAAATCAGGAGGTAGGGAATTCCAGAGTCATGGATCAGAGCAGCTGAAAGCCCTGCTCCCCATGGTGGCAAGACGGGGGTAGGGGACGGAGAGTGAAAGGGAAGAAGTAGAACTGAGACAACGAGATGGGGCGTAATCTTAACCAGATCAGAAAGATATGGAGGGGAGAGATGATGAATAGCCTTAAATGTGTACAAGAGTATTTTAAAATTGATACGATATTTGACCGGGAGCCAATGAAGCTGCTGCAGAACAGGAGTAATGTGGTGGATAGAAGGGGTCCTGGTGATGATACGGGCAGCAGAGTTCTGGACGCGTTGAAGCTTGTGGATGGATTTTTGAGTAAGACCAAAAAGAAGTGAATTACAATAATCAATCCGGGAAGTATCAAGGCTATGGATAAGAATGGCAGTGGCATGTGGGGTGAGAAAAAGACGGAGACGATTAATGTTGCGCAATTGAAAATATGCAGACCGAGTAACATTATTAATGTGTGAATTGAAAGATAGAGTACTATCGAGGATGACACCCAAACGTTTCACAGAGGAAGAAACGAAGACCGGCGAGTTATTGATAGTAACAGAGAAACAATTGGTTCTGGATAATGTTGATTTAGTGCCTACCAAGAGGAGCTCGGATTTATTACTATTGAGTTTGAGAAAATTAGAAGAGAACCATGAATTTAGTTCGGCTAAGCAGAGGGTGAGGGAGGATGGGGGAAGAGCAGAATCGGGTTTAGTGGACAGATAAAGCTGGGTGTCATCGGCATAACAGTGAAAATGGATATTGTATTTACGGAAAATATGTCCAAGCGGTAGAAGGTAGATAATGAAAAGAAGGGGCCCCAGGACAGATCCCTGACGCACGCCAGTGGTCAGACGAAAGGGCTGAGAAGTAAAAGATTTGAGTTGAATGAACTGGGTGCGATCAGACAGGTATAATTTAAACCAGTCTAGTGGAGTATGGGAGAGACTGATGGAGGCTAGCCTACTGAGAAGAATGGAGTGAGAAATAGTGTCGAAGGCAGCGCTCAGATTGAGGAGAATAAGAATGGAAAGTAAACTGGAGTCAGCTGCCATAAGAAGATCATTGGTTATTTTTATAAGTGCTGTTTCAGTGCTACGGGAGGGGCGAAAACCAGACTGGTCTTGCTTCCCACAGAGTCAGCCAGGGAGCACAGCCGGGTATTAGCATTCAACAGACGAACACACCACGCTAACACAACCGCTTGGCGCAGCTCTAGCGTAACAACAAAAAAAAGGTGCTCTCTCCACCCAGAAACACACAGTCGCAGACAGAGAGCGTCATCTGTAACCATGGCAACATAATGCTGCCGCCTGGAACAACAGAACATAGCTATCAAAATAAAACCCCAAACAGCCCTGACTCGCTACACTATGATCCATTCTGAGAAACAAAGACACCTATCTTTTTCTATCAAGTGAGACTATGAGCTGTTTTTGTGGCTCAAATTTCACTAAAGTAATATGTGGGAAATCATCATTACACGAAGGAGCAAACTTTGCTGAGAGTGGATAAGTTGTAATTAGTTAGAGAACCCTGGAAGTTATGAAGGTGGTGAATTGTTTTGGAATCAAAATGGTCAAATAAACATCTAATTAAAGTTTCAACTTCACAAACACTTGCTAAGTGTTTAAGGGTGCTTATTTAATGGCATAGCACTTTTCTTGTCTTTTTGACCACTCAGAGCACTTTGGATTACAAACTACATATAGCCAAGTTTTGTTTTTGGAAACATGCATTGTAAACATATCAGTCTTTAAAGGACTTTGGGTCAGCTTCTGTTGTTTAAACATGCTCAGGTTATAAACAAAATGGATGCGACAGTCAACACAAGAAGATTCAGACATTTTTCATGTTGCATGTTTGAGGTATTTTTCTTTCCCACTAACAACACATGCAACACAGTTCAGTGGGCTACATATTACACGTAGAATAGAAAGGATAGAAACAAAGTATCGATCCTATCACACTAATATCACTCCAACATCAAGAATACCAGCATTGGTATCAATACTACCGATATTTGGCTACATCCCCCCCACCCGCCACCGCTGACCACTGCACCAACATGCTGCCAATATCTGAGTTTAATGTGGAAAGTAGTAATGATATCATCATCATCATCATCATCATATATTATTTTCAGAATAAAAGTAATTTTTTAACTGCCTTGTTGTACAATAAATTCAAAGTTGTATTATATGTATGTATATGTGTGCGTATATGTGTGCGTGTGCGTATATGTGTGCGTGTGCGTATATGTGTGCGTGTGCGTATATGTGTGCATGTGTGTGTATGTGTGCGTGTGCGTATATGTGTATATATGTTTTACTAAAGAAAGTTGTATTTAAAAATGTAATTGTGGTACTCTTAGATCAATGGTCTAACTTAAAATACCCATAACTAGTTTGTTATTTATTCAGACTCAACTTTTGAGTCAAGATTTTCTGCTTTTTCCTGCTTTAAATCATTGTGAGTACCTAGGAACAGAAGCATTTGCCAATTACTGTCAAATTACTGCCATGCCTGTCATATCTTTTTGAGTAGTATTCATCAGTGTGTTTATTTTACCCAGACAGTTTTCATGGATTTCACAATTTAAAAAAAAAAAAAGATTTATATACAAATATTTTACATTAAACTGACCACCAATGAAATAGACCTTTTCCACCTGGAGTAATGCTTTAAGTCTGAAAACCAGTGTGTCTGAATCTAGTAAACTGCCACTGAGAATCAATTCAACAGTCGTGACTGCCTCAAGTTAATGAACACAAAATGATTAGAGAGGTAGACACTTTATTTCTTTCACTATGGCGTTCATCAAGTCTGCAGCATTCCCTCTCCAATTGATTTGAAGAAAACATTGTTAGATAGTGCTAAAGGAGTGGCCTGTTCTGTGTCAGTTTTGTGGGAATTGTGGTCTAAGTAACCCCCCACCCCCATAAAAAAAATTAAATAACAGTCAGGGAATGGACTGTCATAGACATTCACACTTTTTATGATATTTTGACTTTTTGTCTGCCACTTATCTAACTTTAGAACTATAATTTGCCCAGTAGTTAATGACTAAGTACCAGAAAGAATTGTGAAATTTCCATCAGCTATATTTGTGATTTATGACTGATTATCTGAAAAACTGCATCTTTAGTTAGTATTTAAGTTTTAATATTTGAGTTTTAACACCATTGTTAATAATGTGTTCATTTTATGTTGTTTTTATAATGTGTGCTTTTTCATATCAGCTGTGGAAATATTGTAATTTTTAGTTGTAAGCAACCTTTTCAGGGTTACAGTGTGTATGAGTACAAATCTCTTGCAGTGCTTTTGACAACAATATTAATTGCTGCATTTAAATGTAGGTTTGAAATGCAAAAATACTACTGCATGTTTATTATATAGTGTGTTGTGATTTGTATTATAATCATAAACCGTTTCATGTGTTCTATAAAATAGACCTGTGTTGAGTCAAAAAAACTTGTTTTAACGGAACAACTTTATTTTTTCTATTACATCAGACACAAATTTAACAATGGTTTTATTTTTTTTAACTTGTCTGTTAGTACAAGCTGAAAACCTAAATAATATTTTAGAAACACAATAAAAATTGAGTTGTAAAACCTTTATTTGCCCTGGGTCAGATTAGCAGCTTTTCCAGAGTACCCTGCCTCTTGCCCTATGGCAGCTGGGATAGGCATCCCCCCTACGATGCAAATATGCAAATAACAGGGTGCAAATATTCCAATAACTGGGTGTCATATTCATTGCAGAGATATAAAGTCAGACTATTACAGTGAGCCACGCTTAACAATTTGTATTTACTGATAGTCATATGGATAAACATTTTTCTGTGACTAGATGACCATTTCTTGACCATTTTGCATTTGCATCACTGTTACTCAATCAGGATTTTGTAAGTAACAGGATCATTTGCTCTAAAAAGCCTATTTTCACGACACAGAACGGTCTGCAGCATTTGAATTGACTACAATTGCTTTCACAGCTTCCCACGCTGTAGCATTTGCATCATTTTTAGATGAGGCACAAGCAAAGTATTTTTTTTCACTGCTCTGTTCATGATTATGCATGCAGTGCCTAAAAAGCAAATGTGATCCTCAAGATGTTCCAAACGTTTTTGCATCTATATTAATTCCAACTTTCTTAGTGAACAGCGTAAAGGTTACAATATAGAATTCATACATGACGGATGTCAGGGTGTGACTGTAGAGCATTATATCAACTGTTATTTAAGAAGTTCTGAAGGAACATGGTACAGCTTAGAGTAAAACATATTTTTGGCAACTTTGATTAACGCAAATAAAATAAGAGACTTTTTAAACTGCTGCCTGATTTTGTTCATACCGCCTACATAATCTCTTTGGTGGTGGGCCTTTTGGTGTCCATGTCAGGTATTTACATCTCCACACATTACAGTTATTTAAAGAAATGTAAGTAGAGAGGAGGGGAAAAACAAATTCCTCACTTAAAACAAAAGTGAGGCAAAAGTGCTAACCACTGTAGACCTTTCCACCCTAAGCACAACTGATATTTACTAATATACCATGACATGGAAGTGATTCACATTATGGCACTGCCGAAGTGTTACTGAAGCCTAGGTTGCTTTGATAGCTGTCTGTCCTCTTTGTACTTGTTGGCACTAGTTTCGCCACAGTCACCAGATGCCAAGCCCTCCTGAAAAATAGACTCAACGTCTCCACAACATTTATCAGCAGATGGAAGCATGAAATGCTCCAGTCTCTTGGATGGTTGTGTTGATTTTGGACTTAATAAAACAATAACAACAAGTGGACCAGTCACTACCAGAGATGGGCAGTTACTGTAAACCGATTACTTTTTTCAAGTAACGAGTAAAGTAAGAGATTACTATTGCAAAAACGGTAATTAGATTACCGTTACTTTCCCGTAGGAACGCTGCGTTACTGCGTTACTACGACCGTGATTTTTTTGCCAGAATGTCTCATGACAATGACGCAAGCAAGTGCGACGTTCCTGACAACAGCTGTGTGCAGATCAACAATGGATCATATAGGGAGTGCGGGAGAGAGTATGAGAATGCAGTGTTTAAAGTGTGGAAGTACTGACCTTATTTTGAGTTTGATTCCATAAAAAGTGACAAAAACATTAGCGTGTGTTGTGCGTGGGAAGAAAACTTCTTTTTACAGCGAAAAAACCCCCTAAACTTCCAAGCAAGCACCGAGTGCGCTATGACGTAATGGGAAATTCACAGAGAAACTGCCGTATCCTTCCACTGACCGCTGTGGCACACCTGCACCAGGGTAAGCCTCCGCCTACCCAACTCCTGCTTTACAGGTGAAAATAGAGCAAACGGACCATTAGTCTTTGACTTTATTTATTTTCTGCTGTGTTTTACTTGCATCTATTTGAAAGACTGAGTGTAAACACAAAGTATATATATATTTTATGTGCTAGAATGTGCAGAAAATAGGTTTAAATATTAAACAAATTTCTTCCAGTCAGAGAATGTTGCATATAATTAAATTTTTGCTTGATGCATAAAGTTAAAAGATTAAAACTAATAAAACAAGTTTTAAAAAGGGACTTTTCCATTTGATTACATTTTGTATGATGGATTATGCAGAAAAAGTAGAATTGGGCGGAAAGTTCTATCGGTTTATCACCTGTTCAGGTTGTAAATCATTTTTTTAAAAAAGTAACTAAGTAACTAAGTAATTAATTACTCTTGAAAATAAGTAATCAGTAAAGTAACGGGATTACTTTTTTGGGGAAGTAATCAGTAATTAGTTACTGATTACTTTTTTCAAGTAACTTGACCAACACTGGTCACCACTACCTCCAACCACCAGTATTTAGGAGGCATGGGTCACATTATCTCCAATCTGTGAGAACCAATTTACGGACCCAGAACAGAGGTCTGCACTCTTTAATATTCAGAAAATCATTTCCTGTTAAGTTTGCTGCTCCTCCATTTAAAGATTCTTCATATAAATGTAACCGGTTCTCTTCATAATGATGTTAGTTAACATAAATGTCAATGAAATCTTGCTTATTGTTTTTCTTGATTTGAAGGGAACCACCACATGCCATCCCATTATTTTTGTAATAAGTTGGTGCAAAAGCAATTTGGATATGGCAAACTGTCATCTTCTCTTCAAGTGCAGAAATAAAACACAAGCTTATAGTTTTTCTACAGTAAACTTATTTTCTCTCCACTAAACTCCTACTTTGAGGATTAGAATTTACACAAACAGCCTTCATCCAATAACTCTAGATGGGGAAAGATCCCCCACCCACAGTCTCATTACTTGGTAATGCCTTTAGTCATATTTGATTGCTTGCCTCCATCTCAGATCCTCATTGCAGATGGGCCTCTTTGTCTTACCCTGCGCTAGGCACTAAGCGATGGCATTTCAGACCACAGTTCAGAATATTTCTTATTGTAAAAAACACATGTAGATACCAAAATGTGTTTTCACTGTTCCAGATAAATAAATACATTTTAAAGTAAGTGAGATAATATTAGGCCGTACACAATTAGCATAAACCTCATTTCCATGTTAAATGGGTACATACTGTGCTCATGCTGTGGCAAAATACATGCTAATTTGATTAAAACATAAATGAAACATAAATGAACCACATTAATGCAATCATTGTAGCTTAATAGCACAAAATCAAATTGGATTGCTCATAGTTGATACAGGTGGAAGATCCCTATGCATTTGGGGAAAAAAAAGCCAACAGTGACAACAAGAGCAAAAGCAATGTTTGTAGTCACTTTGGATTCTAACAAAATAACTAATTGGATTAGGGTTTAGATCTCTCTTTGCCTGACAGTTCTCTCATCTGTATGCTGCATGGTTATAATTCTCTCTGCAAGTCTGTCTTTGCCTACCTTTGACAATGTATGTTAAAATACATGCAACAGTAAATACAGTCTGATCATAATGTACTACTATCAATTAAGTGCCCAAAGTCAAACACATCAACGGTTTGATTTTTATTATAGAAACAACTGTGGCAAGATTATCATGCAGTGGTTAGAGCTGTCACTTCACAGCAAACTCTGACTCGGGCCAACTTAGGTGATGTTTACATTGACCTGGCCTACAGTAAATTCAGTAAACTCAGTTATCTCACATGAAGCTATGTGCCATTAATAATAATGATAATAATACTATTCAAAATTTAATATAAAATCTGGTAAGAGAAGAGAACAGCCCCTGAGCAGGTGAGACTTTTATTAATCAGCCAAGTTCCTTTGAGCAGATTCAAGCCTGCTGGTTCTTCTTTTCTGTCCTTTTTTTTTAAACTTAAGTTGAGTTCTTTATTTTCAGTTAGAGGAGCAGTAGTTTGTTTGGAAAACCTGAAAAATAACGAATAATAAATCTTGAACCTAATTAGAATTTTTGACAATTTTGCAGCCAGTCATTTTCTCTTTAAAAACTGCAACACTGTTAGGGGAGCATATGTTTTTGATGAGGTATGTTAAAAAAAAAATCCCTGTAGTTTACTACTGTTTTATTCTATGTCACTCTTTGCCTCCTGAGTTTGAGACATTTTAATTTAAAGAGCACTGACCACAGATGGGAAGTGGAAACATCACTTCCTAAGGAAGATGGATAGCTCCTTCCTTAGGAACTAATTAGCCAGTGTCTTCCAGGGCTCATGTTCAAATGCCAAGTCCTGAAGTTCCATAACTGTAGGGGACAGCCAAATAAGGATCCACAGAACAGACAGATAAACAGATGATACTAATTGTCTATTATGAAAGCTCTGTAGAGATCATCTGACTATTTTGAGGCCATTAGTGCAAATCAACTTAATTTGGATTTTTTTTAACCAAAAAGTCTGAAGCATTTTTACTGCTAATACACTTTATGATGTGGTAGTGAAATTATAGGAATTCACAGTGTGTAACAGACTTTAGGTAAGCTTTTAAGAGAAAATTCCATGATGTAATCCGGTGAAATTTTTAATGATCAAATTCAGGTCAGAGTGAAAGGATGTTCACATCACCTATACTTTCACCCTTCATTTTGTTTCTTCATATAAATGTCTAAAATTTTACATTTACCCTCCACTTTGTCTTTCCTCATCATGCAGTGTGAGTATGCCTGATGATCCCTGCACTGTAAGTGGATTTGCTGCTTTGCAGAATAGTGAGGTAGGCTGCAGCAATAAATTATAGTGTTTTCTGACACACTCCATTTTGATTTCACTCTAGCGAATTTGAATAGCACGCTGTGAGATACAATGGCTAATTGGCTGATCCATCTCAACATTAAAGGCAGTTTAAAGCACACTTAGTGTCTTTTCAATGGCGTTCAATGTTTCATTACAAGAATTCAATTCAAGGTAGAAAAAGTAATGGAAATGCAGAGATATGAATAGTCATCAAGTACTGAAAATCATTCATATGCACTCTTTGACAACTGTCAGTGCAACAATAAGCATAATTTGTGTCTAAATTATCCACTTCTTATTGTGGAAAGCGTGTAATGATGCTCTTGTGTAAAATCCAAATTTTTTTGCATAAATAGCTTGAAGTAAGCAGTTGGTGATCAAAGAGTAAATGTATACAAGTATAGACATGCATACATGCACACACACCAACACATGCATACACCCACACATATATGTAGTACATTTGTATGAATAAAGCATGGCAGTTATGCGAGTTAATATTTTACTGGTGCGTAACACATTACTTTAGTAGTGGTCGTAGGAAGACTTTCATCAGCATCGACTCCATAGACAGACAAAATGTATGTTTAAGGAGGGAGATGAAACCTAACCTTGAGTATTTACCAGGTGCCTCTTTGCTTCCTTTGCACTCCTCTAGTCTGCAGCTCTCATTCATTTTGCCCTGAGGCCGTGTTGATACTGAAGGTGTATAGAGCCCCAGAGACAGCCACGGTACTTTTTCATTCATTTGTGGTCTGTGTACAGATTTTTATCCCCGAAGCTCTGACTTACAGAACAGACATCTAAAACTTGGCTGCTGAATATTCAGGAGGTTAAAATAAGAGGACAGAATGAATCTTTGTTGATATTTCTTAATGTTAAAATGTCCAGCCGAAGACTGTGTTTGCAAGCATGGCACAAGTCTTTAAAAGTTCATTATAAGAGTGTCAGTATGGTAGATGATGATGATGATGACCATGGACTAAGAGGTGATCCCAATTTCTTTCTTGCAGATAAACAGAAATAGCTGTTATGTAGCGGCAGTTTTTGGATCTTGGTAACATATGATGTTTATGTGTGTGTTCTTCTGCAAAAGTTTATATGGTATGACAGCATGAATGGATGCCTGTATTTGCAAACATGCACACAAGCTTATGTGTGCACAACGATGTGGGTGTGAGATGGATTAGTTTGAGTGAATACTGCTGTGCACGGTGTAGCTAAACCCTTAAATTGGATTAATTCAAGGTGGGCTCTTAAAATAAAAGACTGCATTACCTTAGGTTGGTGTTTCCACCCAACTTTGTTGCCTTCAACAAGCCCCTTTGTTAAAAGTGATCTATTTATGTATTAAACTGTATGTATTTTCTTTTTACATACTAACCTTACTGTATGGTACACAATAGCCAAATTACAGAGGGGCAAATAATTATTTGGCCCCCTGCTGAATTTGTAAGTTTGCCCACTCAGTCTATCATTTTTGATAGTTTCATTTTAATGGAGAGAAACAGAATATCAACCAAAAATACCAAACAAAACAAAACAAAACACCACATTACATAAAAATGATAAATTGATTTGCATGTGATTATGTAAAATACGTATTTGATCCCAAAACAAAATAGTACTTGGTACTTGGTGAAGAAATCCTTGATGGCAAGCATTTCTTTTAAAACTTGTAGCTTTTCCCTATGGTTTCGTTTGTTTCCAAATCCAAGTGAACCAAAATGTGTCACTGTAAACCACATGAGAAAGGTTCTCATTGTGATTGTTTTGGTCCGCACCAGAGTGCGCTTGTGGTTTTGACACCTGCGCAAAAGAACCGCAGCCAGAGGGGAAAACAAATGAGAGTTTGATTTAAAAGGTTTAAACACCACAGGTGTGAAAACACCTTTATTGTGCTTCTTCCATTTCTTTGTTGCCTGGGTAGTGTGTTTTGGGTCATTGTCATGCTGGAAGACCTATCCACAACTCATCTTCAGTCCTCCGGTTGAGAAAAAGAGGTTCCTGTCCAAGATTTTACGGTACATGACTCTGTCCTTTGTTCCCTCAATGCGGTGAAGTTGTTCTGTACCCTTATCAGAAAAGCAGCATTTGTTTCCACCTCTGTGTTTGACTGGGGAGATGGTCTAGACGTGTGGTGGTCTAATGGTTTCTTTTGACTACAGCACTGTGTCTCAGGCCTTCTCTAAATTATTTAGATGTTTCACTGGCAAACTTAAACCTGTACATGCGCCGTCTTGAGCAGAGAGACCTTACAGACACTGCAAGATTTCAATCGATTAGGCCATAGTTTGGTATTAATAGTGTTCTTGGTGTATGTGGTCCCACTTGCCTTCAGCTCATTATTGGGTTAATCCACCACCGTCCCATGACAAGATCATACAGTATTGATAGTCAATTTATATTTCTTCCATTTCCTTATAATTACACTAACAGCTGCTATCCTCACACCAAGCTTCTTTGTGATGGTCTTGTGCAGGTCTACATTTTTTCCATCGTGTCATTTGACAGCTCTTTGTGGTGGAGAGGTTGGAATGGAAGAAATTGATTCTATGTACAGGTGTTTTTTTTATAAGTTCAGATCAGGAGTATCTGTAATTGATTGATTGATTGCCACATCTGTGGGAGACAAAATTGAGGCAGAGTTGTAACGGATCAAATAGTTATTTTACTCAGTGACATGCAAATCAATATATAATTTTTATGTAATATGTTTTTTCTTGATTTGTTTGGCTGTTTCTCTCCATTAAAATGAAATTACCACAAAAATTAGCAGTACGGGATCAAATAATTATTTCCCCCCACTGTATCTGTGTTTATGGTCTGATACTGCACCATACTGTGTTAACAAAAATCTCTATAAATAGCGGGGAAAAAAGTAAACTACAGTAAGTATTTAGTAGCATGCATTGCTTAGACAGTGCAAGGCAATAAACACTCTCAGTTTGATGTTTAAACACTGTCACACTGAATATAAATTCACACATACCTTAGAAATGACCTTCAGGGCCTGTTTTAAAATATTTATTGCCAGACAGAGGGGTCGGCTAGAGGCAGAGGTTTTAACAGCCCCACTTACCATGAATAAACTCTACCCCTTCAGAATGACTAATGTTATTATAATATTTGTGTCTCTTCTGCTCTCTTACTTGACCAGCTCCTTTAAACCTAGGGATACCCTCAAAACTGACGAAATGACTGTGAGAACTGAAACCCAAGCCAAAGCTCAACCAATGCTTGGATGATGTAAACCAGCTGCAGTGAAGTGTGAGTGCTCCCATTTACATCACCATTAATCCCCACGGCATGTTGTCAGCATGAATACAGATATTGGTATGGCCTGTGGACATGGATGTAGGTTTTTTTTTCCACTTGATTGAATGTTACTCATCTGTGATGTTCACAGTGGAATCCTTTCTCACAATATGGCTAAGTTAGCTTTTATATAAGAGCATTCAACGGAATCAGAATGTGATTTTTGTCATTAGCTCTGTTATTCTTTCCCTTTCGTGAAGAAATATGGACAGTATATGGATAAACACGGACACTTTTGGTGGGAAGCTGCAGATTATATTTGATGAGAGTCAGTCTCTGCGTGATTCCACTACAGGGAGTAATAGTTGTGCTACATCTGCAGTATACTGTATCTTTTGATTACAGTGACAATGGAATTTCTTTCCAAAAAATGTGCATATCACCAAACCTTCTGATTAAGTATGACAGACTAACTTCTGGTGATGCGAGCTTGATGTATGCAATAAGTCATTTCCCCGTGTAATTTATTGGCAGCTGATTGTGTAGAGGTTAAGCGATTAATTTCATCTACTGAAGTCTGACTTCATCTCTGGTGAGTGACTTGGCTGCACAAGGGAATGTAGATGAGGATGATACATACAGTGTCACTGCTCACAGAGCAATCTGAGTCAACATCAGCAACCTAATCTTAACGTAAGAGGAGTTGTGAAAGATGAGTGTCTTGGTCTCTTACTGCACTATATGAAACGGATAGCAAATGCTTAGATGTCTGGGAAGTATTAACAGGAACAAATGTGACTATTATAATTGCAAATGTAAGGTGAAACCTACAACTTAGATTTGATTCTTGCAAAGTAAGGCATCTGTTTTTTTTCTCCTGCTATATATAGCTTGTTAGATGAGTGAGGTAAGGAATATCATCCACCTTTTCTGAAGTAGTTCTTCACTGAGGGAATGTTGGTTGTAGACTACAGTGCCTCATGTTGGTGCGCTGTGGCCCTTGCATGGACACTTTGACATTCACATAAAGGACACTCTGGGTAAAAAAGCTATTGCTTTGCCTTTGCCAGCAATGGTTGCATTGCTGGTATTGAGGATGTGTCCTTCAGCTGTGTTTGCGGCTCACTTATACTGTAGACAGAACAAAGAAGTCTCCTCAGGGGATAGGTCTCTTCATAGAGTCTGCGACAGGTGAGGGATGGTTTAAAATCCACTCGATATGTCTAAACAGATAGATATGACAGATGAGCATATGTGTCCTTCCCACTTTTTATGATGTGTAAATATAACGAATGTCAGACATTGCTTAGGTATTTAACCCTGACTGCTCCTTAAACAGTAGTTGACTATCTAGAACAAGGGTGGGCAACTCCAGGCCTCGAGGGCCGGTGTCCCTGCAGGTTTTAGATGTGTCCTCGAACCAACACAGCTGATTTAAATGACTAAAGTAGCTCCTCAACATGTCCTGCAGTTCTCCAGAGGCCTGGTAACGAACTAATCATGTGATTCAGGTGTGTTGACCCAAGGTGAGATCTAAAACCTGCAGGACACCAGCCATCGAGGCCTGGAATTGCCCACCCCTGGTCTAGAAGATGCGGACATGAGTCAAATACACTGAGACCATACTGTCTATAATTTTACTAGTACACAGTAAAAGTAGTTGGTGGTCTCCTGCTTATACAGCCCATGAGGTCATTCTTTTATAATGCATATGTCACCTGAAATTCATAATCCTTGATCTGTTCAGAAATAATTTTTAGTTTAGGAGAGTTTATATATAAGGTTAATCCACCCTGGAGACGACCTGTTCCAGCATGTCTGCCAGTGCAGTGCTGTTAGTTCGTAGTTTATAGACCATTGTCTGACACCTACTGACACGATGCATCTCACAAGCCTTCATGGTTTTTTTTAAAGGTGACTGTCATTTCTCCTACAACCACACTAAATACAATGTTCAGCTGTTCTCTTGGAGTCTAAAATAGCCCAGACCTTTACGTGTGCTTTTATTATTTGATATTTCCTTCCTCCATAAGTAGCTATAATGTTTTCGCTCAAAGGTACAAAAAGTTCTTCAAGTTCCAGAGTGAATGCAGGAAGGAAAAAAAGTATTACCTACTTTACATTGTTTTAATGGTAAGTGTAGAGGACTTTTTTCCTAACTAGAACTAATATTTACATCATTGCAACTACTACAAATTGTACAATGTCTTTTTAAAATTCTTTTTATTTTAATATATCAAGATGTAAAGTTGTTTACTTTACATCCTTTAACATTACAATCATTTTTCAAGAATGAAATATGTTCTGATAGGAAACTTAATTGAATTGTAATTTCTTATTGTCTTGCAATAAATAGCAATATATACTGGCATATGCGTAATATGAACAGGCTATAAGCTCTAATGCTTTCCTGTGCAAATGACGAAAAGAGTGCTTTTGTTGGCTTATGAGCCTGTGTACTGGATGACCGCTCAGAAAAGAAAAGAAAAAAGAAAAGAGAGCAGACATCTTGCTATATATCTTCAAAGTAAGGAAAGCTTGAAGTTTTTAAATGAATTCTGGGGAATTGAGAGACATTGCTGCAATGTTTTAAGGGAACTTAACTTCATCTTTCAGTAGTACTGTGGTTTTCCTTGTGCATGTGTGTTTAATATGTGTGAAAAAATGAGAAAGAAGCAAAGAGGAACAGAGGGAGAGATGGGGTGGGAGCATAATTACATGCTTTCAGGCATAAGCAAGCAAAGTACTTACAGTATGGCTTTGGTGGAACTGAATTAAAAATTCTCTCTTTATCCTCCATCAGCAACTTGACACACACAAAATGATTTCTTTTAAGATGTGAAGTGACCCAGATGTTGTGGCAGTAAGCAAAATCATTTAGACACTTGGAATGGAAGGCTGTCAGGCTGCACGATAAGTCTAAAATACTGAGATAAAATGTTTGCCTCAAACAACAAATGTGGTTATATTTTCACTCATCTGTTTTGTGACTTCTAGCAAGATAACCCAGAAGTTAATCAGTGGATTTGGATGAAATGTGGTGACAGATGGCCAAATGCCCAAGGTTCAGTTGATCAGATTTTGGTGATTTCTGGGTTTGGGATGACTGCCACAGGGAAATGATCGTTTTTAACTCGCATGTATTACAGCAAGTTAACCTGTTAGTTGACATAGTTTAAATCAAAGAGCTTTTGAAAATAATTTGATTTATACACTACAAGTATGTTCATATACAAATGCAAATTGATGACAAAATGACATTATTGGATAAAAGTCAACCTTGCTTGGAACAGTTGAAATTATTTTTGATCAAAGTATGCCTACCAACAGGAGAAAACATGCAAGTCTTGTAAGTGATGTCACATGCATAGTAATTACAAAACATAAACATATGGAACATAAAACAGTATGTGTGCAGAAGCAACTAGTGACTTTTTAGAGGGAATAAGGTTTTAACCTGTGATTCACAGTAATAAGTAATCAACTGATTATGAAAAAAAACCCACTTAATAATACATAGTTGTGATCAAACATTTACATACACTCATTATGGGTATGTACGTCATGCTAAATTTGGACTTTTATTTCTTTGATCTGTTCTTTTCTTTTTCCTGGGTGGAATGATTGTACATTATACATCCTTAATAACTTTACAAAACAAGCATTTGGTGCGAATGTTTGAATCTATTTCAGATTTTCTCTCATCCAAAGAGGAACAAAAGTATACACATAGGCTCAAATGTATACACTGATAAAAATTAATAAGTAAATAATTAAACGAACACTTTGAAAATACATCTCAATGGAAAAACTCATGCTGACAAAAGTGTCTGACAACAAAAGACAACAAAAATCCCAACATTGTAAATGAAAGGATGGAGCTAAAAAGGTAAAGGAGAAAAATAAAAAGAAACTAGAAATAGATGCAGCAAAATGTGTCAAATTTATCAACGTTTTTGCTGTCGGGGTTGCAGCAGTCATCAACCATCAACAGCAGTACCAGCCACAACTAGTAACTGTTGCTAGCACTAGGTTTGCAGTGCATCGCAGGAGGAGGGACAGCAGTCCCAACAACAGAGTAAGGAAGAGACAAAGGATTTCAATTCAGCTCAATGATATCAGAATCAGAGAAACTTTATTGATCCCAGAGGGAAGCTGAGTTGTCATAGCAGCATATGCTATATACATACAACAGAAAACAAAGCAATTGTATAAAATAAAGTGTAGAAATGGAGATTTAAATATTAACATAAATATAAAAGCAACAAGTATTAACACTGATTCTGGGATACTACAGATATTATATTGTGTTATCACATAGTTGACTAGTATTTGGCCATATAAACATGAACTTTAAACTTTATTTCAGTTATGTCTTAATAATGGCTTGACATTTACACTATGGGGAAAAGGGATAAAGCAAAGTTGAGATAAGCCATTTTGAGGGCATTTCTGCATATAGTTTTAATATGCAGATTTAATAATCTGCAAATACAGCACAAAACAAATCAAACCAAAATCCCACCTAACTAAACAGATGGGTCTCATAAGAAGTAAAGTTATATTTTGCATATTCATAAATGTAAAAATAAATTAATAAAATTAAACTAAAAATCTAATCTAATCTAATCTAATATAATATAATCTAATATAATATAATAATAAAATTAAAATTGATTTATTTAGAAATCGTCCTGGTATACGTCAAACCTAAAGGGTGCACTCCTATAACGTTGGATGACTTGTGATCTAGCTTTTGGGACCTTGTAAAGTCACAGACCTGTGTGACATCATGACTTTGATAGAGGGTACGGCAGTAGTAAAACTGAAAATCCATATAACCATTAGGCCAAAGGAAAGTCAAAGCAGTCACTCCCTGAGATCCTAGAAAGGAAGAAAAATACACGTGAAGTTCTGTGTATAGTTCTTTTGTAGAACCTTGCTTAGGAAGCAGGTGAGTAACGATAGTATTACAATACATCAATATTTCCAGGAAATTAGCAGTACTTCTGATTAGACGGGTAGCAAGACTATGTGTGGTACCTAACTTGCTAGTAAATAGCAAAGACATATTTATTAGGGCTGGGTATCATCACTGATTTCTAGAATCGATTCGATTCCGATTCAATTCGATTTGAATCTGGGAAATTTTGCCTCAGACAGTCAGAAATATTATAATTCAGATCAGTACATTTACATATTTTTGTATCTATAAAAAGGAAGCTGACACTTTCCAGACTTTATCAAAGGTGTAAGCATCACAGCAGATGCCTTTGTGTCAAAGTAGCTGAAGATAAAACACAGAAAAACATGAAGGTGATTTTCCTGGCCTGGGATTTTATAAAAAGATTCTGCAGTACATCAAAAAAAAACAAAAAAAAAACATTAATCAACTTATGAACGTTACCTCTGAAGTTACAGCGATTTTATTAGAGACACTTTTGCCGCTGGTTCGGTCAATATTGTTTGGAGGGAGATAAAACTAACAGCTTTAGAATCAGCACAAAAAGGGCATAAACACAAAGCGCGGACCCGCCGAAACATCAGAATCAGCGAGCTGTCGGCTTTCAGCCCCGACCGTGTCCGTGCCGTCAGGTAAGAAAGGCGACATCTCACTGATTCTGATCCGCGGGTCCGCGCTTTGTGTTTACGTCTTTGTGCAGAAGCTGTGTACCTGCTCTCATTTACTGTTTTAAATGTTTGGTGGTTGTCAAAAGTTTGTGACGTTTCACCTAAGACTCTGGAATTTTGGGCAAAATACATTTATATAAAAAAATCGATTCAGGATTTTAATGAATCGATATCACGTTATCCAAGCCAGAATCGATTTTAATCGATGAATCGATTATTAAAACCCACCCCTAATATGTATACCTTTTAAATGGTAAATGAACTGATTCTTATATAGCGCTTTTTTTTTTTTTTTTTTTTTTTTTTTTTTTTTACTGAAAGCGCTTTTTACAGCACGCTGCTTTCAACCATTCACACAATGGCTCTGGTTTGCATGAGAGCATTTGGATTTTGAATTTAAGATGTAGATAGGAATTTGAGGGTCTCAAGCCCCATCACGCAAGTGACTTTGTAGAAGCAAAATTGTAGTGATTTATGCTATAATTTCCCAGTCAAGCAGACTTTTTCATTTGGCTTTCAAACTGTTTTTCTTCTTCTTGTAACTCATTTTCAGAAAGAGTGGCATTTAAAATCAAGTACACACTCTATATGACTTGTTTCTCTTCTTCATCAGTCTATTAAAAGATTGGTGCTAAAAATAGATATTTTATTAAACATTTTTTTAATTATACCTTAAAAAAATTTACATATTGTACTTCCCCCCCATATTTCTGTTCCTTTTATTGAAAGGACAATCCCACCTGTTCTTTACTCCCAACATTTAAACTTCCCAAGGGCATAGATTTGGCATGGACGGAAGGGACATGTCCCCACCAATATTCAGCGATTATTGAATTGTCCCCACCAATAATTTGATCTATTCCAGTAAAGAAAATCAAACCCGATAGAAAGAAAAAAACGATCTGTCAACATCTCATTCGTCCAGCGGTGCAGAAAGAGTTAAATTACGTTCTCTACTGGAGTCCTACCTCATGTGACAAATATGGCCAATGTGATTGGCTGTGCCTTTCAGTGAGCTCTGTTTAGTTTTAGCAGCGGCAAGCCTGCGCTGCAAGGAGGAGAGGAGGATGGCAGCACAAAGGAAGAACCTGGATGTAAGTATTTTTCAAAGAAACCTGCAAGTCACTTAAAGTGAAGCTCACTCATAAAATGTGTCCATCATAATAACGTTACAGGCTATGCTAGGCTTTGGCCCACATCAGTCTAAAATTGTATGTAACCACGAATAACGTGTTTTGGAAACTAACTGCACAACAGGCAGCACTATTAGTTCTCTTAGTCTCAGAGTAGCATTTCTAATTTTGATTGAAACTGTCAGAGAAAACGGCAGCTTTGAGCAGGCCAGGATATTAGTTTACAGAGGCTGTTAAAATTATATGTCTAACGTTAAAATGTTGGTGACACAATAATTTCATCCTAATGGCACTGACATATTCATAGGGTTAGTTTTTGAGACAAAATGTCATGAGGTAGTCATGATTTTGCAAATATCCACCTTGTAGTGCAGTTTGCACAAATTGTTTTAAAAATGCACTCACCCTACAAACAGTTGTTGTGTGGGACACCAGTAGTCCATGTCTGTTGCTGTAACAGTAGTTCATGTTTAGAATAGAAAATCTCAGCTCACTGATTTGATAGGGGCAATAGTGTAGTGTGCCTAAACTGTTGCATAATTTTGCTGAAAGATTTTATGGACAAAAACCACCAGGTCATTCAGTGTTCCCTTAGTGCCAAAATATGACAGATGCTGGTGTACTATAACTGAAGAAATGATGTTAAGTCCTTAAAGTCATGTTCTTTTATTGTCATGACTGTATTTGAAGCTATTTTTATTTTTGTATGATACCTGATTTATATGGATTATGGCTGAAGTAAACTAAAGCCTAAAATACTTAGTCAGCCATTTGTTTAATAGTAATTTAACATTATATAATTCACATATAAAACTATGAATTGTGATTTTAAATGGTTTAAAAGCACATAGAATAGCATATGTAGGCAAGTATATTTCTCCTCTTTTTATTAAGAAGCAAAAACAAAAAGGGGAAAAAAAAAGAAACAGGGCAGAGTTCGGTGGTTGAATCATCCGTCCCCACCAATGCCAAAACCAAATCTACGCCCTTGAAACTTCTGCTCAGGGCAAACCTGGAATGGTACATTTGCAACTTTGTATATATGTGGATGTATGCTCCATAATAACCAGGCAATGCTCTAATGCAGTCTCGGTTGGAGAGGGTTTTTGTGCTGTCCACTCTTATATTAGAAATAATCAAATCAAGACGAAACAATTTAAAATCAAGAGCTACAAATCATGTTTCTTTTAAATGCCTCCACATAGCAGGTGGTGCTAACAAGCACCAGGTGCTGAAGCCAAGCAAAAAGAAACCAATCAGAAATAAAAGGGGCTTTTAGGGAAGATAGTAAGGAAACAGGATATAAGACAGCTTGTTTCATACAGAGGATAAACAGAACGGCCAGTAGAAACTAAATAAAAACTTCATGCAAATCTACTCTGTTAGAGTCCAGGAATAAAAACTTTGAGCTCGAAATGATCAAAACAGGCCCACTTCAAATAATGAAATTGAGATACTCTAGCATTTTTTTTTGTTGTTGCTATATTTGAAAAGTTATGGTAAGTGTCCTTTCTCCCTGGTCTTATTTTAAGTGTATACTCTGATTTGTGTTTGTGTGTTGCATTACTGTATTAATAGCCACAAGTAAAGCCACTGCAGGGTATCACTCTTTTCAGTGAGTCATGTGAGGCCAATTGCTTCAGGAAATACTTGTAGCTGACAAAGACGTTTTATTTCTGCCTTTCTACGTGTGCTGCAAATAAAGTGAAATTGTGCAGCTAAAGCACGTCTACAGCTGGTTCTAACCTGGTCAACCCCGCAAGCCTGGTCTTGTCCCATTTTAAGAAGTCACCCCTAATCTCTGTTGATGGTTCAGGCACACTGCAATGTGTTCCCCACTGGCAGACTTCTGAGTTGTCCCCCATGCATAATATCCATGCAATTCTGCTTCTGACAGATATGTGTTGTAATCTCTTTGAAAATGAGCATTTGCAACATGTAAGAGCCTCAAAGCTGCGGGTCTGAGGAGTGTAAGGGAGAAAATGACATAGAGAAACTGCGGTGTAATAAAATCCCTGCCTTGAGTCTGGCCTTTTATCTATGCTTGGTAAAGAGTTAGTAGCAATTCTTTGAAAACAGTTAGCCTAGTGACTTTTTTTAATAGATTTATTTTATTCAGGATAATGAATGTTGTGTTGGCATGCCATTAATGTGTGTGTTGGTAATATAACAGTCTGTTTTCCTCATTTATTTTAACACAATTGGTGAGCTGGTCGTAGCCGGTCTGCTTTGTTAAGACATTATAATATGCATGCTTTGACATAGATGTGCTATGACATCTGAAAACATGGGAAGTCTTGTTTTGATTTTTTTTCATATGACTAGCAGTTAATGTTTAAATATATTTTAGAGATAACTTGTTTTTTTTATGTTTCCAAAAGACTTAACCCTACATTTAGAAGATATTGACTTAATACCATGTGAAATAATGTAAATTTGCTTTCTCAGTATTGAATTTCTTCCCATGGTTTCACTAGGGCGTGAAACACAGTAATCAAAAAGACTGACTTCTGGTTTTGGTAATGGTCAGAAAAGCAATATTGATGATGATACTCTGCCTTCGCTAGTACTTTGCACTTGCGAGACTGTCACATTTTGCTAATGGAAGTCTAAAAGCTTCCTCAGATGTGATTGTCTTATTAAAAATTCTTCACATAAGACTCTAAACATGAACGTCATTTGGACTGAGTAATGGAGATAATTAAAATCAATCTTGGTGTACCTAAGTAATTAAACTGGTCAAAACTGCAAGATGGTTAATAGCTGACTGGTCATTTACTTTGACGACAAGTTTACATTCAGGTCAAGGTTTCAGAAGATGAAAGGCAATTCCATTACTACACATTTGGATAGTAATTTAGCCTAATTAATGATTTAAGAAATACATACAGACTATTGAAAGAGATGGCATCATTAAGCTGTGCTATCTGATGTTCCTCTAGGCTCTGTCCTCCCTCCAAAAACCTAATGACTAAGACACCCTTTGAGAGAGTTTATCATAGATGAGCAAGTCCGTGGCCTTGAAATTAAGCTGTCAGGGCCTTTGCACACAAAACTCAAAATCAGCCACTGGACATTGCTGGATTGTGAGTGCGCTTTACTCTTGTCTATTTTGTTGGTGTAACCAATAATGTCATATATTGACACTATTAACTGCATAGCCAGTCATGAAGTTAAGCGGGCAGTCAGAAAAAGCATGCATCTAAAACTTCATGTAACTTTAAAGGTATAATATACTGTATTTGGCAATTCAGAAAAGATCCAGTCACACCACAATTGTCTTTCCTTTCCTTTCTTGTGAGGGTATTTTCTGGTTCCTTTTGGCAGCTTAATGCTTAAAAGCTAGGCAGTCTTTTCTACTATCAGTCCTCAGATGAATTCCCACATGACTGCACCACTACTGTTTGCAGGTGTCTGACAGAAAACAAACACAAAGGTCGCATCGCTGGTTTGTGAAACCAGCTTGCACAATTGATTCATGTCATCTTGTTAGATGGTCCTAGTGACAGACCTGTTTAAACCTTTTGTGAGGTTTCATACAACCAACTTAATGCTATATGAAAAGGTGGAAGTAAGTGAGGCAGGCTTGTTTTTAGCTCTTAGATATGTATCGAGCAACATACCTTGAAAACAATACCATAGTTTCTACTCATGAGAAGGCAATGCCATAATTACAGCGTCACCTTAGTTTCTGTCTGACGCTGTTTTCTGTGTTCCCTCTGTCTGTGTCTAGCTGTTTTTCTTCTGTATTACTTGTTTTTCCCTTTCTTAGTTAATGTTAGTTAATTCTTGTGTTATTTAAATGGTCAGTTCCTCATTTTATTTTCATTATTTGTACTTTTATCTGTATGTTATTCTTTTCCCCACTCAAATTGTTTTCAGGTTAGCTTTGCCAATGTGTTACTATGCTTTTCCCTGGCATGGATACACACACACCCACATACAAAGAGGGATATGTATATGTATATATATATATATATATATATATATTAGGGGTGCAACAATACTCGTATCGATATTGAACCGTTCGATACAGTGCTTTCGGTTTGGTACGCATGTGTATCGAACAATACAAAATTTTTAATTTATTTTATCAACTTTCCTTCTGATGATGCTGTCTGTGTTGAGCGCTCAGTGGATCTGCGCTCGACAGTGCAGCCTAGGCGGAGTAGTCGAACGCAGATTCACTGAGCCCAGGGCAAGCTAGCGAGACAGAAGTTAAGCTCTCATTGCAACATGGCAAATTGAACCTCCCCCACCCTCATTCAGATCTGGCGTTTGGAACTATTTTGGTTTTCATGTGAGGTATGACCCTGAAGGTAAGCCTGTCATGGACTAAAGTAAAACAGTATGTCGGATGTGCCACGCAATGCTCAATTACATGGGTGCAGTGGCGGTCCTAGCCTGTTTGGCGCCCTGGGCGAACACTCCCTCTGGCACCCCACTCCCACACACACACACACACACACATACATACATAATGACAACGACTAATTAATATTAAAATCTGTAACATAATGTATTGTTTGGAGTTTAGTCTGTTACTGTTACTATTTTTACCATTTTTTCTTGGAGCAACTGTAACTCACATAATCTCCTTATGGATTAATAAAGTATTCTGATTGTTTCAGGATACGTAACCCGCCATTATCCAATCACACATCTGCTTGCCTGTATCTTTCGTTTCTACTCTTCTTTTCTCTTTTTTTCTAAACTGAGCACCTGATTGCTTTGAACTGTTCTTGTCCATCTTGGTTTTAATTTTGCACAGTATGAACAGCCATCCCCCAACTGGAGGATCACCACAACATAACCTAACAGACCTACACCTTAGTTCACAGATTCACTTTGTTTAGGGTTTATTTCTGGGATTTCACACAACCCAGGATTCAAATCAAGAATACATAATGGGCTTGGATTTACAGCATTATGAATGAAATGTGTTCTATTTGGAAGCAGCCGGCCCCCCTCAACGTTTCGATGTGTTGTGTGTGAGACTTTAAATCATCCAACTGTGAATTATAAATTTTAAATTGTTATTGATCCCTTTACCCCTGGTCCTAAAGTGTATATTTATTTTCTTACTCTTCTTATATATATTGTTTGTTTACTTGCACTGCTGTAACTGGAGCCTTGTCGTCTCCTCTCTCTATATACTGGACTGGATGTAGCGGAGATGACAATAAAGTTTACCTTGACTCCAGCAGCAGGCGCACCGAGGGCTCGTGCGCTCACTTTTCGTGTATAGAATTTCGAAAAAACATCGGTGCAAATGACAAGTCTGTATTAAATTGTCTGGTGTTTTTGTGTTTGTTGGTTTGTTTTTATTTTGTTTTATTTTGGGGGTGGGTTATTAGATGCTGCTCCAGCCACCAGTGAATCCCCCGCCGCCCCGGCCTCTCCTCTCTGCGCCGCAAGCAGCAGGCGCACCTCGCAAACGGAGGGCGCCCTTACTCCCAGCAAATGGGCGATAGAAAACCGATCGGTGCCTGTGACATTCCCAATATGTGCTGGCTGATGTCGGGGCAGCATGAGTACGAGCAATTTTTTATTTTTTATTTTTTTTTGCCGATGCCCGTGATGCCGCCCCCCACCACGATGCCGCCCTGGGCAACCGCCCGTGTCGCCCGTATCAAAAACCGCTACTGCATGGGTGGGAACTACTGCGTTAGCGCAGTTAGTTCGTTAACGTGTTGGCCATCCAGCCCCAAGCACGGGGCGATCCGCGGTAGCTCGTTAACGGAGATTTGCCGTGTTGTGGCGTTAACATCATTTCAACGAGATTAACGCTGACAGCACTAGTGGGAACACAATGAATATGACTGCAAATTTACTCCGACATCATCCTAGTGCAAAGACAAGTGGAAGCAGACAAAAACAACAAGCACGCATGCTACAAACTTTACCCCAGTCATTTAGACAGCCGTTAGCACATGATTCTCCTTATGGGGACCTGATATGTTTAATATGCTGCTGAGAATATAGCCCAGAAGAAGCGTATAGTATAGCTTTTATTTTGGAAAGAGCCATTTCTCTGTAATAAACTCTCTTTTCCAAAGATGAGTGATTTCTGATCAGATAGATTTATTATTTTATTACTTTGTTGTTTCAGCAACATTAAATTTAAAAACTGTACTTTTGAGTTAAAATATATATTTATAATTTTAATAAATGACAAATTAAAAAGGCATGAACATTTTTTTTGTATTGAAAAAATATCGAACCGTGACACCAAAGTATCGAACCGAACCGTGAATTTTGTGTATCGTTGCACCCCTAATATATATATATATATATATATATATATATATATATATATATATATATATATATGTGTATGTATATATATATATATATATATATATATATATATATGTGAGGGCATTTAGAGGTGGTGTGGGTGATTTGGCAACAAAATGGTGAAGAGGGTGCAGACATGTCCTGAACTTGAAAGTACAGCTAAACTATTGCAGTGTCCAATAGGTTATCTGAAACACTAACTGACAGCCAGACTGTAAATGCAGCTATGCTACGCTATGCTATTCTTCGTTGGCCTGTTTTGTCGGGAGGACAAATTGGACAACGATACCGGAATAAAGATAAGGCATTTATTTTTTCCCTGACAATTTTTAAAAAAATTTTCTTCTTTCATCAGCACTGAAATAAGCCAAACAGAAAGGTCATTCTCCTCCAAGGTCAATGCCACTGCCCTATCCTGCAATTTTAATGAAAAATATCAAGATCTGCACTACAATTTAATGTGTCCTTTCTTTGCCCATCCACACCTCTCCAACTTTTCTGAAATTTGACTGAGCAGTTCTTATGCAATCTTTCTGTAAAGATGATAATCACATACATTCAGTTGAGCTTAGTTGGAAAATTATAGAGGTGACAGGAAAACAAGCACATTTACTTAATGAGTCACCACCCTGAGTCACTCAGAAAGAGTACTTGATTCAACAGGACTGGACTGATTTCCCCCCCACTTGGAAAATTGGCAATACTGAGGAGGGGGAATTCAAATTCCCCAGTGTTGTCCTAAAACAAGAGTAGATTTCCCAGATATTGCATCAGCTGGATACATACATATTTGCACTTAAAGGGGCTTCTCCTGGTGTCAGCTACCCCCCCAACCCCCCCAAAACCATATGTTGAGCCCTAGATTTGCATGAGTTTGGAGGTATGTGTGTCAGTGTGTCATATGACTGTGGATTGTATATGTGTGTGTGTGTGTGTGTGTGTGTGTGAGAGAGAGAGAGTGCAGTGGGGGTGCATGTCCCCACAGAACCTACATCATATATTAGTTGTAGTTAAATAAAAAAATAAGTTAGTACTGAACAGCATTATATTGAAAATATGTGTGTGATTATGGCTGTTTAGAATTTTCTTCTTTGGACATGTGCAGAGAAAGGAGGGGAAGGATGAGGAGAATGAATCTAGTCCCTTGTGTTTGGAAATAGTGAAAATTATAAATATGTTATACTATAGGCCAATTGAACAGTGTCACTCAAAACTGAATATTATTTCTTTAATTTATTTGAATTAACAGATTTAAACTGTAATAATGTGTATTCAATAAGCAGCTGCTGACTGTTTGACACACCCTTTGGCAGTCAACAGACAGAATTGTTAATGTTTAATTTGGGGTAAGCAAGTTCTAAACGATAACTGGAAAGGCAAGAGGATTCAGGACAATCGTCATTAATGAAGTCAAGTCTATCTGTGTCGGGTTTCCTCTTCCTCTCAATTTCTCAGATCCCAAATAAAAGACTAAAGACCAGTTTAAGAGTCAATGACTGAACAAAGCATGTGGACAGAATTTGGACTCTTGAAACCCTACATACAGAGAGTAAAGACCCCTCTTTGTATGTAGGGTTAGATGCCATATGGACAGCAACACGTTCAGCTCTGTTACCCCAATAAATTGTTGTTGACACTGCCCTCTAGAGATGTGTGATAGTGCATTTGTGCTGCAGACCTTAACCAAGAAACCCTCCAGCCTCCTCTCTATCCTACGAGCAGTGAGGGGTAGCACTGTGGGACGGTGCCTAGCTCTTCATTTGCATGTTCATAGGTGTTTGAATATACTGGTGCAGTGTCCGCTGTAACAGGCATGTTAACATCAGTGAAGTTAAATAAAAGAGTCAATTAACGTTTTTTTTTAAAAAAAAACTATTTTAACCACTAGGATTATTATGAAGTCAAATTGATAAAAATGAGACCACCACACATCTCAAAAACCACAAACTCAGCACTGCAATAATTGTATTACTAGTCTCCAGCCATACACCCACCACGTTTATAACAGATCAGAGATGTAAGGACAGGTGAAGAACAGACCTAATCAACCAGTCACATGAGAGCAGCTCAGTGCATTTAAGCATGTAGACATGGTCAAGATGAACTGCAAAAGTTCAAACCAAGCACCAGAATGGGGAGGAAAGATGATCTAAGTAACTTTAAATGTGCCAAGGTTGTTGGGTAGTCTGAATGTTTGAGAAACTGCTGATATACTGGAATTTTCACACACAGTCTCCAGATTTTAGTCCAATAGAGAAACTTGGAGATGTGGTGCAACAGGAGATTTCCATGGCTGATGTCGAGCTGACAAATCTGCAGTCACCATGTGATACAATTTCAATGTGGACCAAAACAAAATTGAATCGATGCCACAAGGAATTAAGGTAGTTCTGAAGGCAGGACAGAGTCCAAACCGGTACTAGCAAGGTGTATCTAATAAAGTGGCCATTGAGTGTACATGCATAAGTTAGTATTCCTACCTAGTGCTTTGTAGGTTGTAATAATAAGAGTGTATCTACCACTAAGTCTGTGCCTTCTAGAACACACCTTTACTGGGGTTCCTGCATTGTCAAAGGTCTTACTGTTTCGCTGCTGCACAGATCAATAAAAATATATTGTCTTGATATATTGAGTCGGCTTTGCAGAAAATGGGAAACCAATGACTTTATTCAACTGCATTCATATTTTTTTGAAGAATGGAACTGCCATGATGGTGGCTGTCTTCCCTAATAACCTGTTGCCTGCACTTTGAATGAAAACCCAGAGGACCATTTCACAAAAGGGTTATATTGTCAGAAACATAATTTCAGAGTAAAACCTAGCAAACCAAAACTGACCATGCTAAGGTGATGCTGATAAGAATGGCACAGCCTGAGGCACTCGTCAAACTTTGGCAAATCTTGGAGTATGTACAATACTTGCAGTGAACTCACTCTTGAGCATGTCTAATGATTTTTGGAAATGATCACAATCTTAGAAAATACCAAATCCTTCAGTCTTCATCTTATTTTCAAAATTAGCCGTAAAACTGATCCAGCTCTACGACAGGAAGGAAATGCTAATCAAGGTTTCATTGTTATAGTTTGTACCATACCAAAGCATGCGGTTTTGGTAAAAGCGATATGCTTTTTGATGTCGGTAATGTCAAAGTATTAAAAAAAATAGCACAGGACCTGCTGCTTGCATGACAGATGTTCCCTAATGATACAAATGATTGCAGGCAATTTGAGAGAGAAGGGCAACTTTTACCAGTCAGGCCAGTTCAATAAAACAGGCACTTATTAAACTCAAATACATCTTTATGGATTTGCTCCAGCAAAATACTCTTAATATGTACACTTAATATCTTCTCCAGTAAGGGGGATTTTGAGCACTAATCGTGAGCACCCACATGGTAAGAGTGTATGACAATAACAAGATTTAATACATCATGTAATGGTCCTTTCACTTGATTAACAGTTTACTTTTTAATGCATAACACTGGGTAGAAAAGAAACACGTTTTCCTGATAATTAACTCATCAACTAGATGACTAAGAAGTGCATTATTTATATGTAACCTATGCATATTCTTGTACGCTATATACTATACGGAGCACAAGGATCTCTACAAATGTTTTTTTTATAAAAAGAAAAATCCAACGGAAATAAATCGGCTTAATGGGCAGAATTAGAGGGGTCTGAATCCAGGGTAGGATTAAGGAAAATTGTGTGAAATAAAAGAGCGAGTGATCAGGAATGACTGTGCGTCTGTCTGGAGGGGGAGGGCGGGAGGAGAGAGAGGGAGAGAGAGAGAGAGAGAGAAAGAGAGAGAGACATTTTCATCCAAACCGCTCCGTTTTTTCCACAGCCTATCTCTGCTGCGCGGCTAAGCGCAGCTCCCTATTGTTTAAACTGTGAGGGGGGAAAAACATTCCGCTTGTTCTATAAGCGCACCCAGTGAGTCATTTTTTGATGTGATGCTCGTTTATGACTGCTCTGAATGCTGCATTCATTTTCAACTTCTCCGAATTCTCCACTTAGACTTGAGCTGCATCATGAATAGTTTGGGGGCACCTTTGAATCGCATACCTCTGGAATGGTGGGGATTACACAGCCGAAACCTGGAGGGCATGTAAACGCAGATGGAGTTTGGGATTTATTGCAAAATAAGGGAAAGATGACCGTCTTCTCATTGTGCTTGCTCTTGTGCGCAGATCTACTGGATTTAGCCGTCGGTAAGTCTGACCCTTTCATGCCATTTTCACGCAGTAGGAACCTCTCACAGCTTTCCGATCTATGCGTGGGGTCTAACAATATTCGAACTGTCAGTGAGTTGAGGCATTCGTTATGTGACAGCGAATTAGGACTACTAACTGACCATTAACAGGACAGCCGGGTGGAGGCGATCGGTACCATTCTTGCCACATGCCAACTTTCACCCTACTCACTAACCAAGTCGTGGAAGAGTGAAACCAACGAATAATGGTCGGATTCAGTTCAGGCTGCAAGATGTGCGGTGTGCGTGTCTATGTACTAAATGGAAACGGAAGAAGAACGGTAGCAGTAGGCCTAGTTATGTAGTTAGTCTTAATTCATCTGCATCGACTATCACGACCAGCTTGCATGACAGCACCTACTTCTGAGTACCGCACAAGTATAGCTCCAATGCTGAAGCGCACTCCAAGGTGTTTGTTGATCGTGGGTTTTGCACACCAGATAGCGCCTGAGCTCAACAGATATTAAAGTTGATGCGCTGAAAAACATTAAAGTGCGTCTTTTAATGCAGATTTCCGCCTTCAGCGCGGTCTGCACGGCACAGCGGTGGCATCATTGTCGCGTGTTTTTATCCTCCGTTGATGTGTTTCGATGTTGGGGGATGAGAGCACAGCACTGATGATATTTTACGCGAATCCTGAATGTTAACCAACATATATAAGCTATGTTTTACAGAATGCTCAAGCTGCGAGCTATAGGGTTGTCTTTTTAGGGCAGAGAGTGGAGTGGTGATGGGACTAGGATGTTGCACTGCAATTTAGGAAAAAACACATTCAAATATGTGTAGCAGATAAGAATCTGCCCTGACATTTAAAAATGTCCCTTTATTGTTTTGATATTGCTTGTCACACCTATGGACCCAGTGGCATTTGTCAAAGGCTTTTTTTGCCTTCTGCATGGATATTTATCATGGAGAGCTTGCACTAAAAAACAGAACTATAAGCACTCTTTTTTTTTCCTTACTGAAGAAGCAAAGTATAGCCCTGCTCATTCGGCTGGAGTTATAGGCTCAGAGTCAGTGCTAGCACGGTGGTGTTTGAAGGGCTTCAGAGGAGAGTTCACCCTTGGCTACAACATCACAGCAGCAGCATGCTGTACAAACCAAGATGTTAACCTTTCTTGCATAGCTGAGGATTTTGTTATTTTAAAGTGTTCTGACCTTTGCAGACGTATAGGAAATCATTATGAGCCATTTGGGCTTAACATATTCTTAGATGTTTAAAAGCCTCAGGTGTTTGCTCAGATGAGGGTGAACTGCACACAGGTTCTGCGCTGCAAGTAGGGTACTTCAGCAATGGAATCATACTTATTTGAAATGGGTTTTTCTTTTGGGGTTTTATTATATCGCTTAGCAGAAATGTTACATGAAGGTTTTAATATTGTTAACCGTGTCAACAGCAAAAGGCAGAATTTAATTTTTAAAAATAGCAAGAATATGGTTGTACTGACTCATAGTCATGCTGGTTTTCTGGTTTTTATTTGTACTGTTGAAACAAAATTGATTGACACACACACACACACACACCTCTCTGTCTCTCTTTCTCTATTTATATACATTTTCACTGATATTTAGTCAAAAAGTGCTGCAAAACAAAGTCAGTTAATCATAATACAGTTAATAGTATTTCACAACAAAGTTAAAATGTAGAATTAAATTAAACAAGAATAAAATAAAATAGACAGTGAAAAAATCAGATAATAAGAATCTCAATAGAAAGCCTGGTTAAACAAAAAACACACAAACAAACAAAACAAAATGTCTTCTATTCTAAGTGCTTTTTTAAAAGATGACAGAGAGACAACTAAACAAGGCTGGAATGGGAAGCAAAGTGTAATTGTCACAGATTGAAAGGCTCTGTCCTCTCCAATCTTCAGTCTCATATGACTAACAAATAAAAACAGTATTGGTCATTTAGTCCATGCACCATTCCTGTCTGTTACACGTGTTTCAGAGTCTGCTACAGTTCTATTGTTAATGCAGGTGTACCTACTACACCTAGCTTGCACCTACAAGCTAACCTTAGTAAAATTTAATAGTTCAAGCATTTGTTTGTTTTTTTTTAACCATGTTGCAAATTCACAGTATGAAGAGCAGGCTACATAGGCTATGTCTGGATTCTTATTTTTGAAGGAGTTACTGTGTAATGCATATTTTATGCAGCCATAGAGCTACGGAATAGAGTGCACTGTGTGAAGTGTGATATCCCAGCATACATTGTTTTATCACATATGCTGCTGTATTGCATAACACATTTTTCCTTGTGTTATGAACTATGGCCTTAAAGCAAGGCTACCCTGGTTGTCAAGGCTAACAAACAACAATTAGACTATTGTCAATAGCTAATAATAGTTTGCTGCTACCATCCCAAGGATTGTTTTTTTTAAAGTCAGATATAAAACAGCTAAGCAAAGACAACCAATTACTTTATGTATAAAAAAAAAAGTACCTTTTCAACCTCAGAACTTTATAAGATGCTACCTGCCTTGACCTGATACCCTCTCCAATGAGAAAGGATTTTCAATAGCATTTTGAAATCTGTCCAAATCATTAGCATATACCTCGAAACGGGAATTTGGTTCAAAACCACTGTTGTGAAATCTCTGTTGAAGAAGCCAAATCTAGACTTTGGAATCCTAAATGATTACAGGCCAATGCCAAAAATTCTATTACTGAGAAATATATTATACAAATCTATTTCTAGCAGATTTCTACATTAGAAAGAAAAATGTTCAATCAAGTTTCAGAGCTAATTGCACAGTGACTGCAATCATAAAGACTTTCAGTAACCTGAGGCATAGTGCTAGAAAGGGCTTGGTTAAGGTTCTCTTAGATTTAAGTGCAGCATTTGACACAGGGGATGTGTGTGCATTTGTCTGACTGCACAAACTTTTCTGCTCAGCTACTTCACTACAAGGTTACAATCTGTGCATGTGTCCTCAAAGTGGACTAGAAAAACTGTATAATAAGATAACCTATGCCTCTGTGGTGTCTACAGCTGTCCATATGTGTGTCTGCAAGAGAGTATAATCCTAGCCTTAAGCTTCCTCATTGACTGCCTGTCGGCAATAAATAAATGGATGAGTAATAACTTTCTGAAACTAAATGAGTACAGGAGAGAAATTCTATAAGTAGGCCCAAAAACCAAAACGATGCAATATCTCAAAAAACTATTTTAGACTCTGTCCTAGGTTTTCCGCCCTGTATAAGTAAGATATGTGGTATTTGTACAGCTGCGAAAAATGATCAAAGTGTGTGCATTCCAGACTAAGCAAGATATTGAAATTCAAAATCATGCTTTCATCAGTGAAATGAATTTTTGACTAGTCTTTCTTAAAAGTCCACTGAAAAAAAAGTAACTCATTGAGGATTCTATGGTTAGACTTTAAATTATAAAAAAAGAAGAGTGAACCCGTATTCTACTCTTCCCAACGTTGTAAAACCAGCCTACCTCAAAGATGCATGATGTCCTTTTACAAGCTAGTAGATCCCGAAGCTTTCAAGCTACCCAAAATCCAACAAAATAAGACCGGAGACATAATTTTTAATTTATGTCTGGAAACTGTGGCATTGCCTCTCCAAAGATATAAGAGAGCTGGGCTCTGCTTTAATCCTTAAATAGCACTTAAACTATTGGATCCAGTTAAAGTATCCAAGAGATACTTCTTTCTTTACGATTTTTTCTTCTTTAATATAATTCACATTTACTGTTTCTATTAGTGTTTATTTTATTACTTATTCTGTTAATTTGTTTAGATATTTCCTTCTTATTAGTCTTGAGGCACTTTTCATGGGCAAAAAAATGATTTGTTGATTATGTTGAATGAATGGCATCTTCTGTACTGAGAAGACGTTTGCATCAAGAAAAATGTACTTCTCTTTAAAATTCCTTGCCACAGGCCACATTTCCAATGATTCCAATGATACTCGCAGAATCTACTCCACTTCATAAGCAGCAGCAATCTTCTTCCCTTTCTTCAAAGTTGAGGTTGTAGCAAAACTAAAAGCTGCCTCAGTGGTTTACTGTAGCAACAAAATAATTCCCCCTGCCTGTTGTGGGGCTGCTGTGCCAAGTTTGGAGTTATCCTTGATCAAATTTGAAGTACAGCTGTTGTCATTCCTGTCCGTTTCATCTAGAAAAGCCTTCAAAATGATGAAAATACTTTCACCACAGAAAAAATTCTACTACTCTACTGTTTTGTTTGTTTTTTTGTTTGTTTTTACCTAAGCTACCTAGATGTAATCAGACTTTGAGTAAGTTACACATCATAGTATCTACTCTATGAACGGATTACACTGGGAATTTCCTATTTTGTTTTGTGACAGCTAAAGAAACAGCAAAGAGAGGCAAAATTTTAACAGTAACATGTTGCTTTTTTTTAAAGTAATTTAAAAATTGATTAGTTTGCTTGAATTGCAGAACTAGCATGTTAGGTAAGTCATTATAATAAAAATCTGACAGTAGTCTAATAAATAATAGAAATCTGCTTGTTTCTTGTTAACATGTAACTAAAATCGTACTTGATAGAGTACTAAGTATAACAAAGCTAAAGCATGTCAGTGAGTTTCATTTTGAGGTGTTAACATCACTGCTCTTAGCGCTAGCATGTTTGCTTGCTTGTGTCCTTCAACTCCAAAGTGTTGCCAAACAGCTGTTTTATTTTTCTGGTCTTGGTGGTACTGACTTTTTCATCTTTCTAAAACCTGAGCAAGAAGCAATCATGGTGCAGAAGAGTGAGTGAATTACTGACAAGAAGTCTGGCTCTTAGGGCTCTGTGATGCATAAGCGTACTGTATGTATCTACATGTTTTTCTGTTGTGTCTCATGTAGTAAAGGTACAAAAATGTTCCCAGTTCTTTGTTTTATTTTCAGTGGAAAAACACAACATTAAAGAACCAGGTGTTAGCTAGTTTGTTATAACATTGTTAAACTATATAACTAGAGGGTTTAACCATTCAGAAACCTTACAGAAACCTGATAGTCGAGACCAGCAGTTACTGAGATGAACATTGGTCAACTTTTCTTTTTAGGAACAGTTGATATTGCCAGTGCTTTAGAATCAAACTGAGCAAACAGTGAGATTGCTTTGTTAGAAAGGATGGTTTGG
The DNA here is from genome assembly GCF_056152115.1 of Neolamprologus brichardi. Taxonomy (NCBI): domain Eukaryota; kingdom Metazoa; phylum Chordata; class Actinopteri; order Cichliformes; family Cichlidae; genus Neolamprologus; species Neolamprologus brichardi. The sequence continues at coordinate 25,536,813 of NC_142108.1, forward strand.
TTCACCATGGTGCTACTTGGGATTTAAATAGATAATAGATTTAAGGGGTGCATGTTTTCACAACAACATGCTTGGTAGGGTAGCTGTGTCTATTTTATTCATTTATTTATTTTGCCCTTAAGCTACTGACCTCACCTATGACACCATCTAAAAATGAAAGACTTTTCAAGTAGGTTGGTGCAACATGGTATTACTGTCTGTATTACAATGCCATTTAGGAAAGAACAAAATACTTCACAGAGCCTCAGAAATTTCATTCAGAGATTAAGAACTAGAGATAACAGTGTTCAAAAATGAAATTATATCAAACTGCAGCCTTTTGAAGTTTTTTTTTTTTTTTCAGACAAAAAGAGTTGGCTTAGTATTCATTTCTGACCTAGACCATGTCCTAATAAAAATTAGATTGTCTCTAATGCTTTAACACATTCCTGTTTTAACTTTTTAGATCAAACTAAGGATGAAGTTTCTTACTAAACAAATCATAAATATCATTTTAATCCATACTGATGTGAGGGCTTTTTTGAAAGCTACATCTTGCGCAGTCTCACAGTTTGTGACATTTTTCTGTCCGATGAATTTTACGTCTTCCTTCTGAGTTTTATATAGACTGTTAGAAGTGTATAAAAGAAACATTTGATATGTGCATTACTTGTGTGCCCTTGGCTGAATGCAGATTTGTTGTAAAATGTTTTAGTCTGATGTCTGCTTTTAGGTTCACAGGTACTAGATGTTCTGATTTTATGTAGATCCGGAAATAGGGCAGGCAGGCTCAAGTGATTTGTTACCAGAAGACGCAGTCAGGAAAATTGCAGGGATAAAAGAGCAGAATAATTGATGTTCATGTGTTACAGGTCAAAGGGATTCTGTGCAATATCAAAAATAGGCTAAAACAGCACTATCAAACATACTGATTCGGTTGATAGACTCGCTGTCAATGAAAATAAAGAAACTCGGTCAATATGAAATTGTGTCAGTACAGCAGGCTGTGAAGTGGCAATTATGACATGACCTGTAGGCTATGTTTTAAAATCTGAGGGAAGGTCATCAGTTTTTAACGTAATGTCTTTAAAAACAGCTTCTTTTAAAGCCTTCTGTTAAAGCATCAAGGAGAATGTTTTGTCTCAGACTACAGTGGTGAAGGTTGGTTTGCAGATTGTGTATCATAGCAGTGTTAACAGATTTAACAAGCACTGGATCTCAGATAGGTTTCCGGCGCACTGTGACTGCCTGTTACTGATGGCTGGTCTTGACTCACAGGAAGTGAAGAGAGATTTGGCCTGGAAAATGGGTTGTTGTCATGCAACTATCTGACAATCACCAAGCTTTCCATCACACTGCAGCTCTCAGCAGTTATATAAAATGATTATGCCCAGATTAGAAGCCATTTTCATTGTTTCATTTCATTTGCTATTGTTTGCTTGACTAGTCAGTGTGACTGTGTAAATCATTTTATATACACTATATATACTGCTAATAGTGTATGGGCCTTTTAACAGATACACTTAAACCAGATTGCTGTGGAAATACAAAATAGCCCATTTGATTCTATTGCTGTAAAGTAGCAGCTTGAAGAAAAAAATATGAGTGCATGTCATTTTGACTCAATAGCATGCAGCTCTATCTGGTTTGATTCCCTTGGTGAGCTCATGGTGAACATACTTACTGAAGTACTTCAATGAGTAATTTAATCAAAAGGTGGCGGATTCCATGTAATAACTGTACTGAAAAAAAAAACAACTAAACTTTGGAACCTATGAACACAAATGCCATGTGTAAAACTAATAGTAACAAGAACAAAATGCATATTTTGTTGGAAACTTGAGTTTTTATTTCACTACCTTCTATCTCTAATTTCAGTTCAATCAATTACAAAAATGGAAAATGTATTAAATATTTCAGTTCAGTTAAAGTCTGTTTTATTAATATAGTGCCAGTTCACCTTAACATTCATTTCAGGGCTGTTGACTTTGTAAGCACAATGCCTAACAATTGTTTAGAGAGAAGTCCAACAATTCCCTTTGAGCACTTGGCAACAGTGGTTAGGGAAAAAAAGCTCCCTTTCAACAGGAAGAAACCTCAGACAAAACTAGGCTCGGGAAAGGTGGCCATATGCCTCCATCGGTTGGGGTGGGGGGAAGGTGAAAAGAGAAAAGAGGAGCGCAGATAAACAACAAACAACGTCAACACAGTAATAACCATTCAGCAGGTGTATCGGGTCAGTAACCACAGAAAAACATATGGCACCGGAGAAATATAGAAAAAGTAGACATATAAGAGCACAGAGACGGAAAAATATCTAATCACAGAATGCACTATAAAATTATAACAGCGGGAATGTGCTAAGTGCGCCATTTAAGGTTGTCTGGGCATATAGCAGCATAACTAAGGGATTGTTCGGGTTAAGTTGAGCTGTACCTAACTATAACTTAATCAACTATAAACTTTATTTTGAATTTATATCTGTAAAAGAAGACCTGCTTTTTTGCCTTCCACCTCAGCATTGGGTATCTTTTGTCTCATGAAATTTCAAAAGCTCTGTTCCTAAAATTTATGATGAAATATCCATGCACTGAAAGAAATAAGACTCAAAAACCTGCACACAGCAAGGTATGATTATCTAAAGTAACTCCTGCATTGTTTTTTGACACTGCTTTTCAGATTTTCAGACATAACTGTAAAACTCTTAGAGCACACAAAATTTCCACATTATTGTGTTGTTAAAAGTCTGAGAACAATGTGCTATTTCACAGATGGATTCTGCAAACTTTTGCTTTTATCTAACAAGGCTCAAACACTTATATGCTTCATGTTTTCCAGCAGCATGGCTGAAGAGGTTTACCAGTTTTCTATGATGCTTGCATTTGCTTTTCACAGGTGCAGGTGTTTTTGAAAAAAAAAAAAATGCTGGCCTTGAGTTTTTTCAAAGAAGTCTATGCCAATATCACAATTCCCTAGAATGGCTGAAACAGTGGCATGAGAGTAAGAACAACACATTTTGAGAATTAGCATAAACACCAGCTATCTGCTTTTGGGGTGAACCCAAATCATCTGTCTGACATTTTGGACAAGCTAAAGTGTGGTTTTTGCAGTAGTCCAGTCACTGAGAAGCCATTACCATATTTTATTTACAGCTAGCATCTTAGCTATGGGATCTGCATCCAAGATGACTTGTTGCCTAGTAGCCTCGGGCCCTAGGAGTGGACCACAGTTTTTATGAATGTCTACCGCAATTCAAATAATGCAACAGAATCTGCAACCATCATGACAAATTTGTCCTCCCCCACTGCCACCACGACAGCCTCTGGCATGGAAAGTGGTAAGAGGTAGAATCGAGGACAAAATGAACCTTCCTTTGCCTGTATAGCTGAAATACGTTTGTGTTTTCAAGCAGTGATGTTTAAAATGATCAAATGAAAATGGCTCTGATAAGTGGAGACAAGTAAAGGCTTGGGGCAAGAAGTTCAAAGAGCACAGTAACTTTCTTTACTACCCTTGTGGACCTTCATACACAGATGTAGGCTGGCTTGCTGATGTCTTTGGCTTGTGTGGGAGTTCGAAGTAACTCGGATTCCCTCAGCAGCTGGTGGTTTGCAGAGATAGAGAAAATACAGAAGCAAAGTGTCTGTATTTTCTCCCAATGTTCTCCCAATGATCTCCCAAATGGTTACATAGAAAGGGAGTATATCATTCCCGTTCGTGATCTTTAGTAAGCAGTAAAGTTTTGTCAAATAGTATAATATGTCCTTTTACCAGAACTTTTAAAAATCCCATTTTATTACAGAAACTTGTGTTTCTCAATTTAGCAGCCAGCATAACAAGGGATTTCTTGGCAAGCTTTATCAGCACTTTTACTATATTATCCTCCCACCGTTTCCTACATGCTAATATGGATTATGTGGTTTTGCTTATCGTGTTCAAACATAGGTGCTGAGTAATATCAATTGGTCTGTCACTGTGTCCAAACATCAGTCTATTTATTTAGGGCTGTGAAACTGCATTGTATATGATACATGAAACATCTCAGCATCCAAGGTTTATTGCGAGACAGCTGAAATGTACACTGCTGTGCACAGTCTTTTGTATACAAACATTCTGTTTCTTTCTGCTAGTGATCTGACACAAATGGAATTATTCAAAGTCATGGTGACCTCAAAAACCAAGCTTGCGTTTTTGTTACAGTATGTACAGTATATCAAGATTATCTTAAGAAGAAACAGTTGTATTGCATTAGCAATAAATTATATTGACTCAAAGATAAAATGCAATATAGAGGAAAATTAACATTAAAGTATATTGTGAGAAACATTTTACTTACTAAATTGGCTCAAATATACATGACAGTGCTTTAACCTAAAAGGAAAAAGCCCTTTTTATGCTTTCATATACTCACATTGTGTAGTAACTGTAAATATTCTAAATCACTGCTTTGCTTTCTCAGTTTGATTCTTCTGGGTTTTTTAAAAAAAATGTTTGCAGCTATTCAAAGCCATCTTCAAGCCAGTGAATACAGCATTGCAGAGGTTTCATGAAAAGTTCAGATTAGGCATGGAAAAAGGAAGAGATGGCAGAGGAGGGGGGAAAACAGCTCTAATCGACGCACTGACGTCACTCTGGAGCTGTGCAGATGGGAGTAAAGAAGGATTGTGTGGGCTATGAATCTTGTGCATATTGACTTCCTCCATATAAGCCACCAAAATAAATAAATAAAAAAATCATAAAGACATCAATCTGCACTCACAGGAGTAGGTGTTAGTGAAGTTTCACAGACAGTCAGAATATGATAGGACAAGGCTGTGTTCAGCCTATAACATCTGCCATTTCTGATAACATTTATCAGCAAACCTTTGATCTGCTCTAGAACTTGTCATGCAAGTTCAGAGAATTAATCTTCTGAATATGCGACAGGAATTATACAATAATAGAAATTGTGGGTGCATATGGATTATAACTTGCTTTAAATATGATTATTTTACTTCAGTTTTTTTCTCTAAATATTATGGTTAAAATTGCAAGGAAGCTTTATCTTTTGGGATGCTTACATGCAACTTTGGCGCTCGCTTCTGAATTTTTATATAAAGGAGGAATTATAATGATTAAATCTATTCTTTCCCAATAAAACTGCCAGCATTAATTTCACATTTGCCTGGTACCAGGTGACTCTGATACTATAAAAAAAATCTTAGAAAAGGGGAGATAATAATGTGAGGGAGCTTGTGTAATGACTCATCATTGTTAGTTTCTTGTACTGCTGTTCTTCCTGGAGGAAATAATATGTAAAAAGAAAGTACACGTGTGAGGTCTTGGTGTGAGTCTATCCTTTTCTGACTGTGATCTCTTAAGGCAGGCAAGCAAGATGTTCCAGTCTGTTCAAATTATAAACGCTTGTGCTTAATCTTTATATGGTAATCTTCCTATTGTATTGTTTTACTGTCATAACAACTTGTGGATTACTCATCTATTCTTGTGTTGTTATAAACACGTTTTATCAACAGGGAAGTTGCCCTCTGGTGGACAAAATATTGAACATCAACACTCATTACATGGTTGACTGGTGTTTCTCTGATTTTAATTTATCGCCCATCATAAATGCTGATACAGCAAATAGATAACATTGACCAATATTTTGGAAATGTGAAGCAAGAAAGTCTTTAGTGTGGCTGTTGGCAAAGAAATAAAATCTTGGATTATCACCTAATGTTTCACAGTTTGGCATAGTGGTACCAAAAAAGAGAGACTCAGAAAAAAAAGGTCTTTCTGCACATGTACAACAGGACTCCATTCTGTACTATGGACTCAAATACTTCAGTTAGATACCTACCTGACATTGCAGAGGTACACATAAGGTATCCCAAAGTTTCAATGCCTCGATAAAGAGCCTTGAGCAATATTAGATGCAAAGTAGAAAGTAGGATGGACAGTATTATAAGTTTGTCAGGTTGTAGCTAATGTTCCATTTCGAAGATTTTTGTGCTTTGTTTTCATTCATTTTGTTGTTTGCTATTCACTTTTCTCTCTCTCTCCCCCCCCCCCCCCCCCCCCTTTTTTTTTTTTACACTATTTTTTTTTAAGGAAAGAAAGCACTTTATTGGATTTAGGAAAAGCTTCTGGCTGGCAAATATTTTTGTAGATATGGTCAATGTCTGATTGCAGTCTATCTACTGTTTTTATTGTATCACTTTTGTATATTTTACGCCAAACAGAAGTTTGCAGGCAGTGTCAAAGCCCACAAATTGTAATTACATTTAATTAAAAGTCATCTGTTTTTTTTAACTAAAACAAGAGAGCCAGAGATGAATAGTAACTGCTAATTGGTATGCTTTCAAATGATACTGCCTAAGGGAGGTGCGTATAATGTCAATATAATTTATCCTAGCACGAAACCTTGTGGCACTCCATAATTAACCTTAGTGTGTGAAGAGGACTCCCCATTTACATGAACAAATTACAGTCAACAGTGTATCGAGCGCTAGCAAGACAAGCACAGGGTTGCTCTTGCTATTGATACCATTACACCAATTCGTCACAGTATTGTGTTGGTCCTTCTTTTGCTGTCAAAACATGACTGACACATTGAGCAATGGACTCTACTAAACTCTTAAGGTGTGCTGTGATATCTGCCACGAAGATGTTAGCAACAGATCCTTTAAGCCCTTTAAGTTTAGAGGTGGGCCCTCCATGGATTGAATGCGTTTGTCCAGCACATCGCATAGATGCTCAGTTGGACTGAGATCTGGGGATTTTGGAGGCTAAGTCAACACCTCAAACTCGCTGTGCTCCTGATACCATTCTTGAATCATTTTTGTTTTGTGGCAGGGTGCATTATTTGGGGCACATCATTAAGAGGCCACAGGCAGCCACAGTGACTACTATTTTCATGACAAGATGTGCTTGGGTAGATGGTACACGTCAAAGTAGCTTCTGCATGGATGCTGGAATCCCAGTTTCTCAGCAGAACATTTCCCCAAACATCACACAGACCAGCGAATCTTCTTTCATTGCTCCATGGTCCAATGCCTTGCTCATTGTTGGTACTTTTGGTATATTGCTGGTTTATCACTGTTTGCTCCTTTGAGCACTTTTGATAGGTACTGACCGCTGCTGACTGAGAATACCCAATTAAAGTTGCAGTTTTAGAGATACTCTGCCCTAGTTGTCTAGCCATCACAATTTGGCCCTTGTCAAGCTCAAATTTTGACAATTGCCCATTTTCCCTGCTTTTAACATATCAACTCTTTCAAAATATTCACTTCCTCTCTTATATATCCCACCCACTAACAGGTGCCATGATGAAGAGATAATTAGTGTTATTCACTTCACCTGTCAGTGATCATAATGTTGTGGCAGATTGGTGCATTTTTACAGTCACATATGATGTGTTGTTAACAGCATGAACACTCTTACTATGAACCTTCTTACAATGACACTGTCAAATTCCTATTGCGTATATTGTTTGTTGTTTCTAAAAACGCACCCTTTATCTACATTCAGTGTGTGATACAAATCATCTCTTTGTTGCTAAAAGACAAATGTCTAAAAGGGAATTATGCTATTGTTTGTTTTTATCTTGTGGATTACAAAAAAACAAAAAACAAAACATGTAGTCAAACTGTAACGAAAGTGATGACTATCAGGTGGGAATAGGGAAAAGGAAACCTTTTGGTCTGATGCGGCAGCGTGAAGTTAGCCCTCGGCCATGGATAAAGTTTGTGCCGAAACACCCCCGATGGATTGTGATTAATCAATCTTAGAGAGCGGTATGGGGAAGTGATGGTAAGAGGGAAAAGGAGTAGGTGGAAAAGTGCCTGGGGGGTTGTGCACTTTTAAGTGGGAAATAAGTAGATCAGCAGACAAAAAACCTCTTCATGAGGTTTCATCATGAGTCTGAATTAACTGTTGAATCAAACATGCTGATGAAAAATTGAGATGTTCCATCTGCTCTCTGGGTTCTGCTGTCAAACCCACTTCTCCAGAGTACAAACAGTATCCTGTCACATAAAGGCGTAAAGGCCATAGAAGTCCCAACCATGTTTGAACCCCTCAAAAGTAGTGTGTACATAAATATATGACATTAAATATAAATTGACAGGGTGACTGTTGTATTGTGTTAAAACAACGATTTTCATTCATTAATGAGTTGATTAACAGGAGTATAAATCCATCCCTTTTGAACCTAAAAAAAAAGGGTCAAAGTTTACCGACTCAAACTGACACTTGAGGTTGTCTGAATGGAACAAAATACGCCACAGGAAATTGTTTGGGCTTACAGCCGTGTTATGCAAGACAGTTACTGATTATGTATATATGGAGTTAATTGCATATTGGCAGATGCTTTACATTAAAGGATTTAGGTGTGATTGAAGAAATTATAGGGAAATTAGTGTACTAATAGTGTTGGTTACAGAAATTTATAGCAATTCTGTTTTTGATCTAGTTTCTAACACTTCAAAGTAAAGATACATTTAACTATTTATTCTGTCTAGCATGCATTAGTTTAGTACCTGTTTGGGAAAAATAGGAATAAAGTGGTATTGAATTCCTTTCCTGTCATTTCACCAGTCAGATTTTTCGTACCCAGTCAGCTGTTCAGATTCCGCATGTGGCTGCCTTTTCCAAAGGGAGTCGAATGTAAGAGAAAGCTCACATTAGTTCTCGTCACAGCTGACTGAACATTTGGATACATTCTGCTGCATACTGAGACCTTCATCATTGCAGAATAGCACAAGATAGAATATGGCAGGTTTAGGATGCAGTTAGTAATAAATTCAATAAAGTGTATTATCAGTTTTGTTTGCCAGTTTATCCAATCCATTTTTATTTGCAAACTCAACAAATATGTATGTCTACCTTCAATTTCTGTGCTGTAGAAGAACAAAAAGTGAGGAAAAACTCAAAGTACTTAAACCTGATTGAAATTCAGCGAATTGTCGTTGTTATCAGACATCTGATGCTACAAAAGCAAAACAGATGTCATGTAATTAAAAGTAACCCTGTGGTGCTTTTCTATTTTTAGGGCAGAGCTGTATATGACAGTTGCAGATCAAAATGACACCCCTCTGTTTTTGTGTGTTTTCTTTCTTTCTTTCTTTTTTACATGAAAGCTAAGGTCATCACTTTAGATTTCTTCACTAACATCTTCATCATAGCACAGATAATATGAAATAATTGTCACTAGTGATTTCACTGTTTACATAAGTTACTGTAGTTATGAGTTAGACTGACTATTCACTCTTTTAATGTATTGTGTAATAGACATCTGTCAACCTCACCGTACTGCTAGTTTCCACTCTATCCACCCATCTTCCTGATGGGACAAACCCTAAAGTTATCAATATTCAGGATAATAGTCTCAGAGGAAGAGTAATATGAATGTGTCAGTAGGATTGGAGTATTCATAACTCCACTTCCATAATTCCATCCTAGGCTACACAGCACTGAATATTAATCCTATCATTTTAGCCCTACCTATGAGGAAACACATCAGATAACAAATGGATTAAATTGTACTGAATCAAGAACAGGTCTGTCTGAAACAAAAAATTTAGTATTTTGTTTATCTTGAAATACAAAGTTAAAAGAACCGGTGTTTGATAATGATACATTCATAAGTCATTAAGTCTATTGTTAATCTGAGTTTAAAAGACAAACCTTTGTTGCCTTTGTTGTTGCCTTGGAAAAATCACTTCCTGCAGTGCTACAAACACCTTATAGACAAATGACATTCAATAGTAGAGAGTCAAAGGAAGCAACCTTGTGCTCTGCTAGTTATTAGACATCTCATACTGTACATGCTGACAAAATAGAAAAAGAACAATGAAAAAAATAGACTAAGAATTTCAATTTAAAGATACAATGTCTCTCTTTTTAAACTTGGCTTATCCAGCCTATGGGGGCTGGATAAGCTAGAATAGTTGCTAGAATAGTTTATGTCCACTTTTCTTCTTCATGAAATTAAGGGTCTTTTCAAATCAATACAAAGGGATACATTGAGGGATCACCTTTATCCCATGGTGAAACTTTCTGCCCTAATATGAGTGGTCTGTTCCTAGCTGACAAAACTCCATCTGCCCATCCAGTAAAGATTTAGAGGTTTGCAGAATCTATGCATTGAAGCTCTAATGACATAAGGGTCACCTATCACCTTGCAACGACACTTCTGGTGTTTTTCAGTTAATTCCATCAAGACATCCATTCATCAATTAGCAATTCACAAGAATCACTAGTCTACAGTACTGAGTTTAACTGAATGTGAACACAAAAATAACACAATGCGTGGTCACCCAAAGGTATCATGAGCTGAATGTCCTACTGTTGTTTTTGTTTTTTTTAATTTTGTGTGTCCCATTTGCCATTTTACATTCTAATTCATATGATTAAAACATGCTATGTTCTCAGGTTTTCCAGAATTTTTTTTTTTAGATGTTCTGTATATTTTTTCAGGAGTATCAAGGAGGTTTCTATCATTCTCCCATTATGATAATGTTAATGATTACACTATATAATTAAAAAAGTGGAAAATGACCGACAAGAGATAGATGGGTAAATAATTTTAACAAAGTGCAAATTCGCAGCAACAAAGAAGGCTAAATCTTACAGTAGATTTAAAATTTGGAGGTTGTCAGGGACATAAGCACTGACATGAAAAATGTCATGTTTTTAATTATGAGAAGTGAAGGCTCTTCTGGGTTTCAGTTTTTTAATGAATTTGAATTTCTTTATCTGTAACTTTGCTGAATTGCAGTTGTCGAACAAAGATTCTTCACAGTTGTTAATATGGTGTTGAATTGTCCCCATAACCAAGGCCAAAAGCATTGTGAACAAAAAAGAAAGAACAAAAGAACAAAAAAATACATTTGTAATATTTGTATTTTTAAAAAATTGTATAAATGTATAATTGTATAAACATTATTTTGATTGTCGACTAGTCACCGATTATTTTTTCGATTAGTCGACTAATCAGATCATGCATCCATTGAACATAAAACGTACAGCTTATTGCACCAGCATGCATCTGCTCTTATATAACTATCATTAGCTTACAGCTTGAAGTGTTTAAGGTATGTGCTAACTAAAAATAAAGACAAGATGATAGTTTATTAAATGTTAATGACATTTGCAGATTGTTTCGGTGGAGTTTAATAAACTTAGCCGTCTGCTCCTTGCTATCTAAAATATAACAGGACACCGGAGAAAACTCTCGACCATTTCACACTTTCACACTCACACTATTTGCTTTCTGCTCATTCAGTCGAATACTGCACATTCAATAGATTTTTAAAAGCATCCATTATGCTATATAAATACATACATGGATGGTAATGTTTGGAATGTATAATATTACAGAATGTTTAACTAATGATGTGACATTTTTAAATGTTAAGGTCATGCAGATGTTGAGATTGGAAAGTGTTCTAAAGTGTGCATCATTAACTGTCAGAAATCATTACAATTTCTAAACACAATTTCTCAACAAAATCTTTTCTGTCATTTTCTTTGTGTTGACTGTGCCAAAGCAGGCATTGCATATTCATTACATTAGCACATAATTATGACAGCAATTACAACAAATGTTGGGGCTGGATTCATTATGGAAAAGAAGCTTTTGTGTGTGTGTGTGTGTGTGTGTGTGTGTGTGTGTGTGTGTGTGTGTGTGTGTGTATTGTTGTTGTTAATGTTTCTCTGTGCTTCAAAGGTTTTGGGGAATGAGATGGTCCAGTCACAGAGGAAATGGAGTGGAGAAACATTGAACCAGCTTTATCCAATAAAAGTGTCTCTTTAACAAAACAAAGCAAAAAATACATAAATAAAAAATAAAAAGTATGCTTGTGTTGTTTACTGGGATATTTAGTAATGCTGATGATCTTTAGTTAAGATTCTCATGTTTGTCCATTCATATAGTCCTTTGAAGGGACTTTCTGTTGCAAAGCTGATTAGAAATACACCAATTGCAATTTTTTTTGGCTGATTTTGAATTCTGATTTATCTATCTATCTATTTATTTTTTTTTTTTTTTATCAAAGTATGACCTATCAAGACCACTTTTGCTAGTTATGATTTTCTTTTCTAAGAACTTCAACTGATGGTGTATACAAGTACAAATCAAGCTTTATTCATTAAAAAGTAATTTTCATAATAAAATATTTACTTGCTTATATAAAAATTGAAAATAAAATCTTCTGTGCTGGAATGTTTAATGTTATAATTTTACCTTACCAAAAAATAAAAAGCAGGTACAACATATTTATAACAAAACACATGTCATTTATGTGCGTCATTTCCCATATAGTTTCCAAGATGTTTTCAGCACAACTTTACCAGATAACAAGACATTGATCCTTTGGTTTTACACTCTTCTCTAAAATTTTACTCATATCTACTTTGATCCTTTGTTCACATTGGGGGTTCTGGCTTGTGTCTCGCACTAAGCTCTGGATTGCTTTAGCTACTTTGGACTACATTTATGAAACGGGGCAAAATAACATGTGAGTGTAATCCCCAAAATTAGTATCATCTCTTTCATTAATGATAATCAACAATAATAAGCATGTGCGGACTGTATTGATATTTGCTGGATTTTTTGGGATTCTATCTGCTCAACAGTCGTGGATCTTCTTTGACATATTGTTTGTTACATTTCAGTGGGTGAAGTGTATGGACTGCAGGGAGTCCATAGTTCAGCAATTCTCTACTTGTGCTGTTGTACTACTATGCAGTTTATCATTGTCTTGCTGAAATAAGCAAAGCCTTCCCTGAAAAACACATACCCTGGATTGAAGCATACATTGCTCTAAAACCTTTGCATACATTTAAGTATGGATAGTGCGTTTCCATCCATTTTATGCTGCAATTTCCGATGCACTCTGGACCGTTAGAGTTGCAGGTTTTGAAGAGAGCCCTAATGATAAACCAAATGGTCCCTCTCCTCCTTAGTTTAGAGAATGTAATGTCAATGTTTTCCAAAAAAGAATTTCAAATTTTGTCTGACCACAAAACAGTTTTCCAATTTGTCTCAGAGCATTTTAAATGCGCTTTGGCCCAGAGAAGATGGTGTTTCTGGATTATGTTCACATATGGCTTCTTTGCATGATAAAGCTTTAATATGTGTTTGTGGATGCCACAGTCAAGTGTGTTCACAGAATGTGGTTTCTGGAAGTATTCCTGAGCCCATGCAATAATTTCCATGACGGAGTCATGCCTGTTTTTAATCCAGCGCTGCCTCAGAGCCAGAAGATTGTGAACGTACAGCACTGATTTTCAGCCTTGTCCCTTGTACACAGAGGTTTCTTCAGATTCTCTGAATTGTTTGGTGACATGATACACTATAGAATAGATAGTGAGATATTCAAAGTCTTTTAAAAAATGTTTATCCAGGAACATAATTCTGAAATTGTTCGATAAATTGTAGACAGAGTTTTTTGCAGATTGGGTAACTTTTGCCCCCTCAGATGCTCTTTTTATACTCAGTTTACTGCCCTGGAAAAAAGAAAAAGGAAAAAAAAAGGATACTGCCCTGTTGCACATTACCCTAATTAGCTGAGAAATGTTCCTCAAGTTATATCTTTTTAGTAGAACTTACTTTTCAGCTTGTTATCACCCTGTCCAATCTTTTGTGAAACATGTTGCTTCCATAAAATTAAAATCAGTTCAGTGTTTATTATATGACTGATTAACATCAGCTGAAAAACTGCTATTTATAGTCGCCGCAGTGTGTGGAGTGTGTGGAGTCATAATAAACACTTTTCCCTTTCAACATCTGTGTCATCCTTTTCCTTTTTTAAGTGTGCAGTTACTTCCACTGCATTGATTTTATAATCATTAGGTGCCTACATTTTCACAGGTAATGTGTTCCATTAAACAGTTGTATCTTGTTCCTTCACTCAGTATACTATTTCAGTATAACTAAACAGATTCTGTTTTGTTTTCTGGGCTTAGTAATGACTCCATTTTTAGTAGATTCTACCACTGTTTGGCATATTTGAGCTCTAATTTAGTTTGCCCAGAAGGCAGCCTTTTTGCATAATTAGCTACTGTCTTGATAAATTAGATCGTAATTTTACACAAACTATATGAGCATAAATTCTGTGAAAACTACAGTAGCTTCCTCTAAACAGAGAATACTGACCTTTATTTTATATTCTCAGCAATAGCTTTATAACAACTATCAGTAGTTAAACATTTTCTTCTGTACAGAGAGATTGCTTTTGCGTCTTCAATTGTTATTGTAACTTTTGGCACATGCCACAAATAAGTAAAGGAAACCAGATCAAACTAAACACAATAAAAATGGAAAGGATGCAAATTTATTGCTCTGGTTCTCCAGTAAACAAGCAGCAATCATAAAAAAATAAACATTTTTAAAAGAATGCAGAGTTCTCCAAAGGAACTTTTGGGTCTAGTTAAGTGGCTCAGGATCATTGAAAAATAAAATCTCATTTATAACCTCTCTTGATCTGTCACCTGTTCTAGATATGCACACTACTTCTTAAATTAAGGATTGTGGTTGTCACACAGCTAGACTTTGGGCAAGCGCTGTGGTCATGGTGAGTTATCCTTATCAAGTAAGCAGAAATAATTAGTTCAAAACCCACTGCTCTTTCATCTTAGCCTCTTCTGAAGCTGCTCACACAGTTCACTCAGCATGATGCAAGCTACAAAGTAGTTAATTTACTGTAAGGCGTACATAGTGAACTGGCAGTGCTGAAGCATTCCTGATAAATGGCCCTATTAAGGGAATAGAGTGGGATCTAATTATTATTATTATTATTATTGGTTATGTTGTTATGCTGCTGCAAGATATAAGAGAAAAAAAAAAGCTGTCACCTGTATTTGAGTCTCATCAGTGGTCAACTGTGCTGACAGCAGAGAGACTGTAGAATTGTAATCTCATATAAATTCCATGTTCCAAGGGTGTGCTCAGACAACACTGTGATGTATGAAGTCACTGGTAGAGAAAAGGGCAGATGACGAAGCTGCAGACTGTTTGATATTCAGGGTATACTTCCTTAGGCTAACCTGAGTAGTAATGCCCTTGCATTTCAGTCACTAAGGAGACAATATACAATGAAAAAAGTCTCTTTTTTTTATTAATGTATGAAATATCTAATTATTTATTAACTGAGTTTATAGTATATAATATAATAGTTGTTACTTCCCTTCCTCACTGCATTATATTTTTTAACCTAAAAATCTTCACACCACTGACACTACTTGAAAGTTGTGTTTATCCTTTAGGATTTTTATTATTATTATTTATATTATATTATATATATATATATATATATATATATATATATATATATATATATATATATATAAGTATTTCATGTGGTTTTATTTTTTGGATCGTCACAGACCTTGGTATTGATCTCTTAACATCAAAAAATCTGACTTATTGAATGCCAGCCAGGGCAGAATGGATTTTTTTTTAAAAAGAACAATAATAAGAATTTCAAAGCAGGCTGAAATTAGTGCACAATCTCACTGTTGGGTTCTCTTTTAAAAAGGGAACAAGTGTTACTTGGAATAATGTGCTACAGGGAATACATTGGTCTATCCGGTCTTTAAGTCTGACGTCACTAGCCATGTCTGGGCCTAAACTTTCATCTTTAATAAAATGATCAGCGTTCTGCTCTACCAAGTGTAACAATTGAGTTTTTATCATTAAGGCATCCATGAAAACGGAATTTATGACATTTAACGGAGTTAGAAGTTAGCAGGAAGTGAGCTCGCTAGCTTCCATCTAAATACAATATAGCATGTCCTGACTGCGGGGTTTTGGAAACAAATTAAAACGTACAGCTCTGTTATCACTTCCAACATAAATGAAGACAGAAAACTAAACAGCAGTGACGTTTGTAGGGTTACTGAAGTTTGGCTAGCTGGTATATAATGATGTGGTGATGGTGAGGTTCTCTGTGGTCAGGAACAAATGTAATCGCATGGCAGGATGCTGTAAACGGACCAAACTTCAGTCAGGAGAACAACTGAGATAATCCATCCACAATATGAGGTTAGTCATTCATATACTGCTGCATGGGCTGGGCTGTAGTTACATCGTAAGGTTTTAAAAACTGAGCTTAAATAATGATTAACAGTAATAAAAGCCGAGGGAGGTCAACAGTGATCACTGACTGTTTTAGGAGCTTTTTGAGATTAAATAGAAGGAAATACAAAACACTAAACATGTTAACAACACAAAAGCCATATTAAACGCAGACTACTTTAGGCCCGGAAGTAGGATTCGTCACTTAAAGACCGGATAGCCAGAGCTACCCTGTTTGGCTTTGCAGGCTGTTCTCACTCCAAAATACCATCTTAGGTCTGCCCCCCCTAAAATGCTCCTCCATCATCAGATGTATTTCTGCTTTGAACAGCACCCAGACAAAATCAACCTCTTGCCAAGTGCTCCGTGGCTGAGAGCCAGCAATAGGTAATCAATAGAGATTTACAGGAGAACTTTTCCAAGTCATCAGTGCATGACATCTTCACTGTCACTTGACTACAAACATCAAAGTTCAGCATTAAGGGGGGGGGGGGGGGGGGGGGGGGGGTGTAATTTTCTGTCTCTTGTGTTTAGACGTCTTAACTGAGCTGGATTATGAAGCAGCTCTCAACCTCTAACTATCCATATTTGGTTAGTTAAAGCAAATGTGTGTACAAGGAATATAAATTACTCCCTCTTTAGCACTGTATTAGGAGTTGTTAATGTACTTCATCTAGGGGCCAATGGAAATAAATTATGTTGCTATATTTTGTTGTTCTTGTTAATATGATGTTCTTTGTTTGGTCTTGATTTATATACTTAGAAGGGATTTCATTAACCATCATTATATTGCTAAGTGGCTAACCAGATGCATTTACATGTATAAATGAATTTTGAAGCTCCCTTAAACACTTCTGTATTAACAAATGCTTAATTATGCTGCAGGTCCTATTGCTTGGGAAGGCTATAAGATAAGAACATTGTGGTAAATTACATAAACAGTTCGACACATCTGTTTGTGGGATATTCATCAAATTATTGATTAAAGTTTAGGTAGAGTCTGGTAGTTGACTTCAACGGCATATTCAAATCTTGTTTCCTGGTTTGCTGTCTTTTGTGGACCCTTTCAAATACATATACACCAATGACCAATAGTATGGTGTATTCATTCACAAAAACAGTGACTTTAAGATTACATGAATTCACATAAATTACATAAATCAAGTCATGAACATTCTGGCATACACATTTGGATATGGATTGAACCGATTTTGTTTCAATCCACTATGGCAAGGAATACATTTAAGAGAAATTGGGAAGCACTAATATTATCCACAGAGTATACCACAGCAGTGCTTTTGCAACAGGCCAGAATATTTTGTTGAGAATTACAGTTTTTGGAATTTCAGTAAGTACACTGCCTCGGGCATTGTGTCTCAAACCCTGTTTTTGCACTTTTTATGTAAAATAGAATAAAAATAAATAAATAACAAGACACATCGTAATCCCATTATCCACTAACATGTTAAAAAATACTGCATAAAAAGTCATGATCCACAGGTTCAGTTCTGCCTTTCTCAAAGCTTGAAGCATTTTGACAAGTGACAAAGAACATTAAAAAATACTGAATAACAGGTATTTCTAATAAAACCCTGAGAAACTATCAGCATTCATTTCTTTACATATGTTATAATTGCATTCATCTAAATGTCCAAGACTATGAAAAATCACATTGGATCTTTGATGGAAAAACTTTATTTCTCATCAGTGCTCCACAACAGTAGCATAACTAAGCAAATTAAAACTTTGTACCATTTAATGTTTTTTAAAGGAACATAATTGAGCAGTTCTGTACTGCAATAAAATGTGAAACAGTACAAAAAGCTTTCATAATTCATAAGTAACGATTCCTCGCACATTGTCACGTTCACATTTCTCATTATCCAAGCTTGAATCCATTTGGAAAAATCACTTTGATATACAGTAAATGGGCATGGATTTTAATATCAGTATTTGATTTCCATTCTTCCTTTTTTCCACAGCGTTGTGATTTGCTGATTCCTATCAGTGCTCCATGTTCCTTTTAAATTTTGCTTCAAGCAGCATGCTGTAATGATGCCAGTTGGAGCCATACAGCATCATTCTTATGGAGAAGCTTTGGAATATTATTAGCTATCCTTTTGCTATCTCAAGCAATTGCATGTGAGGGACATGGTGTTATGTACCGACTGTGTGAAGGCAGGAAAAGGACCCAAAGTGCAGACTCCTCGACAGGCAAAAGTGTACTTCCAAAACTCAGCTTTATTGCTGGATGGCAAAACGTACCAAAAACCCAAAAATACAAAATAAACTGAACACAGACAGAACACACAGCATGAATGAGGGTAGATAAGAGTAGATCGCGACACTGACAAACTGAACCACAGGGCTTAAATACATAGAGGGAGCAATCAGGGAATGGGCAACAGGAGGGAGACACAGCTGGGGCAAATCAGGCCTAACGAGACAAGGGGAAGCAAAACCAGACGCATTAACATGAGACATGGACTTTCAAAGTAAAACAGGAAACATAACACAGACTCACAGGCAAGCACTATAACAAAGGGAACAGAGACGTGGGACCAGGGCAGACACAGACACTGACTGGACGTGGGGATACTGCAGACAGGGGAGACAGCAACTATGGAACACAGACAGAAAACCAGAACACTAAAACTCTAACCAAACCCCTCCCAGAGAACCTAAACTAAGAATAATCCTAAAACCCATAAAGCAAAGCTAGAATATAATGAAATAACAAAATCAAAGAACCAAAAACACAAAACACTGGGTCGACGACCCAGGGACCCTAACACATGGAAGTCTCAGCTTTCCCTTATGCAGCTAAACCAATGGGAAATCCTTTCATTAACTAAATTAATAAGCACCCATGTTCTTTAGTCACATGTATAACTTTTATATAAGCAGCTTAATCATTTATAGTGAGTTTTCTTAATGACTTGTTTCTAGATCTGCACCCACAGTTTACATAATATTGATACTTTGAATCAACTCTGGTTAAGTGTTACGTCTACTATCATTTTGTCATTGCTATCATATTCTCTTGGAACATCAATTTATAGAGTTAGGAATACATGTAAAACATTTGTTTGTTTTATATATATGCAACATGTACGCAAAGTAATAGTTAAACTATGACATCACAATAACTTAACAATGGCAGTGACATAACACACCTAAACTAGATACCCTTTGTCCAACTTTTGTGACCTTAGCTGTCAAAATAAAAAGGTCAAGAATGGTCACAAAGGTGAAGTTTTAATGATATGTGAGCTACAATGTAGGGTATGAAGTAGGGTTTGGGATGTCTGTGAAGGTTCTCTGTTATCCAGGTTATCGTAGTTTAAGGAACTTGTAAAGGAAAGCGTCAGGACTTCTATAGGTTTCTTGAAGATGTTTCACATCTCATCCAAGAAGCTTCTTCAGTTCTAAAAGCAATTGGTGGTGAGTCCCAGATTTTAAATGATGAGAGGTGAAACATCTTCAAGAAACTTAAAGAAGTCCAGACGTTTTTCTTCCCAAGCTCCTTAGACTAGGGTTTGAGATGTTTTTTTGCTTTATTACTTCAAACTTATCATCGTATAATATAAGAAGCTTTGTAAATAAGTTCCAGCAGAGAAGCAACTCAGCTCCTGCTCCAAAACTGCATGATTTTAGTCAAGAATAAAAAAGGCTGTCAAGATGGACAAAAGACATCAGTCTTTAAAGCGAAGATGAATTTATTTTTTAGGCTTTTTTAGACGTTTTTTGCAAAAATTCATCCGCAACCATGAAATTTGATTGCCTTTTGAGTTATTTTTTCTTTAAAAGAAAACTAATTCAGAGAAAAAGAGTCTGTAAGATGGTAATCTTAAAAAGATAATGTGTTTCTTTCAGATGTCGCTATTGGCAATAATGACCAAACTGATATATCTGACTTTGGTGTATTTCTTACTTAATATAATAATAAAACATACTCTTATATTATAACAATATAATTAATAATATGACAGGGAAAAATTTTACCCCATGAATTTTTTTTAATTCACCCAAAAAATCATCAAAAAATCCACCAGTGGCTCTTTGTCAAACTGCCCAGGGACCATCTGCGGCATTCTCACCTCCATACAGAGACTTGACCTGCTGGAAGTCTCCAGCAGAATGCTCCCTCTGTTTAACCCAGTCAGAGAGCAACATTTTTGATTGGTGAGTAGCAGAGGAAGTGATTGTTCCTCAGGAAGACCCAATCATTTGACAAACACCTCAGAAAACTAATAAAACCCAAACTTAATCTTAAATACTTATTTTGTTTTAAGTATAATTAGGAAAATTAGATGAAAATTAACAACTTCTTTAACCTTTGTCATTACTGCTGCTGTTGAAGGATCAGGTAAAATAGATCTGTAAATTCTGCTGTAGATGCTACGAGAAGCCTTATTTACATCAGTGTGAAGGCGACTGCTCTTTATGTAGTGACCCTGACTGTACCCAGCAGGACCTCGCACCCGTGTTCTAATGACTGCCATAGATCATGTCCCACATTCTGGTGTTTTACCTAACAGAAAGAGACCAAATAAAGGTGTCTTGCCAAAATGCACATCAGCAGCTGTGACAAGAATAATGATTCCCAAAATGTTGAGAAACGTATCACGTGGCTGTAAGTAAAAGCGGGAAACCCTACGAATGTCAGCTGTCAAAATGCAACATCATTGGCAAGGAATTACCTCCTGAATCTGACCTTCAAGATCATCTGCGGTACATACAGCCTCTTCCCGTAAAGACTGACCACTGAGAAACAGATATTCTGTGATTTCAAAACATTTGTCATTGAGAATCCCACACATCACTGTTTTAGTGTGCATCAAAACTCTGGAACGGGAAGAATGGTCAGCATACAAGCTGGACTGTGTCCAAACCTTCCTATTCATTTCAGGTAGCCTGTTTTCCGAGAGAGCATTTTAATAGCGAACAATTCAAGAGGGTTTGATAGATACTCGATCATCATAGGTATGGTAGAGCTGGGATTAAAGCCCTCTCTTATTTTACAGGGGAGCAAAATGCTGTTGTATAGACCCGGACTATAATCTATAATGTACTCCCTCTCATTCCTAATAATGCATTTCAGCTTAATGCTCAAAGCACTACACTTCTGCGATCAAAGCAAGGGTTATTTCCCTCACACTTTTAGCTCGGAGGAACGTTTAAACCATATATGGCCCTACCCTTAGGCTTAGACAGTCTCGGTCGTTGTGTCCTTGGGCAAGACACTTCACCCGTTGCCTACTGGTGGTGGTCAGAGGGCCCGGTGGCGCCAGTGTCCGGCAGCCTCGCCTCTGTCAGTGCGCCCCAGGGTGGCTGTGGCTACAATGTAGCTGCCATCACCAGTGTGTGAATGTGTGTGTGAATGGGTGGATGACTGGATATGTAAAGCGCTTTGAGGTCCTTAGGGACTAGTAAAGCGCTATATAAATACAGGCCATTTACCATTTTACCCCCCACCCATCAAATATGGCACGAAGTGCATGACCCGACTGAGCAGGAAGAGCTTCTTGTATGGTACAGTCAAGCAAGTCTGGGGACTTTTACCTTTGAAAGGGAGGCTTTGAGATATTTCAAAAACAGCGATATTCTCACAGAAGGTTGCACCAGATTCAGAAGGAATTTCCTTTCAGATGCACATGTCAATCCATTTAACTCAGTCACAACAGTGCCCTCATGACTATGACTATGTTAGCAACACGTTGCCCTCTGTCCAAAACCCCAGCAATACTTTGTCAGACACCAGCAAAAAACAAATTTAAATGCATCTGTTCAGTAGATAGAATGAATAGCTCAGAGTCAAAGTGTTTTATCAGGCACACTTTGATTTTATTAGGTTTTTATCAACCAGTGAGTTTTATGTTTATATATATTGTCCACTGAATTACCTTCTACAACTCCGTGAATTCCATACTACACTGTTCATCAGTGTATAGCATCAAGTCAGTTAAACTTCTGGAAAGTTTTCAAACCTCTAAATCACTAGGACACATGAACAACCTCCTCTAATTTATCTGTAGACTTCTTAACCTATCCTTGAGGTAAGGCGCATTTCAACACTCCCCAGTCATTGGGAGTCGGCTTCACCACAAAATATCTTCAGTGTCTCCTTTTCTTTCAGCGGGAACAGGCAGAGCTCCCTGTAGCATACTTAACAACATACCACTCGTTCCACAGGACTCCAAGGACCACTCATCCTGATGAGACTAGGGTTGTGGCACCTGGGTATGACAGAACTACATCACACTCCTTGTAGCAACAGGTGAAGTTTCTTGGCAGATTGCTTGAGGCGTCTCACTAATCAGCAAGTTGAAAAGCGTCATTTTGAGTTTTCGGCTCCCCTCTTCAGTGTCAGCTGGTTCACACTCGCTTGGAGACGGTGATCAAAGTTTTTTTCCCTTTTGCTTCTTTCTTTTTTCAACCTTATCACACTCATAGGTTGCATATGCTTTATTTTGTCACCCATTGGTAAATGGACAGGACTCATGGTTACACTGAGTTTTTTTTTTTACTGATGATGTAACACCAACCCCAATTTTTTAAGTTGGCTTCTTTGGTCTTTCATGAAATTTTGTTGCCTTAGCTGCCAAAACAAATTTAGAAAAAAAAGTTGTATAATTTAGGTGTGTGAATAAAGGATTGACAAATACTTTATTACAGCATACAGTGACACGAAGGCCTACATATAGATCATTTGAAGTTTAAAGTCATAGCATACAGCAATAGATACACAGGCAAGAGCGTTGTCACAAGAGGTCAGATAAAGGTTATTCCAAAACATTAATTCAAACAGGAAATGTCTCTCAAAGCTTGTGTGCATGTAAATACAGCCAATGTCATAGAAGAGGACAACAAATGTCATTGAAACTGGCATTAAATAAGCTAGGGACAGTCCTTCCACCACACAGGATGACTTGGCACAGTATAAAAAATATGTCCTCTGTAGGTGATGATTCAATAAGCTTAAGAGGCTGAGGATGAATACTTACCTCCTGATTAACCTTTTAAAACATTTTTTTTGATTTATTTAATCTATGCCGATCATTCTTAGCAGATTTCTTTCATATTTGATCTGATCCTGTATTTTTTTGGTGGAGAAGAAGAGATAATATGAATAATCTCAGAATATCTTTGGGCCAAGATGGAGATGGATTTCTCTGAAACACAATGTTTAATGACTCATTATTGCGGTCAGCCACTGAAAATAGATGAGATAGACATTTTATCCTGATTAACGCAGCTAATGGGTTTGCCCATAAAGCCAAACTGTTCCTTCAGTGATGCATGCTGAGACTGTCTCTCTCACATAATTTCAGGTCGATAATGCATACACCAATCCATCAAGATTGACAGCGATCATTAGAATAATAAGGAGAGCAGATATTTGATATGAACTCTCTTGGTGGCTGTTGTCAGTTGAATAAAATTGTCTGAGACAAACTTGCAACACTGACAGCAGTAGCCCACAAAATTGCGAAATTCATCATTCATTCCCTAAAAGTTCGTTCCTAAGATAAACTTTTCCATTTGCAAATAAATGTAGATGGTTTTCTGTAACTCTGTCCCACAAGTGCAAGACTGTTTTTGGTCCCTGCCAAAAACTCCACAGATACATACACACAGCTGAGACTTTGTAATATACTACCTATGAACAATCTATATTTACAGAAGTGTTATCTACCCAGTGCTGAAGGCATAAACATAATTTATTATGCAAGCAGCAAAGGTAACGTGTGCTCGAATGTGTGTATGTACTACTTATTTTTATGACTGCCAGGTAAACAAACCTGCCTGACTTAGAATAATGTGCCAAAGACACCTAACAATTATTTACATATGCAAAAAATCATTATTCCATCATTTTAACAAATGTTAGTTGAGCATGTCTGTTTGTTTGCAACTCTGCCACAACTCTTAGAACTTTATTCTGCAAAATACAAACTGCTTCATCTAAGTGTGTAATGAGAATGTGTTCTAAAGAAATCACACAAACCTATTCGTTGAGAAGTTATACTGAGACTCATACTAAATGATTCAGTAGCCAGAAAGCATGGGCCATCTTTTCATGAGTAAGTTCAGCAGGAGAGCTATATTGGTAGTATAATGGAACTAATGGAACCAGCTGCTATCCATCTCTCACGTACTTGTACTTGGATCAGCAAATGAAGCTTATCATGATACAGATATATTAATGAGCTGTGCTTGAGCACAATGGAGTGTTGCAAATGGAGAGGTTAAAAATCCACTTTACCCCAGTTGGAGACGGAATATTTTGTGAACTATGGTATTTCATTCTTCAAAAGAAAAACATACAATTCGCTGCTGTCTCTGGGCTTCCCCTAATGACCATGTAAAAAAAAAACCCAAAAAAATGCACGTCTCATGAATGTGACATATCAGTTACACTGTACTGTATGGTAACCTGTGCAGGGTCTTCTTTCACCGTCTGTCAGCTGGGATAGCCCCCTACTCTCACTCTTTTGAGACTCACTATGCTGCTAATGCAGGTAAAATCTCTCCTGCTCATTAACAAATACCACATTTTCAAAAATTAAAAGTAATTAACACTTGGAAAAGGTCTTTGTTATTGTAATTACTATAATGTGAGGGTGTAATGGTATGTGGTATTGGTTCTGTCTTAACTAAAAGAAAGAGGAAGATGAAGCCGGATAACTTTCTTGGCAGTGCCTTTACCACATTTCATCGGCACAGCCACACACGGGTTCCTTGTTTTGATCCCCCTGTGACTGAATTAAAGAAAAACAGAAGTTGGAAGATCTTAGACTGAGGTAGATGTGGGAAAACCCCAGAAGTATATTCAGTAGGTTATCACAGCAGTTTTAAATGATGCATATGTAAATATAAACAATAATAGTTAGCCGTTAATAAATACTGAAATAAGAATTCACTTCTACACTTCACATTACTTTGCTATTGTTAAATGGGTTCAGTTAAGCAGCTGCAGCTGCTTGTTAACTTTTTGATTTTTTTTGTGTTTATGCAACATGCTTGACATCAAAACGTCGTTTTGTGAATCACTCTTCAGCTGAGTACCATATCTAATGGAGGTCATTAAATTTCAGGCCACACACAGTGATTAATTTAGGTCTGTTGGCATTATGTAATTGAAAAACTAACTTGTAAAATACTGCATATTCTTGTGAAAATTAGGTTCTAATATGTGGTAATTAAAACTCCTAGCTAGTTTAAAACCCTAAAGAAATATTTAGTTGCACTTTTGCGGGTGAATTAAGGTAATAGAGCAGTTGTAACTCAAGTCAATAACAAGTCAATAAATCTTTTCTACAAAACGTCTTTTAATCTATTTTTAAAGCACATCAGGACATAGCTTCATTATCTATCCCTACCCTGTCTTTATCTGTTCAATTTTAAAACAACAAACATGAATGCTTCCGTGTATGCTGCATATCCACTTGGTTCTGAGTTGGTTCCACAATACTTCTGGTTAAGATCCACCTACCTATCTACCAATTTGTCAGTCTAGCTATCTATCTGATTTTGTAATGAATATAGACTATGTGGGTATTGAATTATGATATTTTTTCACATTTTTAGTAATGCTGCTACGTGGCAGCCTATGTATTGTCTTTGGTTCTTAATTACTAGTTTTTCTTGCTTTGTGGTTGTAAATTGCCTGATATTCTATCAATGTAGTATTTGAGATGTTTGTATAATGGTGTATGTTTAAACTTACATTATTATGGATTTTGTTTAACCTTCTGTTAAAAATACATAGATAGTTTTAATCAGCTAAGTTTCTGTAGTTAAAAAAAAAGTCATAGTTTTACTGATAAAATGAACATGGCTCGAAACCATACTGCAATTTATTAACACACACCCTTCCAAAAGTCAGTGACAAAAATGTCAAGCTCCCAAAAATGCCAGAAAAGGCCATGCATTTCACTGTGCTCACTTTTTCAGCAAGTGTCACATGCTGGTGTTGAGTCTCCTTATTAGGCCATATAAGTAGAGTAGCTGTCATGGCTGTCATGGGTATGAAGAGTCCACGAAGACAGAAATTCTGCTTGTTCTACCGTCCTGTCTTCAGTCACTGTCACCCAATCAGGTTTCTCGTTGGGTGGTGTGGTAATGTGAATGAGTGTGATACTAATCGTTAGGAATGATTACATCTTCACAGAGTCCTGTCAGTCACATCAAGATATGTCAATGTCTTTATATACCATAAACAATGCCTAGGTAGGACACGGCGCCTTCAAGAGGATACCATCTGATTGATTGGCAGATGTTTAAATGTGGACTCGCACCACTAACTCCCAAAGTGTTCCAGCCTATTAACTTTAGTTAAGAGTGATTTCCTTGGAGACGCAGCAAAAAAGCTGTTTTTTGGCAAGTGAGCAGACATGTCAAATGACTCAATTAATCAATTCCAGTGGCAAATTGACAGCATTTAGTGTATGTTGTTTTATCATAGTTCTCCTGCCGTTTCTCATTACATTTACTTCCACACCTTGAAATGCAACTTGAATCCCAATTGTAAGAGGTTTGCATGCACTAAGAGTCCATTAGGCTCTGCCAGTAGTAGGCCAGTGTTATCAGAATCCTTGCTTCATGTTGTGTGCTATCTAAAGCAGGTTATTATAATAGACCTCTGTGTATGCCTTGAAAAAGCCATTGGTTTTTCAGGGAGTCCTGAGTGGCCAGTAATGTAATGCATCATCATTTCCGGCTCACTGCTCTGCAAACATGGCATCTGAAGATGCTATTTTGGATAGTGGCTAATAGTGAGTGGAGCTTCAATTATCTGTTATCCGTTCATTACATTCATTTGTCCGTTCAGTGTAAACTTTGCTTACACTTGGGCAAACCCGATTGCATTTTGAACATACCGAAAAGTAAACTGTGGCCATTTTAACAATTGTAAATCGTACATCCATGCAAACATTCTGACATTTTGAGCAGAACACTCTAGTAATGCTTTGTTTTTACCCCTTTTAAAGCATTTAAACAAGTCATCATATCATATCAGCATATCAGTAACATCAGCATAGCACCTCGACTGCTTACCTATTTGAAATCCTGTATACAAATATTCTGCACAGCCACAAACTAAGATGGTTACAGATAAATTCAATAATCTTCTGCCCAAGTGGCTTACTGTATAAGTAATTTCTCAGCATGGAATTGTAATGCACTATAGACTCTTGGTCTAAACGATGATTATTCTATATGAGTCATGAGCAGCGTCAGACAGCTTAATCCATCACTGAGTTCAAGCAACCACTCTCTTCCTCTAGTTTTGTGCTGGCCTTGATGAATACACACCACCTTTTCGGGCTAGGAGCCCCATAACTTAGTGGCTGTAATGTTAAATTCTCCCTTCACAGGCCTTGTTTTTTTATTTCTTCTTTTTTTTTTTTTACATGGCAGTTGGTTTAAAGAATGTACTCTTAACCACAGAGCATTCAACAACAATAAGTCAGCATCAGCTAGTGTGGAAGCTCGGGCTATTCAGCACACAGCAAATTCATCAAAAAAAAAAAAGAAGTCATTGCTCATGCAAGACAATTACTTTTACCACTGCCACGCTTCATGCCACAATCCAACTGTTATGCAATCTTTAAACTTTTATAATAATCTTCTTGTATAATAATCATTGTCACACACTGTTCCTTTCAAACACTATCTAGATGGTTTGATAATCTGAATCTGCGAGGTTTAAAGCTGTGTTACTGTAAGTCTAAATATTAGTTCATAATTTACTGATTTACAGACAAATTATTAATAGAAAGCAAATAGAACCTAACCCATTTAATTGAGTTAAGCCCAGTGTAGCTTTGCAAATGAAACATCAGAATGTAAGGCTAAAATTTGTTTAGATTTTCTACATGTCTAATCAGCTTAGACTTTTACCCAATTAGGGTAAATCGTCCAAAAGTAGGAAATGTTGTTGATGACACAATATGGGCCTCTTTTATGCTTGACAAAATCCAGCTAATACACAAAACCAATAAGTAGCATACAAATTAATACATATACAGCCTGACTAGTCAGACGTTTCACCAGCTAATGTCCTGAGGACCACCAACGGGGTATTTTGAATTTCTAAATTATGATGCTTTATCTGCCTGGACATGTGTCTGCCCTGTTTTTCTAATGTCGGAAAAATCTAACTTTAGAATTATATTTACACAGAAGTTCGTTAGCATTAGACAACAGCAAGATTCTTGGTCAGATCAACAGATTTCTATATTTTTCATGAAGAAAATGAAGAGAACATTTCAGTTGAAGAAAACTGTGGCCCCAAATATACAAGTACCAAGGAGCCAGCACAGACTTTATATAAAATAACTAATGCATAACCTGTTTCTGAAAAAGTGCTTTGAATCTGCTTTCTCTCTACTGATAAAGAAATCCTGATCGTTCCTTTGAAAATGACCCTACTGATCACTTGAAGTAAGGGAAGTAATGGGTTTGTGGTCAAAATCAAATAAAACATTTGGATTTTGGAAATTTGCAGACCCCATTGATTGATAATTTTAAAAAAAAGTCATTCAGTACAAATGATTTGTTGGCTATGGAGCGAGCGTTTAGGAGAGCGATCTGAAGCAGAGGTGACAGACTGATGTCATCAACAACTGATTGACGGGGAATTGACAGCAGACACCTGGAGTGAGGACGTAGTCTCCTGGTACCCCTAGCTGTGGAACTGTGGTCTTGTAGAGTGACAGGCCAAGGTGAAAAAATCTCCAGACATGATGCCGATCCAGGTAATCGTTCTGTACGCCTGTGATGAAAAGTTGGGTAGGCGGTAACCGATCGGCATTTTCCGCGTCCTGGAGGGGAACCGGTACCATATACCGGAGACGTTCTCTACCATGGAGCAGGAAAAATCCCCTCTGTCGGGTGCGTTTCCTTTTAGCCTGGACACCAGACCTACAGCCCCTTCTAGGGTTTTTGCTTGGAGCTTTCTCAGTCAAACCATTCGTTTGTTAAGTTTCAAAACATGAAGACGGTGGCCAAAATACTCAACTTTAACCTTTACTAAAAAGTGGGTGTTGTTAATATTGCCATGTCCATCTTTTATAGTTAGCTCCATATGTTTTTTGTTTCTTTTTTTGTTTTATTGTTATGTTGAATCTGCAAACCAGTACAGTTCAGCTTAAATTCAAGTCCTCTATTTCAGGCTGTCGCTGCTTAAAAACGTACCAACATATTTGTATATACACATATGTCTACGGGATTATTAAAACCATGTTTTTCATAGAAAGAAAACCCATAAGTGTTCCTTCTCTTTGGTTTTCTTCATGAAATATAATTAAAATGAATGAAACTTAATAATTCAATAATTATATTTTGGAGTGGACGCTGCTCTCGTAGATTCAGTTCAGTCTCTGATGTGTTTTGGGATTGATTATGCAGGCTTTTACTTAGAAAGCACTAGCAACTCAGGGAAAAGGATTCTGCAATCTTACATAGGTATGTGTGTAGGCTTGTTTAATCCAGATATTTTCCACATACATTCTTCAGTGTACTTCCAAAGTTCAAACACAATGTTTTCTTTCCCCTATGTTTTTTTTTTAGCTTGTTCCATTTGTAGGCAACAACCTTTTTAAAGGTTCAGTTTGAATGAGAGGTGCAGCTAAAGTCCTGTGACCTGACATTGTAAGCAGTGTGTTTAAATTTAATCCAAGAACAGAGGTAGGGAGGCAGTCTTTCTTTACAGTAGGATCTTGTAAATAAACATCATACAATGCTGCTTTCCTCTGTTACATAAGGAAGACAGTCTCACTTTTTCATAAAAGATAGTGGCGAGTAAGAAAATAATCACCTGTAATAAATCACAATACAGTAGCTGCAATTATTCTATTGCTCACCCTGCAGATTGGTGAATTGTACTTTTGCTCAGTGCTTCGAAAGATAGGCCTGTCCCCTGTCCTGTCCCTAAATTTTAAAAGGAGTTTTACAGAGAAGATGAAGGTATGAACAGCAGAAAGATTCACTCCCTGTCAGGAGAAATGCTGAACCACTTGAAAATACTGTCAAAAGAATTGTATAAAAAGGCTGTCCCACATTTATCCTGACACTTAACTGAATTATGTAAAACCACTAGAGCCCCCTGCTATGGTCATGCGGCCTTTTATTATGCTAACACAAGAGGAAAACCTGTCTCATATCTTATGCGTGCTATTGCATAGAGGCACATTTAAATATAACGTTGTGCCAGGGACTTTAAGGTCTCTTAATATGAAATGCCGTTCACACATCATATTTTGTAGATGAACAGCATTGCTCATTTGAACTCCCTCTGGCAAAATACGTTATAAACAAAGGAGTGTAACCGTTTCCGTAAGCATTATCTGTTTGTGTTGTAGGTGCCACAAAAAAAAAAAAATCTTGTCAAAGTCTTTCATTCTAGTGGCAGATACCTTTCTTTAAAGTTGCTTCTTTGTTGCTATTGAGGCTTTCACCTAAACTAAATGGCTATCCATGACAACAGCTTTGTGGATAATTAGTTGAATGATATAATTAGGACCTCTTAGGCCCCTTTGGTCCCGAAGGACTCAACAGAATGCTCGCTTCTGTGGAGCAGAGAGATAGACACTGTCCTAGCATCGGGCTGTGCAAAGTATCCTCTTGTATCTATTCATCTTGCCCACTACATAGAAGCTTTTTCCTGCTCATTAGAGGTTTACTTATGCTCCAGTGAAGAAGCAGGAGGGGTGTTGGCCATGGGGTGGAGACACGCAGCGGTCATTTTATTTTTGTTTGAAGGTGACCACGGTATTTAATGGAGGAGTACAACTCACTGCATGTGATCTCTCTCCCTTGAGTTGTTAATCTCGTCATCACTTTGTCTCTCTTTGTCTACACATCTCTGGTCGTTGGCTCTGTCTTGGCTTCCTTCTCGTTCTGCCGTCCAGCTTTTGTCTGCCACTCCCTCACTCATGCTCCCTTTAGGTCCTCTGTCTCCTTCACCAGAATTGAGGTGCACGTTGGAGCTCTTCCTGTCGTGAATAACGCACATCAACCGCAGAGGTCAAATGGAATGGGTTTTGCAAGATAATGGCTGGAGTGATGGTACCTGGGCGCCACCAGATTGTGGAGTGTCTGAGCTTGTCATAAAACGACAGGGGAGGAGGACGCTGGATGCTCACTGTGTCCTTTAAGCATTATGAATGTCAGAAATTGCAATGTCAGAATGGCCCTGTTTTTATACCACCCTCATCATCTAACACCAGCAATCCCTATATCATTTTCTTCTTCATCCAAGCATAAAAAATACCTCCTCAGTTCATCCATAGTTCACACATCCATGTACAACATTTACAAACTAAACGTGTGGCTGAGTGACGGGTATATTGGACAGCTCCTTGTCATCATCTTCTCAAAGCTAGTATTTATTGCATCTGTCTTCTTGTCATTGAATGACTTTGACGACTCTCTCCTGCATTGCATAGTTTGCTAGAGTTTGCTACATCTTTGCGTTACCTTCCTCATCATCATAAGGATTTACAGCTCCACTAAAAGTTTCCCTTTTTCACCTCCTACCACCAGGTTTAAAAGCCAAGGAAACATCACAAGTTAAGGGAATCGATGGCCCTCGCTCTGCTGTCATCTTCCACGATGCTGCTTTAAACACTGAGTTTCGGCTCAAATTGCATCCCATTAAAAGTCAATGAGCCGCTGTCACATTATTACAGACCCTGGACTTGACAGCTCACAAGATAATATATTAAAGCCCAGGAGTCACTGTGATGTGTTTGTAGCTGGTGAGCGACATTAACATTGATATTTGGGACACCAGATATCACCTGTCATTGGGGGTGTGGGGCCATCATTGAATAATAATTAGATGAAAAATCAAATGAATACGTTTACTAACTGGAGGCTTAAAAATGCAGAACATTTTTCATTCAGACAGCTGTATGTGAAGAGTGTCATTGTAGACGGGGGAATGAAACAGACTGACACGAGAAAAGATGTGTAACAGGATCCGTTGGTAACCGTCAGCAACGTCACACAGCTGCATAGTTTTCCAAACATCACTGTATTATTGCAATAATGCGCTAACACTCGAGAATGAGCAGATTTTGAAAAACATTCCAGTTGGAAGCAAATTTAAATTTTTTTCATCACATTTTCCTTTAGGTAAAGTCAAGACCATGAAGGAGAAATGTGCACATTAGGTTCTTTTTGGTTTTAGGAGTGCACCCTCTACTTTTGTGTGATTTACATAAAAATTGATATATTGAGGGCAGCAAAATCATGTCCAAGCATTGTGTCATTGGAATGGCAAATAGATGTACTGATTGGGCTGATGCAAAACAGCAAGGAACTTTAAAAAACAAACTCCAATAGCTTTCCTGTTTGTCTCCTGCAAGCCTGGTCATGCACCTTAAGCTTTGTGAATAAATGACCAAACAAACATTCACAGGGGACAAGCACACTGCTACAGTTGTTTTGCACTCTAGACAGCTAAGTAGATGCTCAACAACACCACATTATACAGCGCATAAACATGCCTGCAGATCTCATATGAGTCTTGGCTGAAGCTACTGCTGTGAATCTTTGTCTTTTCTTTAGTAACACTAACAGTGCTCTAGCAGAAGTGTGGTTACTCATATCTCATTTTCTATAGTTTAACACAGCACTTCGGAACCCTGTCACTTGCTGTCAATAAAACACACACTCTGACATGCTCATCCAGCCAGCTGAGACACAAAGGAACACTTGAGATCATATCATAACTTTTGCCATCCTTACAAAAACATAAAAATAAATGCGAGTAATACATTAAATACTACACTTAGAACATGCACAAAATGTGATTTCCATATCACTTCATGTTAACATTTGGTGCTAGTGTCCTTTCCTTCTTGTCATGAGCTAGATTTTTTAAAGTCTAAATGAAGTGCAATAATCTCAGTCTCTGTCAAACTACTTGAATTACAAGATGCTGAAATGTTGTAATGGATCTTTGTTCAAATGTTAAAAAATGTTGGCCCACGCTTTAAACCTACATCAGTCAGATTTCCATCCTGCTGTTCTGGTCCTCCTGATCCTCTGAAACTGTTGCAATTTCAACTCAGTCGTACATAGAGTTGAATTAGGCTTTATTTGTGCAGATTGTCTTTATTCTTGTGCCATCCTTGTCCTGTAGCCTACACAAAAAAATCATGCTTCTTCTGTCTTTATACGTTAAACCCCTTTACTGAAATGATGTGTATAGATTAAAGGCATGGTTTGACAGAAACGGCCAATGCTGTTTTCTCAGAAATGTGTTAGGAATTTCTCTATTGCCTTGTCAAAATTTTGTCAAAAAGAGGCAGAGTCTTGTCAAGCCTCGGTCTAGTTCTCACTGCCTCTAGTGCAAGTGCCTTACAGAAGTGGAGGCTCCCTAAGTGCAGATGTTCACACCTGACTGCGCCAGACCCCCATGATAGTAACACACAGCCCGGGGGGGATAGCCGACCTTGTGGACAAGTTCAGGGTTTTGCCAAGGATGTCTCTTGTGTTCCTTATTTAGACAGCTTTGCTAAGGTGTGAGGATAACACAGATGAGCATCCTTTGTGAACATGCTGCAGGGACAGTGGGTGACAGCAGGGATTTCCATCATTTACCTTCATTACTCTGCCCCTCAAACAGTCATCATCCCCTCCCCTGCTGGTTTGTGATTAAACAATCATGCTTACTCCTAGCATAAGATTGAAAAATGAAAAGTGACAAAAAAAAAAAGACCCATGGTATGAAAAAAGTTATCACACAGTTAACAGTTATGAGTGGACATGCAAAAAACATCATTTGTATTGTCCAGTCATGTGTACAGGAGTGTTTTGTAGATGAATTTATGTAAATAACGAATA
Organism: Neolamprologus brichardi; assembly: GCF_056152115.1. Taxonomy (NCBI): domain Eukaryota; kingdom Metazoa; phylum Chordata; class Actinopteri; order Cichliformes; family Cichlidae; genus Neolamprologus; species Neolamprologus brichardi. The sequence goes on from NC_142108.1 coordinate 25,570,717, forward strand.
GAAAATATTGTGAGTGTTGGTGTACGTGGAGATGGTATCCGTCTGTCACAGTGCTGAGTGACCAGCACAGATGATTCTGGAACACAGCAATCCTGAGAAAATTTACCCTGACCTTTCTGGCAGTTAGCAACACTGCATATTTTCTCACCAATAGCAAAAGAAGTGGGTGTGGGGGAGGGGGGGGGGGGGGGGGGGTTTCTTGTTTTTTTTCCTGATATATGTATATATATATACATGCAACATCTGAAAGAAATTCAATAATTCAATAATTTAAGATACATAATTGATGCACAAACACAAGTAACAAAGAAAAAAAAAAACTGAGACAGTAACCAGAAAAAAGTATCCAAGCGTTTAGCAGCCTCTATCTGTGTGACACATGTACCTGTCTTCTGTGGCTGAAATTCTCTCATCGCACTCGCTACACACAATTATTGCCTTCTCGGAGGCGTGAAAGAAGCTGTCAGAAATAATATTGCCTTTTGAAGTTGTTGTAAAGAAAACTTTTAAGCTATTTTCTATTTACAGCTATACTCACCCAAGTATGGGACAGTTGCAGTCTGAGCTGTCCAGATTGTGATGATTTTCATTTTTATCACACCATCACACAATTATTGGATCCAAATTGAATTGGCTGCGTCTTGTAGCCACAAAGTCATTTTCTGTTTTTTGTGCTTTTAAGTTATAATAAAACAAATGTACTTGATACAGTGATTGTGAATGACCAAATCCAGTACCCAATTTAGTAAATATATGCTGAGGCAAAATTTTATACAGATGAGGTTTGTTTTTGTAGATGATTACAAAGCTATGATTTGGACCACACCAATTGTTTTATCAGGATTCACAGCGATACAGTTCCACAGTCCCAACACACATTTGCTCATCATTTCTACTTAACTCCAAAATAATTTACATTTCTCATTGAGATTTTTGCACCAGAGTGCCCCTGCCTCTTTCAATTTGGATCAAAATTCCTTGGTTAGGTACAATAAAGCAGTTATTAAGCAGGTCTATTTCAACAGAACAGACCCATTAATTAATTAATCAAGTCCAAGTTATTACTGACTGAACAGGTTGAGGTTTAACGCTGCTAAACATGTTGAATAATTGTCAGGACTGATTGGCTTCATGCTGCCATCTGTAAGTTAAAAAGAGCCTTAAAAGGGAGTTAAAATAAACATTCATTTGATTTTTTTTTTGTATTTGATGTATTTATTTATTTTTACCAATATGGATCCCTACGTGTGCGAATGTTTGTGTGGACACATGTAGTGAGATGGAGCCAAGCAACAAATAAAAGTACTGTAATATAGCAGCTGGGACTGATGGTTGTGTAGCTAGAGGGTAAGTAAAGATATTTTGATGGCTTTCATATGACTTATTGATCCAGCTTCTCTTGTGGTTAACAGAGGACTTTACCTTGACTTTTCTGAGGCTCACTTATCTCTTAGGCAAAAAAAGAAATCTATAAAAATAGATAATGTTGGCTTAGGCTTCTGATGCAGATGTAAATGTGGTCTTTTAAACAAATAATGCATTGCTACTATATCAAAATATTTTAATATTTGATTGAAGCCCCTGCTGATGAGTTTTATTGCAGGTTTCCATGATTATTAATTACATTTTTTGCCAAATCATTTAACAGGTCACTCAAATCCCTCCGCTTAGCCTTAATCTTTATATTAAAAACAAACAAACCATCAGGCCACATAGACTTTAAGTAGACAACAAAAACTCCGTTAGCGTAAGTAGTACATATACTAGTATAGTGTGATATGCAATACGGCTAACAGAAGTAATTTCCACTGAGTGGAGCTTGTTGCCCAGCTTAGCAGATGTGCACAAGAAATAAAATAGTACATACACATGCACTGCACCTATCCTTTGATCAAATTAACCTGACAGATGTGATTCATCTATGCCCGTTTACAGCCATGCATTAATTTCCCCTCCCTAACACAGTTTATCCCAATTAACACAGTAGCTCTTTCACAAACACTGTGAGGGGGAGATGTGCATGTGTCAGAGCTGCAGTTGGCTGCAGCCAAGTACTAAATGTGATCCAAAATGGAGGGACAGCTATGAATACCAATGCTTGGTACTTCCCTTCACTCATAGGTTGTGCTCTCTAACCTTGTGCTTCTCTAACTTTAATTTCTTTATACTCTTTCATTTCACTACAGAAGTGCATCAGCTCAAAGCAGGAAATTGTAAAAAGCAACCCAATAAAGCATGCAGGAGTGCACCATTAGAAGAATAACTGAGAATCATAATGGACGTTGTTAGATTGGATGAATTTGTGAAATTCGGGAAAATCCCTTAAATCTACTTTTAGTCTTGTGCACTTTCAGTGAAACTATAAATGTAAGTCTCTATCATTTTCCTCCATTCAGCCTTCCTGCTAAAGCACTTAAAAAAGAGCAGGTGATCCGAGGGATAGTTGAGTCATTCCAGTTTATGACAGTGTTTTCTCTGAATAAGCCGCAACTTGAGGCATGAGAACTTTAAAATGTTTGACACTGGGGCATCAGCAGTGTATCAATAATCAGAGATGTGTGAACATATCTGCTCATCAATTTAATGAACGGTTTCACATAGATCTGGTGTACTGTTCTTTCATTTATGTTTCATCATAAATATCCACAATATGTTTAGTCTGATTTGTGGAGCCTGGAATTCATCTCACTGTCAGTGGCCCCTAGCTGATTTAATGACTCAATTTTTCCAGTGAAATTTGAATATGTATGACCAAAGGGAAATAGCCGCAGGATAGACACTGTGACTTCTTTGACTGCCCTATCCACCGCTAGCTGGCAGTGGGAATGGACATATAGGCGGGTAAAATGAGAGCATAATTATACACGATACCAGAATTAATGAAATGATTAATGCTTGGTGTAACTGAAACCACAGGGGGAAAATATTGACAGATGATCAAAAACAGTGCCTGTTCAATCAGCAACAATGCCCTTGGTTCAGGTACTGACGCTAACCTGTGCACCCTCCAACTTCAAGTGCACCAAAGTGCTTCTGAGGTTAACGTAGTAATTCGGTACAGGATAAAGTGAGTAAGAAAATTTTTTTTAAAGTAATTCAGTGAGCCCTATTGAATTGTGTCTGTTTTCTGCCATGTCTTTGCAGTCTGTGTTTGGATTATATAACAATATTTTTCAAGCTGTTACCACAATGAAGAGCAGATATGACAATCTCTGTCTTGGTATACAGTCACCAGGATGTTACAATGCAGATCTTTAGCTGAGATATTATTAATAGTTTTACAGGTTTTAGTGCACAAACCCTACCACTGAACAGGAGATAAAGCTGAGGTTAGTGAGAAACTCATTAGTTTTGGTCATAATTTCAAGCATTAGCACTGAGACAGGATATGAAGTCCTGAACATCTGTTGTGTTTAATGCCAGCACTTGTTCAAGTAACAAGTAAGATGACCTAACCTCGACACAACAGACCAACTATTTCAGTGGGCAGTTACCACACCGCATGTAGAAATATACTAAAAGCTTTGTATGATGACGGCTGAAATGTAGGACTGACAGAGCATTAGGGATAATCCTACAATTCCTACAGCACTCATCTAATGTGGATGTGGAGACTCAGCACCTCACAATGATTGTTTAATTTCAAATGCAGGGTGAAGGGATACAAGACCACCACAGCAAAACAGAAAAAATACTTTTTTGCGCTGTGATTTTTAAACAGATTAACTTTTTGAAATTTTAACACATTTATATTACAGGCCATGCAATCCTTTTTGACCCTCCCAACATCTAAGCATACAGTGACCTTTTTGCTGATGACATATCACAAACTTAATGTTTGCTGTAGAGCACCTGTACACAGGACAGGAAGTCAGTGTGAAGGTCACCATTTTGGCCAGCAGGACACTCTATTCCCCAGAACGGAGAGGAGACGAGCTGCAGTGGCAGCCTCTAATCCTCTTTAATTTGTTTTCAGATGAGGCTTTGGAATACCAGCTTGCTCCCTAAGCAGAGATCACATAAGAACGTGGGCTGGGACAGCTGTCTCCTCTTCTGGCAGTTTTAATACAGGTCTAGTTGCCACCCCACCCTGCAATGAATTTTTCTGATGGTGAGCTGAGTATTTACTTTATATGGCTTTTAGTGTGACAACGGGAATGCAATTCCACATGGTACAAAAGCACAGTAGTGCTAAAATGGCTGTTTAAAAGAAGAGGGAAAAAAAACAGAAAATGAATGAAGGTGGGGGTGGAGAGTGCTGCTTTGTTTTTTTTCTTTATCAGCAGTCAACCAGTGGTCTATTCCTTCTCAGCCCTCTAAACAACACAAACCTTGTAATTGGGTTTGGGCGTGTCCCCTTTCTCCTTTGTTTGACAGTAAAGGTTGAACTGGAAAAAAAAGAGGGAAAAAATGTTCACAGATGTGCGCCTCACCATTTCATCTACACCGATGGTGAGTATGATCACTGCGTAAAGGCTTGTGCATCTTGTCGCGGCACAATTTTACAGCAACGTGATCAGATGATGGCTTGATTCTACTAAAGTGATGGTGCACGTCTTGGGAGACAGTGGGGGTTTAAAAGCTGCTGAAACAAAGCATGCAGGCAGTAGTTCGGTGATACAGGCAGGGGACTGGCAGTCCTTTAATCCTAACCACTGTGCTGATAAATCAGCATGTGAGTTTCATTTTTATCCCTCTTTCCAGTTTGCTTGGTTCTTGAGTGATGAACAAACCCCCACTCACCTTTAAGGCCTTTTGATGTAATAACCACCTATAGATTACACTGTCTGCAACAGCCAGATTGGTGCTCATGCACTGAGCTAACAGGTGGACGGTCTCAGAGTCCAGGTAGCTTTCGGGCAGACGGCAGCAGTAGTGAAATCCCTGGGGACATCACAGCAGTCTAGTCACAGAGCTTCACTTGATATTATATGTCTAAGTAATTCTCTGCTAGTAATTGAACTATGCTGGATGAAAAAAAAGCATTAAGTATATTGAACTTGAGCTGATATTTCTGAGAAAAGAAAGAATAGGAGCTACATGACCCAGCAGATTTCTTTCAATTATCACTTTGATCATTCTCTGTCCATGAACACGGCACTTTACTGTGAATCTTACAAAACCTTTGGAACCTCTTGTCATAGAGAGAAGGATTTATGTAGCCTCTCTAGTGTACTTCCTTTAATGTTTGCCACACTATAATGTTTGTAACAGTTACACCTTGTACATTACAACTTTATTTTTCAGAGAATAGGATCCATTGTCAATTCCATTTATTGCTCTGTATGATAATTGTATGAGAATAGATTGAAGATTATGCACTGTAGTTTTTCATTTCATCAAACTCACCATGACTCCTCCACTCTTAAATGAAGCTAGATAGATGACAGAATATCTATTTTCTGCCTCGCACACAATTGTTTGATTTTTATGAAGTACAACATACAATACACACTGCCATAAGCAAAAAAAGAAAAGAAAGATGATGATACAAAGTAGAAAGATTCGTTTTGAGGGCCACTAGAGTTAATAGAAATGTATAATACAATACCAGAACGCTGGGCTGAGGCACCAGTACAACCCTGCAGGTTATGTTTGTCAGGCAAACTCAATAGTAGATGTCTTAATTGAGGTCACTATGGCAATAGTTTTTCTTCTTCCTATTTTTACCTTTTGGGACATCAAGAAAATCTCCTCTTTCTGGCCTCAACATTAAAATGGTTTGAGTAAAGAAATAATAATAAAAAAAAACCATCACTGCCCGTGGAAGATTGCATTTCTAGAGTGGTTGAGTGAGGCTTCAAAGTGGATAGAACAAGAGCAAACCATTGCAGAGGTGCTGTGAATAGTCACTGAAAAAACACTGCCTCCTTGTAACAGTAGCAATTCCACTATGATTAATTGAGTCTGCAGTTTATGTTCCCTGCATGTGGGATACAATCCTCAAATCTGGCCATTTGACATTCAGAATGGTCATTTTTCCACATTCTCCTCCCTCATTCCCTGCCATTGCTCACAACCCTAGGTGATGCAAAGGTCTACAGATTGAATGTGCGAACAGTTACTGATACCCTAGCGAGTCTGTCTCTGGGTTACCAAGACAACTTGCTTCCTTGGTAACAACATCATGACTTCTTTGAAGCCTTTCATTAATTTCGAACCCATTTACCATATTAAAGACACACTGGAATATCTATTTTCTAGGCTCTGTGCTATTTTTTTTTCTTAGCTGTGTGCTTGTTTGTTGTATTTATTATAAACAAATGGGGAAAATCCAAACTAACAAAAAAAACGGGTAACATTTTATGAATATTATTTTGCAGAGGTGCAAAAAGCCACGTCTTTCTCACGGTTCCATATCTTGTTAATTTGCCGTTTTTGTAAGAGAACATAAAAACGAAACAAGGATTCAAACTCTCTCATTTATTCATCTTTTATATAGCCAGCAATTACCATGTGTTTGTTTGCCTGTTTGTTTGTCACTAAAATTGAACTGTGATTCCTGCCCCGTCAGTGATGAGTTTACTTACATGTAAAACACCCACACTTTTTGTACCAGAGGCTTTTATGAATATTGGAGTAAAAAATAGTGAATAGAATCATAAATGCTATTTGATAAATTGCTTTTTTTGAGGGTGAGGTGGTATTTGGGAACACATTTGGTCTGTAATGTGGATGTCCACTTAATTTTCAGGCAAAATAAACACTTCTAAGCTGAGTAGACACTTAGGCCACTATCTGCTTCAGTGCACGTCTGCAGCTGATTCACTTACTGCAGATACCGCCAATAGAATATTAAATTTTGTTATACTTCTTTATGGTCAAGTGTCAATAAGACCATTTTCTACATGGTTGCTTATATGTTCCCTTACTGACTGTTGAGTCAGTACCATGGAAGAGCTGAAAATTACAGCATTGCTTAAAAATCCAACCTCATTGTGAAACAATGCACTTTCAACTCTTTACCTCACCCTAAAGTAGAGGTTTTTGCTTGACATTATGTGCATCATTCAGTTTTTCTTTCACATAAATATTTAGGAGATGGTCGAGCTGCAGCTCTGATCAGAAACTCCTGGCCCTCCTACATGAGTGTATTATTTGGATTTCTAATGCTGTGAGGCGGCACATAAGTTTAGGAGAGAAACATGTTACAAAAGCATCTTATTGTTTCCTAACACACATTTCAGTCTTTATAGATGTGTGTCTTTTTGATTGCAGCTGGCTTCAGAAAGCTGAGACGCTACACCCCTGCCAACCCCCACCAACTCAACCAAGAAAAGAAATTGGTTCACTTCTCCCAAAACAAAATTATTTCGATTGGCAGCCACAACAATAACAACTAATTTACACAGCTGCAATAATGATGCTAGAAGGCAGATGAATCTATATATCTGGGATGATGCAGTGTAATATCCTTTCAAAAACTAAAAATTCTACTGGTCTGTCTAAGAAGGGCTTTATCTTCATAAAATTTGCCAGATATTCCAATATAATGAATCACTTTAGTTAGGAGGAGGAAGATCTTTCTTTAAGTGCATTTTTCTACATGAGTGCATTTTGTGTGTAATAATTTAAAAGCACATATAAGCAGAAAGACATATTTCTGTCCTTAAAAACTGTATGTAGTAATATAGTAGTATAATCTTATGGGGTTTTTTTTCTTTGTTTTATGTGTGTTGTAATGGCCCGGCCTCTGTGCACTCTGCTTCTTCCTTTTTTTAGGCAGCAGCAGCTTGGAGATATGGAGTGATTAAGGGTATAAAGGCTGCTCTCTCAGTCCTTTCTTTCTCTCTTTCTCAGAAGCTTCCACTTCCATCATTCTTACTTGTTCGGTTATTTTTGGTTTTTACATCCTTATCTAATACTTTGTATACATTTATCATCATCCATCCACACCATCCTCTAGTGACACCTGACACTTTCATACCTCAGTAGATTTTAAATTAAATAAACTGGGTATTTGGATTTTGCCTTTCTTGAGCCAAACAGCTAAAGGTACTTCCACTTTGCTGTCAAGCCCAAACTATCATCGCATTTTCTCGTTCTCAAGTTTTCCTTTCTCATCAGTTTCAGTCAAATAATCTTATCTGTAAACTATCACATTTTATGTTTTGGCATCTTTGGTAAGACATGTAACATAAGCACTATGCAGACTGCAGACCCCTCTTGTCAAGTGCTTTCCACTGTTGAAAGGACTGTGCAGGTTTTTTTTTTTTTTTTTTGTTAGTTTTTTCAGTTACCCATTTTCCAGTTTTTCAGGCAGTGCTCTTCAGACATACAAATTATCAAATCATGTAGACTCCTGAGGCATTGGAAATCTCCAGTGAAAACACACAAGCTAATGGCACATTTTTCCCTGCACATACAAGTTCCCAGCTGGATAATCTACACCAGCCATGGCTGTATGAGCCATTTTTCCTGATGGCATGGCCATTGAAAATCTGGTAGTACTACTACTCCCTGGGGTCTACTTGCATGCTTCAGCAGTGGTCATCCTCTGTCTCTATCATGCAAGCCTTCTGTGAAAGCTATACAATTTAAACCTCAAGAGTGTTTTTTTCCTTGATGGTTTGAGAGAGGAAAACATGTTTATGTGTTGGCATTTATTTTCTAAAAGTTTAAAATGAATGTAACTCAAAGTGCTTTACCGTAATAACTTCACAGCAAATAATGAGAAATATATGTACTCACTGGCTAATGTACACCAATACAAATATAGATGAGAAAAAACTAGGTATAGAGGGATCTAAGATTTGAAGTTTTTAGTTGAATGGCTAAGAGTGGTACATACTACAGCATCTAACTAACTCCTCTGGGAAGACTGGCTATATTTCCTCTCTAGCTTCAACTCTGCTTACCAATGACATAATAATTCCACAGGCCTGAGGCCATTCAGAATGAGGACCCACTGACATGGCTCATTGTGAGCAATATGGGCTTTGTGTGTGTGTGTGTGTGTGTGTGTGTGTGTGTGTGTGTGTGGATGGGTGTAGAAGAGCATGGGGAGGTGGGATTACAACTGCCAAGTGCTGACACTCTTGAAGCTTAGGCATATCATTAAACAGTAAATCAATCTGACTGAAAAAATCAACTCCCAGATTTCTGTTAGCAAAAGAAGACCTTCCGCATGGTCACAGATTGTGTTCTTGGCAAGAATAAATCAACATCCAGTCATCGAGCTTCTCCCGCTACGCAACACTTCCTGAGCTCAGCTTGCATGTACAGTTACAAATCACCACCTGAGGTGTGTTGAACATTCTTCACTGCAGCATTCATTCATCCATGCTGACTACCAGCCTCGTAAATATGTTAAATATTTTTGAGTATTTTCTAAGGAATTGGACAAACTCTATTGTTTATTGTTAATCTATTGCACTCAATAGGATAGGATTCAGTAATGTAGGGTAAAATAGCTTATTTTTCTGTCTTGAATCTACTGCATGGGTATCTGTGAATGTTGAAAAATAAGTGTAGTTAAAAGGAAAAGCCAATTTCTCGCAACCTTGTTTTGGTAGTTGGGGCCATCATGTTTGGTTTTGACACCATGACATTTGTGAAATCTGGGGGATGCAGCACCCAAGGTAGATACAGCTTAACAACAGAGAATAATAAGGCACCACAAGCTGTCAGACAAATCGCTTGGCTGCTCGGTGCGTTCTGCTTGAAATGTTTTGATTACCAGAGATTCACATAAAAAAAAAAACATTACTCTAAGATTAAGGTACAGATACACATTATTTGCATACAAATTCATATAAAAATATAATTTAGATGTATAGTATTTCTCATGATACGAGTCACTTGTAAGGAAACACAGACGTTACATCCGTTTAAGGTTACTGGAGTAAGGAGAGTGCAGTTAAGAAAGTGGAGCAAGCAGACACAAGAATGCTGTTGGTGTTTGAACAAGCTGACACAGGTAGCTAATAAGGGGTTGTAAGATGGGAGCGTTGAAAGCTTGTACACTGGCAGACAGGTGACCAAGGGGTTTGGTGTGGTTGACAGGTGGAGAGCGGGTCAGGCTAGTGAATGGAGCCGTAGGCAAGAAGAGGAGTGAAACAGAGTTGGTTTGACAGGTGATGAGGTGGTGGATCTAAGCACAGGAGAATAATATTACAAAACAAAAACATGGGGAGTTAACTACGTAGCACAAGGAGGCAAGGAGACCTAAAAGTAACCTGTCTTATGCAGAACAATCTAGCAGAGAGTGACCGGAGAGCTGGTATAGATTTGCTGCTGAAGATGGGTTGATGATCTACAACTAAGCATGCTGATGGTATGAGCAGGAAAGGAAGGAGAAGGAAGTGACTTAGACATAGAGGGACAACCAGGGAAACAAAATGAGAGACACAAAGAGAAAAAAATATATATAACCAGAGCCATAACCTTTTTTGTGTTGTTTGAAAGGTTCAAAAATGACTGTAAGAAAACATTTTCTTAAAATAAAAAAAAGTATTATTGTGTAATTTGTATTTTTTATCATTATAATAGTATATTAGCTTGTCTGTGTTATAAAAAGGATGTGGGGAAAAGGGTAGTTTCTGATATTTATCTGCATTTTTAATCTTTGATGAAAGTATACTCCTTTTTGGACAAACCTACATTAAACACAGATATTACAAATGTATTTGTTGCTAGCAGTACATTGTAAAACACATATCAGTCATGACATTTTCTAAGGAGCCTCCCGCCCTATTAAAAACACATCACTGCCCACAAGCTTTGAACCACTGCCTTCAAATCCAGCGCATAATTTTAGAAATGCAGTTAGCAGATGAATTGACCGATTACCAGATGGGTCCACATTTGTAGGCATTTATAGCTGCCTCTCTTACATGGCATATTTTATGTGTTTAATTGCACATGAATGTGTGTGTGATGGTGTAAAATATTTTGTTGTCCCAATACAGTCTGTTAAATCAATCCCCAATCCTTGCTAAAATCCCACATATTCATTTTCTTTTCTGGAAGTGATCATCTCAAACATGCTTTCGACACTCCTGATCAGTTCTGTTTGTTTACATTGCTTGGAGGCACAGTTGAGGAGGCGCTCTGAGAAACTCAGTCATCCATTTTTCTCATACATTAAGTCGCACTGACATCTAAGCAAAGGTAGGCCATAGCCATAAATCACAGAGCACAATAACAGGCACATTTTGGGCCGGTCCATCATTGGCTGTGTTTTGTTTTCTCATTGCATCTTGGCAAATTGCTGTTATTAATGGGAGAAAGCATAGTTTGCAGCCCTCATTAGATGTTGTTCCAACAGCGCCTCTGATGGATTAAGACAAGCCGGAGGCCTTGTCTGCCTCCACAACCAGCTAATATGAGCCAATTAAATGCCATGCACTCTTTGGCCACTCCACACTTGCCTATGTGCTCTTACAGGGGTCTGCTAGTATTCTTCTTCATTGGCAAACAGTTTTTAGTTTCAACCGGTAATTTCAAGGATTTTCTGGATGTTCTTTTTGTAGAACAATGGGTTTAACCTCACGTTCAGTGATAATAAATTATCTACCCTTAAAGCAGTTAGTTTCTCAAAGGGTGCTGAACATTTTTCTTTGATCAAGTGTGTTTTAAATGTCCGTTCACATTTCTTCAGTCTCTCCTCTCACTAATTGGAACTATTTGCAACACAAGCTCTGTTGGTTCTAGCCACCATGTGACAGTCACTGCTGTGGTTTGGGAGTGTTAGATTTCAGGCCTAGCGGTGTGTCAGATTCATGCAGATAAAGCTTATGGATAGGTGGCTGCGAGCACCGTTAGCAATATATCTGAGACTTCCTTTTGAGGCAGTGCCAAATATCGCTGAAAGGTTCAATATTGTGCAGCACAAAAAAGCAGAAACAGACAAAAAAAAATCGCATGTGAAAAACAGTCTCCCTACCTTTGAATGTAAACACAGCTAAAGTGAGGATGTTCATAATGGATGGCACAACTTCTAATATATATATGTATATACACACCGGTAGTCACCTGATAGATGGATCAAGTGATGTGACATTCATGTAAGGTTAAAAATTTTCAAAGCAGTGAAATAACTCTGGATCAATAACTGTTTAATACAGCAAAACATTGCATTATTAAATACGTTTGACTTATATGAGGTCTCATGTATTAAAATATTCAAAATATAATTTAAATAAATGAACTGAATAAATGGTATCGACTGTATAGTAGTAACTCTATGCAGTCACAACCATGTAGTGGATTAAATACTGGGATTTATGGGTATGGGAATTAATCCGTGCACAGTTTCAGTAACTATTCAAAATGTCATCCGATATTTTGAATGCTGACTTTAAAAAAAATACAAAAATAAAATATCATCAGCATTAATATTCAGCTCCAAATGAATTATAATTGAATGCCCGGCCTCTTTTAGATGGATATCTAAATATCCAGATAGCATGCCGTCTCCTTAATAGTAAAACTCCACCCCTATGTAGCACTGAAAAATCTAACCAGGAAAGGGAAGGAGGCCATACTATGTCTTATATAGGTGAAGCAGGCTGTAAATTGACAATCACTACCCAGTCATCAAACCAAATTCAAATCAAATTCAAATTTTATTTGTTACATACACAGTCATACACAGTACGAAATGCAGTGAAATGCTTAGACAACTGCTCGTGACCTAAAGAAAAAGAGAAAAGGCTAAGAATAAGATAGGAAATAAATATGAAAATTAAAAAGGGTAAATTTAACTAGGAAGGAATAAAATAAAATAAATATAAAAATTAAATTAAAAATGAGATAACTGTACAACACAAATTAGAATGAAGGGTAAATTTAACTGGGAAAGAATAAGATAAAATATATAAATTAAAGTTGAAAATAAAATAACTGTACAACAAAATACACAATACACAGTATAGAAATATATAAGGATGTATGAAGAAATATAAATATATATATACACAATAACAGCAGCTGTACAAGTATTAACTGGAAATGAGGAATATAATGTCCAGTGTTGTGCAATCCACATTATTTAATGTTAATGCTTTTACCAACACATTCAAGGCCACATTCCAATTTATCATATATAAAATGTGAACATATACACAGGTGATCACATACCTGATGGGTAAGAGAAATGTTGGTATGAAGGTTTTTTTTATGAAGAAAATCAGCATAGAACTTATGCTCTCCTAGATTTTTTTCCTCCAATTTTTTCAAAAATACATCTTTTATCGCCATGCTGAAGGAATAAAATAGCTATACATGTACTTTAACTGCCTACTTAGATTTAGAAAAGAAAAAACATGGTTTGCTTTAAATACCACATTATATGATACCCACAGCGTTAAAATGAACATCTTGTGGGTATCTCTGAGATGCTATTGGCTTTCACTGAACAGCAGTGTTTGACACTGTGGGAATGAAAATAGACTCATGTTCTCATTCCCACAGTAACATGAGTCTGATTGTGAGAACAGACTCATAATTGGTAAGTTAGGTTAGAGTGAGGCATATGTTTTGCTTCAATAAAAGCAATAGCAGTGGAAACTGAAATATAGTGGAATCATAAAAGCACGAAAAACTGCAGAGAAATTGTGCTGTAGATTTTATATTAAGTGTTTCTTTGTATGGACAACGGCTGATTGGAGACTTGTATGCCCACTCAGAGCAGATATGGTTTTGCAGACAGCTGTCTAAACAATCACAAAATTGAAGTGTTTTGTGAATTTATCTCATGGGTGGTTAAGAAAAAAACTAAAACAAAAAAACTTGCCATTGTGGGTTTGTATTCTCAAAGTGAATTAGCAATCTAGAGTTTTCGCTCTGTGAATTTCCCTCATAGTCTGCGTTTTAACTACAGCATCAATCACAACAAGGGATGTAGCTTTGCTGGAACACTTTCAAGTGAGAATGGGTAAATAAAATGTGTTTAACTGATGAAGTCATTTAATTGCATGGGAACTGTGCCTTCGTGTCTTGGTGTGTTCAGACTGAAACTGCTCCAGTTTCTCATAGGGATTATATGAAATGTGAACTTCTCCGGTACGAGTGCATAACCCATGTAATGTGCTCTTTTAAAATTTTTTCATCCCTCTCCATATGCTTTGCAGCATTTTTATGTCCGTGGCTATGCTACCTTTTTTTTCCTGTGCCACATAGTCAGTGAATTGTTCACAATTAATCCCTGCAACCACAAAAGAGAACCACCATTTACCACTTGCAACTAAATATGTCCATTACTGAAGGCAAGACACACACTTGTCTCCTGTCGAATGACTAACACTACATTCCACAGAATTATTATTGTTATTTTTTATTTTTTTGAATATGCATTTACGCCACCTCACTGAAAAACTCACACAGAGACATTTACAAGGCTAGCCTGCTCCTCTTGTGGGTTCATAGTAAGTGGTGAGGATTTTCCGTAAGAGCATCAGCTCTGTGTTAATGACATGCAGTCCCAGAAAAGGTTTATCCATTCAATTTGACTCTGGAGAGAAGGTCTCTTCAGCCTGCTGATTAAATTAAGATTCCTTAATAAGCATATCTAGGTGCACTGACATGCGAGACAGCTGAGTCTGCCAGTGACGATACATCTTACATTTCTTTAATGTACTATACATATGTCAGTTTTATGTACTTTTACCTATTACCTATTACATATTTATAGGAATTTATGTTTTCCTATGTTCGAGATAGTGTTTTAGGGCAATTATGCTTTTTGGAGAAGTAGTGAGATGCAGTGTAGTTTTATCAAAGGAATACTCGAAAGATTATCACGTTGTCATCTAAACTGTGGCAAACAAGCTGAGGTGAATCATGGTGAACAAGATAGCAACTACAGTCACATGAAACAAACATACAAAGAAAACAGGACTCTATGTAGTCTTGTGAAAAACTAAGGACACCGCATGTTTGAATATCCTGTAGCACATCTAGCAGAAATAACTTGAAATAATTGTTTTCTGTGTGACCTTATCAGTCTCATCTCACTCTGCTTGAATTTTGATTCACTCTTCTTTACTCCTCTTCAGTCTATTCAAGTTTGTGGGTATTTGTTTATGCACAGCTCTCTTAAAGACTTACCACAGGCTTTCAATTGGCACCTGGCTGCTACTTTCCGTCTTAACTCCTGTGAAAGCAGTAAGGTTGTTCTTTCTTTTTTGCATGACTCTATATCGGAGGAGAACACGAGTATGCCACCAAGAACCAAGGATTTCTAGTAAAGTTTTGCACAGAATTACTGAAACACATGGCTCACCTATAATGTCCCCGTGTTCATTTATGTCATCTAAATCAAGACATAAAATAAAGACTCAAAGTCTCATAAACCCGTACTTTTATTCACAGTAAGAGAAACTATATCAAATTGAGAAAGCGTACCATTTTAAGAATAAAATATCAGTTCATGTTGATTTTGACAGTAGAACTCACAAATGTTGGAACACAACACAGACTAGGAAGGTAATTGGTACTAAAAAGAAATATTTTAAAGCTAATTGGTTTAACTGGCAAATGGTCAGTAACATGATTGGAGAACAAAAAGGGATTCAGGGAGGCAGGGTTTCTTAAAGATGGACAAGGTTAATCAGTCTGCGAAAACGGCAGCTGCAAACCATTTCAGAATAATGTTGCTCATTGTGAAATTGTAAAAATTGTGAAGAAATATCTAATCAAGTACAGTACATAATATCAAAAGTATGCAAGAATCTGGAGCAATCTCCATCCTCAAGGCTCAAGGCCAAAAATCAGTGATCTCTGGGCCCAACATCACATTAAAATCAGTCATGATTCTGTGATGGAAACCACTGCAAGGGCTCAGGAATACTTCCAGAAATTACTGCCTGTGAATGCAGTTCACTGTGCCATTCACAAATGCAGGTTAAAGCTCTATTATGCAGAGAAAAACAACATCCAGAAATGCCGCTGTCTTCTCTGGGACATAGCCCATTTAAAATGGACTGAGGCAAAGTGATAAGCTGTTCTGTGGTCAGAAAAATCAAAAAATTTAAATGCTGTTTTTAAAAAATGTACACCGGGTTCTCCAGACTAAAAAGGAAAGGGACCATCTGGCTTGTTATCACTTGTTCTGAAAAGTAGCTAAAAGTTTTAGAGCAACATATGCTACCATGTATGATGTCTTATTCTGGGAAGGCCTCTCGGGAAGGGAACGGTAAACTGTGTATTGCATCTATTACAATGGCAGGATTTCATAGTAGTTGAGTTTTTGAACTGGCCTAAAAAAAACCTCCGCAGTCCAGAATTTTTGCAAATTGAAAACATTTGGTTCATCATGAAATTAAAAAAAAGTCTGACAGTGTACTATAGAAAATGAAATACTCCTCTGTGTGTGTTGTAGTCAGAGCTTCTCTGTAGGGCTGGGCTATATCATACTGTTCACGGTAATGGACTATGTGCACGTTAGCATATGCTACTTCCGGTGCGGAAACTCCTGTGGGGACGTTTGTTTCCGGTATCCTATTCGCGCCCTGTTTACGGTCCAAAACAAGTTAAGCAAATAAATAAATAAAGCGGCGATTCACATTTCTATAGATGTCTCGGGCATTTACCCAATATATCTGTAAATGATGTTCATCGACTTGTCGATATTTTCCCCCCACGCCTCAGGGGAAAAGAGAAAATGGATTCAAACGTTATATTTCTCAGCTGTCCGTCGTTTATCGCGGGTGTTATGTTCTAAAAATAACCAGCAATATGTGAAATCAAGTAGCCAATTTTATTTTTTGACGGTGCAAAACGTTTCGTGTACATCGTGGACATACAGCACTGCACTTCAGAGTCACACCGCTAGCGATAGATGCAGCGATTCTGTACTGTACAGGAGAGACGGAGGAGATCGTCTGCAGCGATCAGGACGCAGGACGTAAATAAGCATGCAAACTTGCACTAAAAATCTGCGAAACAGCGAGGTGAAAGGTGAACCGCGTTATAGCGAGGGACCGCTGTAATTTTGAAGGTAAGTCACAACATACCCTTCGTAAATACTAATGTATAGAAACCGTTACCAGCAATCATTAATTTTTTGTGTGGCTTTTTTTCACGGTTTGTTAACATGCTGTGTAGGTGTGTACTTGACTAGCTGATATCGACATAACGGGGAAAACACCTGGTTTGACTATTGTTCACCTGTAGTTTGAATGCTGAACATTTGCCTGTTTAAATCATAAGACCAGTCACTATACAGAGATGTGCTTCTGAATGTGGACGATGTGTCTTCTGCTGCAGTTCTGCTTGTGTTTAGTGATGTAAACAACCGATCGATCTAAACTCTTTAAACGTCAAAATTGATCATTAGATTTTTATGACACAACAGTGGTGAGTGTTCCCACCTTCTGCTCTTTGTAACTTAACGCGATCGTTCCGTTTTCGAGTTTTGGACATCAATTTTGGAGTATATCTTCGCAGTAGCGATTGACCGCAAAGTAAAGCTACCGGAAATGTACAACCCCACATCCGGTCTCAAACCAGGAAGTTAGCATTTTCTCGTGCACAGGGTCCATACCGGTGTAATTTTGGGCAACGATAGGAAAATGAAATATCGCGATAGAATATGGGTAAAACGCGCGTGCGCAGTGCCTATGTTTACATACGCACAGAAGAGCGAAAGTGGATCGTTGAAGAAAACAGATGAACCAGAATTTGGTTTGTAAAAATGCTGCAACTTCAGTGGTGTGGAACTGGTTTAGCTTTCGTCCGTCAGATACATAACAAAGCACTATTTTTTCTAGAGCATGCTAGCGGGCCGTCGTTATTACCGTGTTGTTTGGAAAACATGGCACACTTAAAATCAATCCTTTGATTTTTCTGTAAATCGACAGTGCCCCTAATAATCCCGTGTGCCTTATGTATGAATTCTGGTTTGTTTACTGACCTCGAAACGATTTTATGTCATACACGGCGCTCGAAAATATGTCAAATGTTTTAGTATGACTTTGCTAAGTACGAAGCCGCACCGCTTGATGCAAGGGCGTAGATTTGGCATGGACGGAAGGGACGTGTCCCCACCAATAATTTGATCTCTTCGAGTAAAGAAAAACCAAACCGATAGAAATACAAAAAAAAAGCGATCTGTCACCGTCTCGTTCACCCAGCGGTGCAGAAAGAGTTAAATTACGTTCTCTACTGGAGTCCTATATCATGTGACAAATATGGCCAATGTGATTGGCTGAGCCTTTCAGGGAGCTCTGTTAAGTTTTAGCAGCGGCAAGCCTGCGCTGCGAGGAGGAGAGGAGGATGGCAGCAAAAAGATCCTGGATATAAGAAAGTATTTTTCAAAGAAACCTGTAAGTCATTTAAAGTTAAGTTCACTCATAAAATCTGTCCATCATAATAACGTTACAGGCTATGCAACGCAATACATGCCAACCCTCCCGTTTTTTCTCGGACAATCCCGAATTTCAGTGCCCCTCTTATTACTCTTTCTGGGTTGTAAAATAAACTTTTAAAAAATTTTCAGGCGAGAATGTAGCTGTGCAAACTTCAAATATCTGAACCTGGAAGAACAGCAAACTCCCGGCACATCGTTTTAGGCTTTGGCCCACATCAGTCTAAAATTGTATGTAACCATGAATAACGTGTTGCCATGTCCACCAGGAGAGACTGGACAGTATAGATGTAAAACAAATATGCCAGCAGTTTATCTCAGTTAATGAGAGGAGAAGGCATGTGTTTGGCTGCTTCACATAGTGGACATTGAGTTGTTGTGTGGGACACCAGTAGTCCATGTCTGTTGCTGTAACAGTAGTTCATGTTTAGAGTAAAACATCCCAGCTCACTGACTTGATCGGGGCAATAGTGCCTAAAATGTTGCATAATTTTGCTAAGAGATCTGTTACTTTGTGGTAATCTTAGATGAGTAGTTTTATGGACAAAAACCACCAGGTCATTCAGTGTTCCCTTAGTGCTAATGTATAAGAGATGTTGGTGTAGTATAACTGAAGTAATGTTGTTAAGTCCTTAAAGTCATGTTCTTTTATTGTCATGACTGTATTTAAAGCTATTTTTATTTTTGTATGATATCTGATTTATATGGAATATGGCTGAAGTAAACTAAAGTATAAAATACTTAGTCAGTCATTTGTTTAATAATAACTTAACATTATATAATTCACATATAAAACTATGAATTGTCATTTTAAATGGTTTAAAAGCATGTAGAATAGCATATGTAGGCAAGTATATTTCTCCTTTTTTTTTTTATCACGAAGCAAAGACGAAAAGGAAAAAAAAAGAAACAGGGCAGATTCGGTGGTTGAATCATCCGTCCCCACCAATGCAAAAACCAAATCTACGCCCTTGGCTTGATGGATTGTCGGAGCATTACGGCTATCGTAGGCAGGAGCCTCGCGGAGTGATATGTACTGCGCTTCAACATAATATTACCGTATTGTGTGTGTATAACCTCTTTTTAAGTTTTGTGGATATTATACATGGTTATGCTGAGGATATGTCGGCCAATTTCCACTGGAAATGCCTTTTGGTTAAACTGTCAGCAAGGAATTTGCACTGTTACATTTTTATATAACTTTAATGCACATAAAAAACAGCTGCTTGTTTACGTGAAAATATATTGATGGGGTTTTTTGCACTAATAAAGTTGTGGACTTGTAAAGTATTTTGTCTAGTGTCAATTATATCGTCAGTTATATCGTTATTGCAAATTTTCAAATGTATATCGTGGTAAATGTTTTTGGTCATATCGCCCTGCTCTACTTCTCTGTTCAGTATCTTGCTCTTCTGGTATTTACAAAAATTTGCAAAAAATAGTTAAAATAGCAGGGAGATGGTAGAGTCCGTACTAGAGTCAGAGCACCCAAAAAATCAAAATATTAAAAAGGAAATTTATTTTTTTTAATTTATATATACTTGTTTAATTTCAGCTCAGTGTCAACTGCTCTTCCTTGTTTTCTTCATTGTGTATAAACCAGAGGAGAGCAGCAGAAAAGACTCTCATCACAATGGTGGGCCTAAAATCAGTTGGCTTATTGTATTGTGTTATGGCCATTCAGTGTATGATATTTTATAATGCTAGTGTGGGCTAATGGTTGTGATGGTTGTGGCAGGAGATTTCTTTTTTCTTTTCTTTGGCTGTAGTGTCCCTAAGCTTTCTGGCAGATGATATACCAAAAGCAAGTGGAGGCATGGCTGACATGTCTATTTGTTTTGGTTTTAGTTTGATATGCTTTATGGTCTAATGCAATGTCTGGTGGTTGTGAATTTCTCTTATATTTGTGAATGTCATTTACCTTACCACCTTTAACATCCTCGGAGAAACAATCATCATTTTATAAATCAGTTCTAAATATCTAAATTTCCATTGTGGCAGAACCAGATTAAGGGAGGAGGTGGCCATCTGTCGTGACCGGTTGAGGTGATATGACAAAATTACATTCTTTGCGCAAGACCGTGAGCATATTTATGTGCAGTCCTTAAAAATGAAATGGATTTCTGAGATACACTCACAAGTGAGTGAGATGGATATTGAAAAAACATTCTGCCTCTGATCACTATTTTCCCCAGCACGGAAGCACAAAAACTGCTTTTTCATCCCATAATTAGGTACCTACGGTGGACTCTTCACGCTACACGTCTCTGCAGTTGTCCATTTCTTACACTGATCACCTGGGGAATTCTGTAAAACACTAATGTCCTTAATATTCTGTTAGTTATGTCAGTGTGTCAATATTATATAGAAATATTGGCCATTAAGTGCCATTTTATTCTGTTTTATATTTTCACTTTCATATCCATCTGTTTTCTGAGATATAATTCCCTCATTAAATACTGAATGTGCTGACGCTGGTGATATGTTTAGCAGAGGGTAGCTTGTCTGTCATTGGAAATGAGCCTACTAACTGCTTCATTTTGCCTTAGCCAGATGTAAAGAGATTGTTGCTAATGCATAAACTAAATAATATATCTTTTAGGATTGTATATAGCTATAATAAATTCTTTTTGATTTAATTAACTCTTTCAGTACAAATATCCTTTCCTTCAGTCTTTAGTCTCCCACCCCCCGACAGTTTTTGGATGTATTTATTTTTTCTCAGGTCTTCTCATTATCACCAGGTAATTGCCTTTGTATCACTCCATTTTTATTTGGGCGATATAATCTCACGTATGCTGATGTGCTGTTCTGTTATCACCCCGTGTGTGTGTATCTGAGTGTTGAATTGTGAAACTGCAGCTCTGTGTGATATTTTTTTTTGTGTGTGTAAAGGGCTGATGATCAGGCACAATAAAGCATCCATCTCTGAAGAGTTTGACCTTGTATTTGGCAGTTACTTTTTCTTATATTTTTCTCGTTTTGTGTTTGTTGTTTTTCTGTGTGTACGTAGTGTTTTTTTGTTGTGTGTTGTTAACTTTTTATCACAGCAGCTTTCATTTAATCTTCAATTACAATAAATTTAGGCAGCTTGAGGTTGCATACTGCATGGAACAAATTAGATAGTATATTTTGTGATTTTGAAGTGTAAGAAAAAAACTTTATTGTATACGGATTATCAGAAAAAATCAGAAGCAATAGCAGCATTGCCCATTAAACATATTTTCAACATGTTTTGCCTGACATTTTCCATCATGTTCTTTACTAACTATTCATTGTCATGATGCTGGTGAAATGGCTTTGCATCTATTAGAGGTTGAAGGAGGATGTGTATTCAAGGGCAAACAACTTTAAAAAATAACTGGTGAAAAGCTTAAAACACATTGCACAACCAAATGTGCTGGATAAATCCAATGAAAATAATAATGCAAGAATCAAATAGACAACTTCTTGGCAAACCTGCAGTATGGTAAGTAAGTTAAAAGAAGTTGCACTGTAGCTCATTTGTTTGATTTAATCTATAAACCTGTGACTTATGTAACTATCAATGAAGGGATGCATGGTAACATGTTCTTTTCTCTGTATAGGATAAAACATAACTTTTCCCCCCAGAGTGAATCTATTAATTCTACACTACTGAGTTCTTTTCTAAAGAAGAAGAAAAGAACCACTAGATTATATACTGTTTCAGAAAAGGTGTAGTTATCATATGTTACTGTACTAAAAGTTTTTGTTTCCATTCTCTTTTTTCAGGATATTTGACAGTTTCCATAGAGCCCCTGCCTCCTGTTGTTGTTGGTGAGACTGTTACTCTCAAGTGTAACTTCAAAACTGATGGAAGGCTGCGTGAGATTGTTTGGTATAGGGTGAGTAAACCTTTCTACAGTTTCAAAGCCATTAAGCACGAGTTGCTTTCTGGAGCATTCGTTTGTGTTATTTCTAGCCATTTGTCATTTCAAGGAGGTCAATGCCAATAGTCATATCACAGGTTTATGGCTGTGTTAGAACAACCATGTGCTGTCAAACCGCAGTTGTTAGAAAACAAGCTATGATTTGAGCCAGCTGTATGGGAGGCATCACTGGATGTTGCTCAGAATTTGATTTCTCAATCTGGTGGTCATCACCATCATTTCTTAATAGTTCACAGCTGGTGACTCAACAGTTATTAAAATCCCAGTTGGTGTGATACACTGCCTAAGTGCTGCTTATAATTAGGTAGCTGTTGAAGGAGAAAAAAACAAAAAGCCCTTGTATGTCCACTATAATGGTTTATATGTTTTAAAGTTCTGTATTGAAGTAAAGCAAATCTGCAAAATGTTACAGTTGAAAAAGACAAAATTTGTCTCACTTCAAGTGAGTCACTGATAAGCACTTAAAATGGAAAGCAGTAGCAGCTGCCGCCATCACATTCTTGCCCGACCATTTTTCTTTAAGCCAAAACCTCTCCAGTAATTCTTGAGAGCTATACAGATTTGCTTTGTGAAAGTGTCCGACTTTTTACATTAATGAGTTTTCTGGTGATCGGATTTTGTATAATGCAGTACAGGCAAATTGCAGACCCTGAAATCTTATCATTCTAGCTTGAGGGTCTTCATTAAAATGCATTATTGCTCTGCATTGTGTCTTTATGGTTTCTTTTATGCACTTTAATGACTGATCTGTTTTCAAAACAAATGCAGGGTGATGCCGTTATTATTGTATGAGCACGACTCCCTTCACTTTATTTAAAATAGCTCTTGCTTTAAGGAGGATTCTATTGAATTTACAGTTAAAGGTTAGGCCACTCACCATAAGCTGCAAATAAACAGCATTTCTAAGAGACAGCGTTGTATGTACTAGTAGAAAAATGATGGATTCTTGTAAGCTCAACGTCTGAAAATTGAAGATGTCAACACTAAAGTTGTTGTACTGACTATAGGAAAATATATATACAGTGGGGCAAAAAAGTATTTAGTCAGCCACCGATTGTGCAAGTTCCCCCACTTAAAATGATGACAGAGGTCAGTAATTTGCACCAGAGGTACACTTCAACTGTGAGAGACAGAATGTGAAAACAAAATCCATGAAATCACATGGTAGGATTTGTAAAGAATTTATTCGTAAATCAGGGTGGAAAATAAGTATTTGGTCACCTCAAACAAGGAAAATCCCTGGCTCTCACAGACCTGTAACGTCTTCTGTAAGAAGCTTTTCTGTCCCCCACTCGTTACCTGTATGAATGACACCTGTTTGACCTCATCATCTGTATAAAAGACACCTGTCCACAGCCTCAACCAGTCAGACTCCAAACTCCGCCATGGCCAAGACCAAAGAGCTTTCGAAGGACACCAGGAAAAGAATTGTAGACCTGCACCAGACTGGGAAGAGTGAATCTACAATAGGCAAGCAGCTTGGTGTGAAAAAATCAACTGTGGGAGCAATCATCAGAAAATGGAAGACATACAAGACCACTGATAATCTCCCTCGATCTGGGGCTCCACGCAAGATCTCATCCCGTGGGGTCAAAATGATCATGAGAACGGTGAGCAAAGATCCCAGAACCACACGGGGGGACCTGGTGAATGACCTGCAGAGAGCTGGGACCAAAGTAACAAAGGTCACCATCAGTAACACACTACAACGGCAGGGAATCAAATCCCGCAGTGCCAGACGTGTTCCGCTGCTGAAGCCAGTGCCTGTCCAGGCCCGTCTGAAGTTTGCCAGAGAGCACATGGATGATACAGCAGAGGATTGGGAGAATGTCATGTGGTCAGATGAAACCAAAGTAGAACTTTTTGGTATAAACTCAACTCGTCGTGTTTGGAGGAAGAAGAATACTGAGTTGCATCCCAAGAACACCATACCTACTGTGAAGCATGGGGGTGGAAACATCATGCTATGGGGCTGTTTTTCTGCCAAGGGGACAGGACGACTGATCCGTGTTAAGGACAGAATGAATGGGGCCAAGTATCGTGAGATTTTGAGCCAAAACCTCCTTCCATCAGTGAGAACTTTGAAGATGAAACGAGGCTGGGTCTTCCAACATGACAATGATCCAAAACACACCGCCCGGGCAACAAAGGAGTGGCTCCGTAAGAAGCATTTGAAAGTCCTGGAGTGGCCTAGCCAGTCTCCAGACCTCAACCCCATAGAAAATCTGTGGCGGGAGTTGAAAGTCCGTGTTGCTCGGCGACAGCCCCAAAACATCACTGCTCTTGAGAAGATCTGCATGGAGGAATGGGCCAAAATACCAGCTACTGTGTGTGCAAACCTGGTAAAGACCTATAGTAAACGTTTGACCTCTGTTATTGCCAACAAAGGTTATGTTACAAAGTATTGAGTTGTATTTTTGTTATTGACCAAATACTTATTTTCCACCCTGATTTACGAATAAATTCTTTACAAATCCTACCATGTGAATTCATGGATTTTTTTTTCACATTCTGTCTCTCACAGTTGAAGTGTACCTCTGGTGCAAATTACTGACCTCTGTCATCATTTTAAGTGGGGGAACTTGCACAATCGGTGGCTGACTAAATACTTTTTTGCCCCACTGTATATATATAGCATTTCTTAAGCTTAAGCAATATTTAACTAAATGTCAATATAGTTTGCCCAACTGGGTGCAGCCTTAAGATGTGCCATGGACTCACCCTCCTGTAGGCCCACCAGCTGCAAGAAGCACCATAGGGGCCAGGTGCAATGTGTGTCAGGCAGTAGTCAGGGGTGTAGCCCCTGGCGGTCCCATTCCCTGGTATAGAGGTTTGCAATTCTGACACGTCACCTCTCTGCTCAGGAAGGAGCCTGAGGTAGTAATTCAGGTTGAGCGATACAGGCTATTTAGTTTGACTCACCCTAAACTTGGTTTCTGGAACCAGTCCAGAGAGACCTGTTGGACTCTGATCCAGTCTGGAATTGCCCTTGGTAAAAGGCAACGCAAAGGGGTGGGCACTCTTGTATCCCCTGGGCTTGTGGTGAACAAAAGGGTTGCTTTTCTACACCATCAGGTTGGGGAACAAGTCCTGACTGTTTGCACATATGCACCAAATGATAGTTCAGAGTACCGAGCTTTCTTTGGATCAGTGAGTGGGGTGCTTGAAGGTGCTCCATCCGGTGACTCCCTCGTCCTACTGTAAGACTTCAGTGGTCACATGGGCAATGACAATGAGACCTCCAGGGGTGTGATTGGGAGGAACATCCTGCCTGATCTGAACCTGAGTGACGTTTTGTTATTGGACTTCTGTGTAAACCACAGATTGTCCATAATGAACACCATGTTCAAACAAAAGGATGCCCACGTAGCACCAGGTCACTCTCGTTTGGAGGTTGATGATCAATTTTGCAATGGTATCATTGTATCTGCGGTCGTATATTCTGGCCACTTGGGTAAAGAGAGGAGCGGAGCCTTCAACTCACCTGGTGGTGAGTTGGATGTGGTCTTTCCAGGATCCTCCACCTAAACGTATAGTGAGAGTACACTGGGAACGTCAGGCACAGGCAAGATCTTGAACTACCCACACCTTCAAAACTTTGGAAGAATTCCAAGGGAGCCTGGGGACACTGAGTCCAAGTGGGCCGTGTTCTGCACCTCCATTGCAGAGGAAGCTATAAGGAGCTGTGGCCACAACGTGGCTGGTGCCTGTTGTGCTGGTAATCTCTGAACCAGATGGTGGACAGTGTCAAGCTGAAGAAGGAGTCCTATCAGGCTTGGTTTGCCTGTGGTATTTCGGAGCCAGCTGATGGAACGAGTTTAGGTGGTAGCTGAAGTAACAACTCGGGTGTGGGAGAATTTTGGGTAGGCCATGAAAAAAGACGTTCAGATTGTCTCAAAGCAATTCTGGCAAACACTCAGGAGGGGAAAGTGGTGCTCATTGGAGGTAGAGTGCTACTGACTTAAACTGAGTATATAGTTGAAGTTTGGAAGGAACACTTCGAGAACCTATTAATCCCACTGACAAGGGGATTGGAAGGAGAGTCCAGGGACAAGGAGGATGACTCGTCCATCACTGAGGGCAAGGTCACTGAGGTAGTTGAACAGCTCCTTGGTGGCCAGGCCCTAGGGTGGACAAGGCTCACCCTGAGTTCCTAAAGGCTCTGGATGTTGTAGGGCTGTCTTGGTTGACACACCTCTGCAACATTGTGTGGACATCTGGGGTAGTGCCTGGGGTGGTGGTTCCCTTTTTTAATAGGGGGGGCCGAAGGTGTGCTCCAACTACAGGGTATCACACTCCTCACCCTTCCTGGGTGTGCCAGGGTGCCGGAATTGAGAGTTCTTCCGTTAGACGAAACCTCAGTTTTCGTCTTGGTCATGGAACACTGAGCTCTTTATCCTCTCAAGGATAATTGAGGATGCGTGGGAGTTTGCCCAAACAGTCTATATGTGTTTTGTGGCATTCAACTGCATCCCCCTATGGGGGTGCTTCGGCAGTATAGGGTGTCTGGCCAGTTGCTACGAGCCATATGGTCCCTGTACGAGTGTTGCAGGAGCTTTGTCCACGTTGCTGGCAGTAAGTCAGACACGTTCCAGGTGGGTGTTGGACTGTTGCCAGGACTGCCCTTTGTCACAAATTTTGTTCAGAATTTTTATGGAAAGAAACATTTTACTTTGGTGGCCTCAGAATCTAATTTCGTCTTTCGTAGATAATGTGGTTCTGTTGGCTTCATTAGGCAGTGACCTCCAGCACACACTAGTGCAGTTCACATCTAAGTGGGAAGTTGGAGGAATGAGACGTAACCTCCCTTCGGGTGAGGTGTGCCTTGAGAGGAGAAGGAGAAGGAGGCCCCGGTGCAGACCCAGGACACACTGGAGAGACCCAGGACACATTCAGCTGGCGGCTGGGGAGAGGGAAGTGTAGGCTCCTCTGCTTAGGCTGCTGCTCCCACAGGACAGCCCCAAATAAGAGGAAGAAAATAAATGGACAGATGGCTGTCAGGATAGTTGAACCTATAATGCATAATTTTTATGGATTTTTTTCCCCTTAAATTATGTCTATCCTCCTATCTGTACAAATCTGGACAGAACTGATAAAATGTCCTTCAAATAAAATATTTAAGTGAGCAACTATAATATTAATTATGTGGCATAGGAGATACATTTTCCACACAGTGTGTAATGGAAAGGTTAAAAATCCCCCTAAATGATACAGTCAGTACTCTGGGTCCACATTTACTATTGTTTATCTGTCAAATAAACTGGTATTAAAAACGCGAGCCCAAAAATGTATCCAAAAACCCCACTCTGTTACTGGGGTATGCAGTCTCTGTTGGGTCATTCTGAGTGTATTTGAAGAGTCTGTAATGTACAGTACAACATTGTAGTGATATTCACCTTGGTTTCACCCCCCCCCCCCCCCCCCCCCCCAACCTAAGCTGCAACACTATTCATTAATGAGCAAGCAGCAGTTTATTGCTTAGGCAGGAAGTGTGCCTTTTGAGCAGCTTCTGCTTTCTCACTTTTATTATTGTGGAATAAGACAGTATCTCTGGGCTCATCTGAGCAAATGCTGACCTTTCAAGGTAGGACAAAGAGATTTATGGCACTTTACACATTCACCTTGCTATCATAGATCACCTTCATTGCTGTGACAATTTAATTTAATCAAGCAGAATTTGGGGAGCATTGCTTACATTCTTTCAGATTTCTGCTGTGTCTATTGATAGCTGTACTTTAAATAACCACTGAAAGAAAAGAGCTGCCCATATTAAGTGTTCTCATGGGGAAACCAAAGAGGTTGTAACAGAAATCAACCTCAGCTCTCCGGAGGCCACTGCTCAGCACAACCGTTGATAAATTATAAATCAATCACCCACTTGGCTGCCAAAGTTTCTTTAATCTCTGCCTTTTATTTGACTAAATACTGTTGACTTCCCATTTTACCTCCTGTTCAAATGAAACTGGGGTTGATACTCACCTTGGGAATACTCGTAATCAAAGCTCAGCCAATCACAGGGAGTCCTGAATAAGCTGAATATTTCACTGATGTTCATTTGTGATGCTAAGTGGCTCCACAGTGAGGTTTGTTTACACTTTTCCCTAACAAGTGAAAGCTCACCGTTTTGATCATGGGAGGAAACACAAATCCCTTGGGGTTCGTGTCAAGAAGAGCGTCTGTTGTAAAAGTAAATGAAATATGTGGAGCTACCTTCTGTGATGACCCTTTGTGAAGAGGGAACAGCTGAAGGTAGCTTATTTTTATTTATGATATTAGGTCACATCATATTCTGTTTGAGGATTTTTTTTCAGCATAACGCCTCCACGCTACAGTCAGAATTAGCATGCCTTATTAGCATGCCTGTGTTAAAGATGAACCTCATTATTTTTCGAGGACCTTTCAAGGCACGCTAACTCAAATTCTCAACCGTATATACAGCAAGGTAAAATAAATGTATTTTATATGAATTCCTATGTGTTTCTTTTATATAAAAATATTTTGTATTTGTTTTATCCCCTAATAATGAAGTTTATTCACATGACATCAAATCATTTAAGTTTGAGAAAAATTCAACAAGAAAGCAAAACTCTTAAACTTAAGAAAGTCTTCTGCAAGTATCTCGGGCCCTGTCTTGATTTCATGAACAGGGATCTTTTAATGGAAGAGCTTCTTAAAATAACCAACACATTGCCACCCCCCCTAATATAAATTACCTTCTCTGTTTAAATATGCATTTATCTGCTTCTGCATCAGTGATACTGTTTATTCACATTTATTCATATGTTATTGTTTTTTCAATTATTATATCTATTAAGCTGACTTCTGGTCTCAGACTATGTCTCAGGACAGGGGTTTAAGTGGTTTTACTTAATTAGGCTGGTTGGTGTTATACTTCCCCTTAATCATACCAGTTTTTCAGTGAATATATTATCACTATTGTTAGTGGTGCCTAATAGTTCTAAAAACTCCATATTCCCCACATTGAGGTAATTTCCCTAGAGTCTGCTGAGTCTACCTGATTATGCATGTTGCGTAGATTTTCCGATGAACCATTAAAAACATGCAGATGGGTAGACATGAAAAAATTAGATGTTGAAAAAAGATTTCAGGCACAAAAACAACTTCAATCATCAAAAAAAGGCTAAATAAAACATTTTCACCCCCGCTTCCTTTTATGCCTCCCATTCGTATCTTTAATAATGATAGTTTATGGATAGAATCCCTTATAATACTCTCATTTTAGTTTGCTCAAGATGACAGACACAAACAGGGTGCTGAATGCAAGAGAGCGAAACCAGTCTTCAGTAATGGATGTGCTATAGCCCTGCAGCTAATGCTTCAAGAGCAAATAAATGAGAGCCTCTCAAGTGTGTACGATAATGCACTACAGGCCACATGAATGTTTTTAGTGAGTAGTGAATGCTGGCAGGCCACAGATTAAAAACTGAGGATATGTAATACCATCAAGCTGTCTTTTCTGCTTTAACAGCATACGTAATAGTAATGATGGGTGGGCCCTCTTTGGAGCGCTGACACAATTCTGCGAGTTCATCTAATGCTGCAGTTGCTTTAATTTATGTCATTTTAATGAATACATATGGGACATATGGGACATCTCCCAATGGGTACCATACTAGTGGTTGTGTAACAAGTTGTGCCTGCCTGTTGAATTCCCCCTCTTTACTTGTCACCTGTCTCTATCCTTCTGTCCACTCACCCCTCATTCTACCCATTACACAAGCCTCCCCTCTCCTTGGCATAGTTCTTCTGGGATCTTCTCTCTCACCATCACAAGTATCTTCCCTAAAATGCTTCCCTAATCCCTATTAATGCCTCCTACTGACCTGTCAGCTTGCTGAACTGCTACTCTAATTTCTATCATTAGCTGTGTCCATCTAGTGGAATATTTTGATTCAAGATCATTAGTGTATGCAAAGAGATTTCATTTTATTCATGTTAAAAATGTATACATTATTCTATTCTTTTTTTGACAACAAACTACACAAAAAACTAGAATCTAATCTCCAAATGTTGAGCTGATTATTTTGCCAAATGTAACTTGTGTTTTTTTAAGTCTGGAGGTCAGAAATAAATGCATTTATTTAGATTTCACAAACTCCAGCAAAGTTTAGCTTTTTATGAAACTTGTGGATGCCATTCAAATATTCCTGTAGACTTTATTAACTTTTTTCTTTAAAAGAAAAAGCTGAAACTTTATACTTGCAGTACTTTGGCTTTTATTATTTTATTGTGCAGAGGAAATTTCTAAACATAAAGGCAGAATTTCACAGAAACATGGTATACATGTTTTCAGATTGTTAGCAAGCAATCATCAAATTGTCCATAAATGTGCAACGTTACAACAAAAATATGAAACGCGATTTCAAGTATAATTAGCTTGTAACACTGGTTTTCTGTAAACTGTTGATTAGCTTAATAACCATTTTTTGAACACTGTGTGTCATGAGCCATGGTGTAACCAAAGGCAGCTGCACAGGAGGTAGTTTGAGCCCAGTCGACATAACTATCTGCATAACTAAGTCTCAATTCTATGTTGGTAAATGGTAAATGGACTGGTTCTTATATAGCGCTTTTCTACTCATCTGAGCACTCAAAGCGCTTTACACAACTTGTGCATTCACCCATTCACACCCATTCGCACAAGCACATCTGTGCTTTATAGCTAACATTCACACACATTCATACTCCGATGGATGCATCGGAGAGCAATTTGGGGTTAGTATCTTGCCCAAGGATATTTGGCATGCAGACTAGGCAAAGCCAGGAATCGAACCACCAACCTTCCGATCAGTAGATGACCTGCTCTACCACCTGAGCTACAGTCACCCCAGTGTTGCAACTTTATTTATTTTTTGTTATGAAATTAATTTTACCTGCAAATATTTATTCAATATTTTTACACTCCTTTGATCAAAACTGGCTGCCTTTTCTAAAAGGTTTTTGGAGGCGACTTTTGTTGTGATTTGGCGCTATATAAATAAAATAGAATTGAATTGAATTGAAAATTGAATGGCAGGGGGCATGCTGAGAAGTATATTACTCATACTCGCTGATCTTGCTCTCTGTCATTTCTGGAAAATGTGCGCATACCTGTTGAGTCAACTGTGCAACAATTTGTTTCTTGGCAAGTGTGCTGTACAAGAGTTTGTCAGCACAGCAACAATAAACATTATGTTTAGCAAGCTAGAGGAAGAAGAAAGGAAAGAAAAGTGGTGCTCAAAGTAGGAGCGAGGGGCAAGAGCAGGATGACGAAACCACCAGGATTTTGGACTTGGCGTAAGGGTCCAAAAACATATGACAGATATGACAATATTCAGTTCTAGAGAGAAAGTTTTGAAAAAGTTTCCATCTGTATCTTGTAATTTAATTGAAGTTACTTTGGAAGTGGAAAAATATATGAGGGTGGATTTCCTTTTATTTAGTGTGTGTGTTTTATTATTTGTGTTGGAGCCCTAGCAGATCACGAAAGGACAATAACCAAAGGCATTCGTAAATTTCAATCATCAGCTAACGACCACTGAATGCTTGTCAAATTTTAATTAAGCCATCTGCCACCACAGATTTTATTCAGACCATCTCAAGTCAGTTGGTTTTTTTTTTGCTACAGCACACTACATCATTGGCATATTGTATGCACATACATAAGGATACAACTGATATCCAAAATGAAAATTGTTGTTAACTACTGCAGCTGTTTCAATTTGTTTGAATGCTTAAAATCAACTCTTGTAGACCAGATCATCATTTCAAAAACATAAGAAAACGTATGACTTTTGTGTAGAACACATAAACAAATCTGTAAGTTCTTTCCAGCCAAAAAAGCATTGTTATGATATACCTGGAAGCTTTTTTACTCAACTTATGACTCAGATGTAACTGTAAATAGAATACAATAAAAATCCCTTATTGATCCTGATTGGGGAAATTCATGCATTCCAGCAGCAAATGGAGCATAAAGATTCAAAATGAGCAAGATATTTAACCAAAAACTGTACAAGAGAAGTGAATAGCTACGATTGTGTTTTTAAAGTGCTATATAAATAAATGATGATGATGATGATGATTGTGTCAACCATTTGTTTGGGGACTGAAGTGAGTTGTTTAGGATATTCTGATCCTTTTTTGTTGATAAGTGGTCCTGTTAGCCGGCATTAGTAAAACTGTCTTTGAAGTGGATCTAACACTGGTGGACTGCCACAGTGAATAAACACTTATATGATGTCAGAGTGTAATAAACCTGAGGGTATGTTTAATTTTTAGGACACTCAATGCTAAACTTAGCTAGCATAATATTAGCCTATATCCATATTATAAGCATCACATGTGTAATCTTCTGATAATATTAGGAATAAATAAATGGGTTTATGCACATTTTTATGTGTTAGAGCCTGATGCTTGAGGTGACAGGGTGACATTTTATTAAGATGCCATTCAAGCTGTCTCTTTCCTTTGTGTTCTCACTTCTTTGATGAAGAGGACCCTTCTCAAATGGGATAACATAGGTGTGATCCTTAATATCTTGAGTCTGAAGGTGTAGACACAAATTAAAATGTTGTGCAATGCAAAATTAGATATGCGGCCGGTCTTTAGCCATGTACATAAAATGTAATTAGGCGAAATCCAGTTGCTTAGAATTATCTGAGCAACTAGATTCAAGATGGTGGGGTTACATATTTTAATCAATTAATGAATTAATTAGTTTATGAGAAAGCAAAGCAGTAGTTTAAAGTTGAGGTTAGTAGCTCAGGATTAAGAGAAAAGGTTTTGCCATGTCTCATGCTTATATTCCATGTAGAGTCTTTTGTTTGTCAAGCAAAGGACTGTCTGAAATCATTTCTGCGTTGCTATGAACCATTTTATTTGACTGAAATATATTCATATTCTAGAGTACTTAATAGAATACATAACAATGACACTATTTTGTTAGATAGGACGTTTTGTTGCTATGGTTGCATCAAGTGGTTTCCTTCATTTTTAAAAAAGACTATAAAACACGACTTTTTAAAAAATATTCCCCATTCTACAAATGTGTGCTCATTTTTTAAAAGATGATTTCATTTTTATTTTTTATTGAGAAAGTCATTTATATATACCTACTTAGATTTCCATCTTGACATGCTGTCATTATCTTAACAGCACAGAAATGTACAAGTCTACAGTAGTGTTGCCAGCTGTGTTTGGACATAGGCCAGCTGCCTTTCCTTAGTTGCTTAGAGGGGAACATGATGTTTATATTTAGCAATATAGAATTAGATCTGCAGAAATAAAAGTACTGACCAGGCTACAACTATACAATCTCACTTGCAGCAAGAAATGTGTTCACAATTAATAGCAGAGCACTTCCTGCGCTGACTCTGAGCACTTTATTCTAATACCTCCAACTCCCACACTGCTTCTCTTAGTCTTTTCAAGATTTACTCGTGGCCAGCATTTGACAAATCCCATTAAAGCTGCTGACAGTTTTAAAGCACAATACAATAGCAATGCAAATGACTTATCTCTTGTCATAGCCAGGCAAGAAATATAGGTAGCACATTACCTGAGGGCAGTGTGTCAGTTGGTTTACTGTTGGATGTATTTAACCAGATACTTGACTAAAAAAAAGAGTGTTTTTCTAGCCAATAATCCTCTTTCTTGACTGAGAAGAGACACAGGAGGCATCATATGTTAAAACTGAGTTTAAAACCTTCAAGACAGGGTTGCCTGGGCAACTGGAATCTCTGAGTTCAGAAGAGAGCTCACAGAGTGCATACACACAGCACACTCCTGTGGGGTTATTGGGTGCCTGACTTCCAACTGTTTAATCCCCAAGTGTAATTGTGTAGGTTCAAAAACTTCCCTTTTTACTCATCCATTGACGTGTATGATTGTGTGTGTGCTATCTGTATGCCTTTTTGTTAATCTCTCTGTTCATCTGCCTTTCTATCTAAGGTAGAATTTATGAAAATAATTGTAAAAAATTGGTAGTGCAGACAAAAGTTTCTTGAAGAAAATACACCAGTGTTTCCTTCAGTAATATATTCTTTTTAGAGATACTGTTCCAGTTTTGGAGCAGTTATTTTTGACTAAAACACAAAATAAAGCAAAACAAAACACAACGAAGGAAAAAAAAAAATACTTAATCCAAATCCATGCAGTTGAGCCATAATATGTTTATAATATGTCTTTCATGTATTCCACCACAGCACTGAACATATGCTGTATTTTATAATTCATACTTAGCCATGAAAAGTAAGAAGGGAAAAGCACATCTACTTGCATTTTTACTACAATATTGAATAGATGTCCCTTTATCTGCCACTACAAAGCTGAAGCTATCGTGAACCTCAGCTGTGATCTTTATTAGCGTTAATTTGTTTAGGGGGTTAAGGGCAGTGCAGTCACCATCTTTGGCATTGGGGAAATGGCCTATATCTATCCAGGGTACTTTGAGTGGCTGGTATCTTGACTATACGCGATACTTTTCTACATAGATTTTAACAGTCTTTTCATCTTTGTATTTAGCCATGCTCCGCGGAACTGAGAAATTCATAAATCTTTGCATGCATTACAAGCTTCATCAACAAAGTAGTACAGATCTCTATCAAAACCTCTGGCCATGGTGCTGCTCTAAGGTTTGTGCCAAAGGGCTTTCCTGGCTTCTGTCCATGGTGCTGATTTGGCTCTAGCCTGGAGAGCAAATAACATTGCTTCCATCATCCACTAAATCTCCCTACAGGATAATTCTGCACCTGGGAGAATTAACCTACTTGTTAAACAATAGCAAACCATCTATTTGTCTGATACTGTTTGTAGCCAATATTCAGGTTACTCTGCATCACTTTTGATGGTTATCTTTAAGTCTACCTGTTACATCTGTGCACATAGTATTGTTAGATAGAAGAGATTTATTATTAGTGGCTTTTATGTTAATGGGGCTTATGCCCAAAGTGTTATTTAGTCAGTTATCCCTACCCAGCAGTATTTCATTGTTTTACTTTGTAAACTGCTTGAGTGTATAATACCATTAAAATGACTGACTGAGCATTACCCTGCCTTCATCTTGCTTATGTGCTTGGGTTCAACCTTTGTCTATCAGAAAGAAGAATTTTACATTTGCTTAGACACTAAAATATAATATTTTTATGTTGTTGAAAAATCAATTTGTGTTTCAAATAGGTCCACTAGAGCCATATGCAGTCTAATAATAAATTTTGCAATCAGTAGTCCAAGTAATTACTTGATACCACATTTACACGCAGTTTAACATTTTCCAAGATGCACATTAGGGCTATTACGTTCCTGATATGTTTATTGTCTTTTCTAATTCTGTATCTTCAGCTCAATGCAGTTGTACCAAGATTAGATGTTAAATGTGAGTTTTTTCAGATACATTATTATTACCAGTATAGTTGAATTTGAACTTTTCGATGTATACTGTTTTGGATGAGCCAAAGTTTAAGGTTTAAGGTTTCTACAGCAGAGTATCTGACTTATGTTAAAGGACATCAGTTGCATTTTACTTTAAAGATGGTTACACATGCTCCACTGTTGAAAAAAAAAAGATGCACCTCTTTAAACGGTGGTACAAACCTCTGTCATCGTTATTAGCCTGCTGCTCCATGCCGAATGTGGTGCCCCCCAGGGGAATGGGAGATAAGGTGATATGGATCACTGCACAGCAACCTTCCCTTTGAGGATGTCACTAGGGCAAATAAGCAGCCTGTTATACACAGAATGATAATTACACACTTCATGTCAGCAAACTACAGGATGAGTCTCTTTTGTTATCCACAAATGCTAATAGCAACAATAGAGACTGATCATTCTTGTGCCTGTCAGAGAGCCTGTGCTGCTAGTGACAGAGACGACAATAGGAAATTTTGATTCAGCAATGCAATGGAAGCATAATACCTCCTCGCTGTTACCATGTCCCAGAGCTCCCCAGGTATCTATAAAAAGCATACTTTGCATCTAATTAATCAGAGAATTCAACAACTGTTTGTATACAAAAAAGACCTTGTGAGGTCATTAATTTTACTGAGGTATTTTCTCCACGTGACAGTAGAATTAATGACATCCTGCTGTTACATTATAGAGTTTCATTTGAGATATATATTATACAGTGTGTCACGGGCAAATCTATACTATTTGCTTTGGTCTGATGTTGGTTGGAAAACAGTATTAACTGTTATAGCAGTGTGCATGATGCTGTAAAATAATAAATATCTTTTTAAAGAAACAACATAATGGTTGATGAGACATTTCAGATGGTTTTCTTATTATATTTTAATAACAATAGTCATGAATGGTAAGATTTGAATTTAAACTGCAAAACCATGGCTTCTGCTTTGGCATTTTTTTAAGGCTTGTTGGAGCTCTTCAGATTTTCAACATGCCTTGAAAACTCATAATCTCCCAACCAGAATCATACCAGATTTTAGAAATCCACTTTTTTTTTTTGCTATCAAAGAAGTGTCAAACAAGAAAGTGATTACTTAGTGATTAGGAGTGGATCAGAGCCCAGAGCCTCTTTGCGACATTTGCTTTAGAGGAGGAAGTCATTTTCATGCCAGTGGAATTTTAGCATTGGTCTCTACTTTGCTGCAGCACAACTCACTGTGAGGTCCCCTGGGGGCATGAAAGGAGTAAAACAATTTAGTGTGTGATTTATTTATTTATTTGCTTACTTGTTTATTTGGGTACGATGTATTTCCAATAGAGGGAAAACAGCCAAAGACAAACAAAAAAATAATAATAATCCTGCACTTCCTCCAGTGTTGTCTGGGTAGCCAGTGCCTGACTACTCTTTGTACTTTATCCAAAAATATTATTGAAAACACAGTGCTTAGTCATACTTCTAACACTACCTGACATTTTCCTTAATTACTAGAACTATGAACAGTCACTTTAGTTATATTCAAAATATAATGCCTTACTATTATAAATCCTTATAAGAGCACCACATGTGCTTTATTCCATGTAAGCCTGAACAAATGCACTTAGTCAAGACATATTGTGAGATCAACCAACACATTTGTGGAATCAAAAAATGCCTTTAAAAATGACTATTCTTTAGATAATAACATAAAAACTGTATTTTATCTGCTGGTTAACTGAATTCTAAATATAGTAAAAATATTTTTTAAAGAAGTTTCTCTGTGGTACTGAAAAATATCTGTTATTTGAGAAGCAAAATTAATGTACAAATGTAGTTGATACAGTTTTATCCCACCAACAACTATTGCGCTGGAGGTTATGTAGTGAAAATGTAAATTAACAAAAAGATATGAATGGCCCTATTTTAAATTTTAGTATCAGTCTTAGTGTATTATTCTTTTATCTTATGTATCAGAGACAATCTGTCCATGTTAATCAGACTAAAATTAATAATCATTAAAATGTGTTATCAGCTGTGTAATGTCACTATTTATTGGTGCTTTTTTTCAGTTCAGGTTGATCAGGTTGCTATTCCATCACTTCAGCAGGAATTGAGTACCTGGCACAAAAACGGTACTAATTGATCTATTATCCTATATATACATATATATTCTTTGTTAACCTACTATCAACATAAAGTAAAGACCACTGTATGTGGCTACTTAAATTGTGGACTTTGATCTTTCTTCAAATAAATAAAATTGATCAGTTTTATGCCATTTATAAACATTTTATACATTTTCTTTCTGTATTAGCTTGTACTTCATTTTCCAAAGAGAACAATTCAGTTATGATGTGAACTGCAGCAGGCTCTGTTTTACTGTGTTTCCTCAAAATAATCAGGTCATTTTCTAGATCATAGTTTTTTGTTGATCCCTTTAAAAAAAGACACCAACCTCATTTAAAAAGGGGCACAAGGGCACACTGTTCTTTAAAACAATCATTTTCTGGTAACCGTATTCTCTTTAGCAATCAATAGTAATCTTTTAACAACGTGTACTGTTACTGAGGAATACAGCAGTACTACAAACCAGTAGTAGTTGTTCTAATAATTTAGAACTCACTGGGGACTTTTGTCGGCTTTAATTTTCTCCTTTTTCAACAGGGTTCTGGAAATATTGCTCAGAGATTTTGGTCCTTTTTGAGATCATAGCATCGCAGATTTGCTGAAGATTTCTTGTGGGCATGCCCATGATGCAAGTCTCCCATGCCAACACATTCCCAAATTTCTCTATTGAAATGAGATGTGGTGACTGTGAAGATCAATTTGAATACAGTAAACTCCTTTTCATGGTTAAACCAGTCTGTGATTATTTGAGCTTTGTGACTTGATTGCATTAACCTGCAACCATCGGAAAATAGGTACACTACAGTCATAAAGGGATGAACACCATCAGCAACAGTCCTCGGGTAGGCTGTAATATTTAAAAAATGCTCAGATGGTACTAAGGGAGTGTGCAAAGTGTGCAAAGAAAGTATACCATTACATACCATTATGCCACCAGCACCCTGAACTGTTGATACAAAGCAGAATGGATCCATTTAAAGTTGTTTACACTGCATTCTGACCCTATCATCCAAACTTTACAGCAGAAATCAAGACTACTCAGACAAGGCAACATTTTTCCAATTTTCTATTGTGCAATTTTGGTGAACTGAGTGAATTATAGCCCCAGTTTCCTGTTTTTAGCTGAAAGGAGTGACACTCAGTGCTTCTGTAACCTATCTGCTACAAAGTCTAACATGTAATGTATTCAGAGGCGCTATTATAGTTTGTAGTTTGTAATGAGTGGTTATTTGAGTTACTGTTGCATTCCTATCAGGTCACAGCAGCCTTAGTGTTCTCCTTTGACCTCTGGCAATAAGGCCTTTTTGCTTACTTGCTACCTTCTCTTTTTTCTGACCCTAGACATATGTACCTAACAAATTGGTCATTAAGTAATTAAGTATAAGTATATGCATATTTGTTAATTTACCAGGGGGCGAGTGTGTGTGAATGCGAGAGTGAATTAAAAGTGGCATTGTAAAGCGCTTTGGGTGCCTTGAAAAGCGCTATATAAATCCAATCCATTATTATTATTATTATTATTATTATTATTATTATTATTATTACCAGAAAGTATGACTTCAGATTCACACACCTGATGGAACATCTGGCAGTGGTTCAGTAGATTACTCAGCAGATTATTTTTGGTAAACGTTGGTTAAGACTGACCCTCACTGAAATATTTTATTTACCATAAAGCTTTTAAACCTTACTTTTTGTATCCTGGACAATTTTTCCCACTAAAAGAACTTTCCCATGATCTCTACTCAGAGAGATCATGGGAAAATTTCAAAGATGTATTCTAGGAAAACAAAAGCCCTTTTTATCCTGTACAACTGTTGGTGAAAACATAAAAACATTTTTGATCCTTTTGTTTCATAATGTGCCTTGAACTGTTTGGCTAGTAATCCGAGTCTAAAGGATTTCCAAAAAAGCCACAAACAAGAAGACAATGGAGAAAGACACAAGAGGATAGGGTAAGCATAGGGAAGCTAAATGGAACATGTAGTTAATTGAGCCTGATGTTATTGTGATGACAGCTGAAAGATCTGGGAAAAGTGGAGTGGAAGAGCACGTCCTTAAAAACACAGGTGAGTGGAGGAGATGAATAGCAGATGTCTGTGTGTCAATGAGCTCTGCAACACATGTTGAACACCATGCCTCCAGAGTCCCCAGCAGGGTGGTAACCTGTGAGACGCATGCATACAGAGCAAAAAGAGAATGAGAGAGAGCACGGGAGAAAAGAGCATAAGCCCTATCAGAACATGTGGGTACATCACATATTATTTTGCATGGCCTTCAGTGTTTACTTTCCAAATGATCCAAATGATTCTTTGATCACTTTTGAGGTTTTTATATTTGTGTTGTTTTTTTTAACCAATCCTTTCATCCTTTACACATTTTCCAGGATTATTCCTTTGCTTCTATTCTTTTGGGACGTTTCTCATGATGAGCGGAGTGAGGTGCCCTTTGCACTGAGAAAATATAGCATTTCGAGAATAGTGCAATTTACTGCGTGGGAGATAATGTTGTGTGATTGTCTTCCTGCTGAACACTCATGCAGATTCTTTTCACTGGATATTATGCATTACTGAAGAGATATGGTGGACAATTTGAAAATGTACAAAAAAAAGAAATAGTTTGCATTTATTTAAAGGAAAATGAAGACAGTTAAAATGTTGTGGAAAAACATGTAATGTCAATACGATTTATTTTTTCTGGTTCAGAGGTTTGTTGCAATTGCAACAAAAAAGAATTCTATGTAAATAAAAGCTCAAAGAAGATGCACCTAAAGATTTCCTCATTTTATTTAACGTCTTTTAAAAATTTTAAATGCTCCAACCTTATATTTCTGAACTTCAGTCATGTCAAGTGGAGAGGTCAAGAGGTTTCCCCACTCTTCACAAAAATGTTTTTTTTTTTTTAATCAGGGAATAATAATAATAATAATAATAATAATAATAATAATAATAATAATAATAATAAGATAGATAATACATTAATAATAATTCCACTATAATCATTCTTCCTCTAATATAATATAAGAGAACCTGTATCTTATTTAGATGATGATTGTATAACATACTATTAGATCCAGACTTGATGTTTTCCTATATCAAAATGCAACTGAAATTGAAATTAAAATTCACATTTGTCCTTCCTGACACAGTGGCAAATGTGTTTTTCACAGCCTCTGTTTAGATTGCAGTGTATCAACCAACAGTTGCTATTTAACTCACCTAAAACATTAGTTGTTAAATGTTTGTGAAAATGGCAGATACACTGTTTATCCATATTTCTGTGTATTTGTTTCAACTGCAGTTGGTAGTGGAAGGCTAGAGTTCTTTTATTTGATGTAACACTAAAAATGTTCCATTAATGCAAACTTCAATTTCAGTGCCAAAAGCATGCTGTTTCCAGAATTTAAATCGAACTCTATGAATAATACCACACACTACATAGCAGTGTGTAAATGATAGGCCTGAATGACCCAATCACCAATCAGAGCTTTAATGTGGGCTGGGTTCACTCATAACCAGCCCAGAACTGCAGCCAAGGAAAAACAATTAGAGAAACGCCTCTCTTCCTCTGTGGGTTTAATGCTAGTGGAGAGAGATAGGTTTTGTAATAGATTTTTGTCCGTGTAAAATGAGATGCTGACCTCTAGGTCCAAGACATTCAAAGACATCCCAACAGTGATACAGCACACTCCCACTGGGGCTAAAGGATATTCATGCAGGACATCATTCTCGCACTTGGTGTGAGTCACACCAGCCATTCTCAAGGCAGTTATCATCAGGGAGCCTCAGAGGGTGTTCAGAGAGTGGAGATTGTGTCTGTGTAATCAAATCCTTTTTTTAATGTCATGAGACCTTAGCAATTGACTCTTGGTTTTTCAGTTTAGTTTTAGCTTTTGAATTTGTTTTAATCAATTCTTTATCATGAATGAAGTTAACTTTTTGTTGTTGTTTAGTAATGATGAAGGACTTTTGTGCATAGTTTTTTTTTATTATCTACAAGGACTTTTTTATTTAACATTGTCTTCAGTTTTCTGTCATAATGTCTCAGATTAAGCAGAACGATCATTTATTACATTTCGATCTCTAATAATTTTGATTATTATTTGTCTGTGCTG
The DNA here is from genome assembly GCF_056152115.1 of Neolamprologus brichardi. Lineage (NCBI taxonomy): Eukaryota > Metazoa > Chordata > Actinopteri > Cichliformes > Cichlidae > Neolamprologus > Neolamprologus brichardi. Next base: position 25,612,560 of record NC_142108.1, read on the forward strand.
GCTGTTAGTCATTTAAAGTAAAGATGTAGTTTTATACACAGTTCAGTTTGGTGTTTTTTCTCCTTCTGTTATAATAGGCAGCAGAATTATTAGTTTCTAGATGTTGAAGTCCAGCGAATAATTTCTTGGTCATATATCTATTTATTTTTATTTTATGAGATTATATATTCAAATAATTTACATATCATGCTACATTTCGTGTCAGCAGTAATCTGATTATTGGCCTTTTCAGTAAGGATGTAAATATTAAAGAGATTTTGTTACATTACATGGATTGTTGGGGAAAAAAGTCATATTTACATCCAACACATTTATGTCATTCTCTTTAACAAACTATAACTCATTTAGCAAAGCTGTCCACATATGTGGTTTGAGTTCTAAGTCTTCTCTCTATCTTTAGCTATCATTAACCTCTGGTTCTCTTCCACAATTTGTCTTTTTTTTCTTTTCTACCTCCTTTCTTCCTGTTAAAAGGGAGTTTTTACTTCCCACTCTTACCAATTGCTTGCTCAGTGGGGGTTGTCTGATAGTTGGGGTTTTCTCTGTATTATGGAATGGTCTTTACCTTACAATATAAAGTTCCCTGGGAGAACTGTCTAAATTTGATGCTACAGTATACATAATAAAATTGAATTTTAACTGAACATTATCAGCAAGTCATATAAATCTTTGCTATAAAATACAGCAATTATCAATTAAGATATAATGACCTTAAAGTTAGAAACTAACAGAGAAGCAAAAAAAAAAAAAAAGTTGAATTCAGAAATGTGTATATTATGCATTAGACCACCACTTTGATGTAGTAATGTGAACTTGACACTGGAGCATTGTAAACTTCTATAATACATGGAGATGTATTTGTCAACAGCATTCTTGGTGCTTTATCAACTGAGGAACGCTCAGGTAACTTGCCAGGCTCGGTCGTCACCCTCTTTCATACACTTTGTGCTCCACTACCCACTAATTTACAAATTTACACTTTGTTTAATCCCCTTTATCCTGATGTTATCCAACCATTTAGAATCAAAATCCAACAGAGATATCTGTGTAATTTATGTTTTCAAGCTCTACCATGCTGATACAGCACAAGTGTGGTTGCTTCTGATCGATTAACCACAGAGACAGAGTGTTTGGTCAGTTGTCCCATTATACAAAATGAAGTATTGACAAATGTACCCACATATTCTGCTTTTAAAAGCCCCCTTTGCCATAGATTGTAACACTGTAAGTAAAGCGATGCCCGGCGTATTTGGATAAATTGACATATAGATAGAGTTAAATATACATTTTTTTTCTTTTTGGCGTTTTAAACCTTGCAATGTTAATAGGGCAAGCAGACCTGGGAAAACCTGCACTGTTTTGCAGCAAAAAGAGATCAAAGCATGACATAGCATCAAACAGGATAGAAGCAATCTGATGGGACTCATTTAGTTGTGATATTTGGGGATGTCTGATGCTGTCTGACACTGAGACACTGGAATCCTTTGGGTCCTATAGGTAACAAGGGGGGAAGCACTGAAACAAACCGTTTCTCCGGTGCTCAATTGGATTTGAAGTCGGATCAACACTTTGAGCTTTTCTTTGGATTCCTCGAGCTCTTTTAAGCAGTTTTTGTGGTATCACTGCCATCAGGGAGTGCCACTGCACCAGCATCAAAGTAACTTTGATGACAAGGTTTTTCCAGCATTGTAACTACATGATTATTTCATCTGGCTACTTACCCTTTAAGGGACAATTACATGTAAAGATATCCATATTTGTTCCAAAAGTGTATACTTTGATATTTAAGGTTAAAAAATGCATTTAAGAGAACGATGACAGTTGTTAGTAATTAGTATGGGTCACGCTCCATACAGTGAAACTATATTTTGACATGTTGTAGTTAAGATAAAAGTTTTTTGCTTTGATTTTTAACTCACAGATTTATGGAAGTTTTTCTTTTCATATTTTTTTTCCAACACCTGTGTAGTTGCAGTAATAAGGCCAAGCCCTTTAGATTACTACCACAAGAAAGAAGCTGTTTTTCCCATATCAAGTATAATTAACATAATTTGATATTGAACACCACAGAGTAAAGTTTGCATTTCAGAAAACACCACAACAACATCTCTTGAGTCTTCCTGACATTAAAGACTGCTAGGCAGAGTTTACTAATTTACCAAAGCAATCAAATGTAAACCATTAAATGCCAGTATATCTTCTGAGCATTGCTTTCTTTATTTTCACAAGAACATTTGCCAGTTGCGTTTTATCATGTTAATGGCCTTGTCAGAGTCATGATTATGTGTATAAAAGAGAAAGGCTCTTATGTGAAATTATAACAAAAAACAAACAAACAAAAAACAAAACAAAGACAACATTACAGTGCATGTTACATTTGTAACTAAGATAATGAATTGTGTGTGCAAGCACAAACGATCCTGCATTTTTCTTTTACATTCTCCATTTTGGGCATTGTGCCATTGTCACAGATAATCCTTAGCTTTCATATTGTATTTTATTTTAAATTTTGGCAGTATCGGCTTTGAAATATGCTGAAAGTCCAAAAGCTCCCTTTCATCTATGGTCTTCCTCATAATTATTGAGAAAGGTGTGATACTGGGCTGCATTTGGAGGCTTGCCTCTCAGCTGGGATTTTATATGGTTGAGGTAAACCTTTTTATTCACAAGCTAATGATTGATATATTCTGAACCAAGCAGCATTATGCAAAATTAAACCCTTCATTTGCCTTTTTATCAAAATCACTCCATGTATATTTTATTTGTATTTTGTTTTAGCATAACCCTAATTTGTTATCAAAAAAGCTTACATAAGATAATCCCTGCTGACATAGTCACAGCAGACTGAACACTGTCAGAAGTACAAAGAGCAGAGAAATCATAGCCAAAATTGCCTGGCAGCAACAACATTTTACTGACCATGTGTGTCTATGTTAGCGGGGGCTCTGTTGCTGTCATGACTTTTGTGGTTGTGCTTCTTAAAACATATGTCCAGTCCTATCATATTATCTGTTAACTTTTGGTCCATGCTTTTTGATGTAAAGTAAGACATACTAAGCATGGCACATCTGATCAGCTGTCAGATTTATGTTACTAAGTATATTCTTATGCTGTAATCTCACTGAGATAATCTAGGCCAGGGGTGTCCATCTCCAGGCCTCAAGGGCCGGTGTCCTGCAGGTTTTAGATTTGTCCTTGATCCAACACAGCTGATTTAATTGGCTAAATTACCTCCTCAACATGGCTTGAAGTTCTCCACTGGCCTGTTAATGAACTAATCATTTGCTTCAGGTGTGTTGACCCAGGGTGAGATCTAAAACCTGCAGGACACCGGCCCTTCAAGCCTGGAGTTTGACACCCCTGATCTAGGCATACTGTGAAGTATGAATCAAAGACTAAGTCTAGGAACATACACTCTGCTGCCAAACTTCAAGTGGCCTTCAGATCAGCTGAACAACAGTGTTTAACAAAGTCACCTTACTATCACCTCAAGAATATTTCAAGGATAAAAGATCTGATGTCTCAGCAGGACCTGGAAAAACTAGTCCATGCATTCATCTTTAGTAGGCTTGATTACTGTAACAGCATCTTTACAGGTCTACCTAAAAAATCAGTCAGACAACTACAGCTGCTTCAGAACTCTGCTGCTCGAGTCCTCACTAAGACCAAAAAAGTGGACCACATCAGTTCAGTTCTGAGGTCTTTACATTGGCTGCCTGTCTGTCAGAAGATAGACTTTAAAATTCTGATGCTGGTCTATAAAGCTCTGAATGGTTTAGGACCTCCTGACCCCGTATGAACCTTCCAGATCTCTCAGGTCATCTGGATCCATTTTTTTATCAGTTCTCAGAGTCAGAACCAGACATGGAGAAGCTGCATTCAGCTTTTATGCTCCATATATCTGGAACAAACTCCCAGAAAGCCTCAGATCAGCTGAAACACTCAGTTTATTTAAATCCAGGTTGAAGACTCACCTGTTCTCAGCTGCATTTGAATAAAACACTAAATCCACACTGTTTTACATTTAAGCTTAAATTTAAAAACTCTTTTTTTCCATTTTAAATCATGCTTTTTATTTGTTTCTGTTTTTAATGTCTCTGTAAAGCACTTTGAATCACCTTGCTGTTGAATTGTGCTATATAAATAAACTTGCCTTGCCTTGCCTTGCCTTGCCTTGCCTTAAAGAGCTTTATGGAATGCTGTAAAGTATACCACCACTGGACTCTATAGCAGTGGACACGTTTGATGACAATTTTTTTCCGTCAGGCAATCTGATGCATGAGTCTGGGTTTGGTAGTTGCCAACAGTACTTATCTGAATGCTTTGTGCCAAGTGTAACGTTTGGTGGAGGGGGGATTATGGTATGGGATTGTTTGTTCAGGAATTCGACTCAGCCCCTCATTTCCAGTTTGCATACTAGTACACAAAGCAAGGTCAATAAAAACATGGATGAGCAACTTTGGTGTGGAAGAACTTGACAGGTCTGCACAGAGTCCTGACTTCAACCCAATAGAACACCTTTGAGATGAATTAAAGCGGAGTCTGCAGGGCAGGCCTTCTTGTTCAGTTTCAGTGTCTGACCTCACAAACGCACTACTAACCATGTGGAAAGCCTTCCAAGAAGAGTTTAAATTGTTATAGCGGCAAAAGGTGAGCTGACATCATATTAAACCCCATGGATTAAGAATGGGATGTCACTTGCTATAGTTTAGCTAGGTGTCTGTGAGAATAGCTTCCTAACAGTAGTCTCATTTAAAAGCTACATGTTCTAATCTTGCTTGATGCATCTCTGATGTAGACATCTTGACATGTAAATCATTCATAGAGCAGTAAATGTCTTAAAGATAAACTTCCATAGAGTCTTGACTCTGTAAGCCAGGCTCTAGATTACATTGTGTATGCTACTACAAGATAGATCATATACAAAGACTACAGATGGTTTACTACCGTGACCAAATGGGAAATGCAGTAGCTTTTTAAGCTGTATGTAGAATGAATGAGTTGTGCACTTTTTAAATTACCCTTGTGAAGTTTTTTTTTTCATTGATTGAATGACCGAAATTACAGTCATTTCATCCTCAATATCTTTATTGAGTAAAACAAATATGTGCGTGAATGTGTTCAAACATATAAAGTAAGTCTCAGCTCTTCTCACTTCAACCAAGTAAATACGTCATTTTGATTTAACATTATATAGTGACAACTTGATTCACATGCAGAGTGCCTTGCCATAGCAGTTCAGGTATTTAAGATGTCTTGTTGTTTACTGGTTCAATTACACCGTTCAAATGAGCACATAAAAGGAAGTGATACATAAAAACTAGTTCAAATTTATGACATTAGATAAATCTGTCCCAGGGTTTTTTTTCTATGCATCTTTTCAAAGCAGTTAAGCTATCACTGAGGCAAGCCATTTTCTCCCACTATCAGAAATATGCACTGAATGTGCAGTTAAAACAAATTCTCTGATAAAATGAGTTGAGAACAGTTACATAAAGATAAACCGGATTGTAAAGCAGCTGTGATGCCTTGATAAAGTGCACTCATGGCAGTTTGCAAACATCTCCGTCGGGACAATTTTTAAAAGATTAAGACATCTGATTGGATCCATCAATGTGGCTTAAACATTTTCCTCTATGACTCTCCTTTGAAACATTTGTCAACATGCCAGTTTCAACAATAAAGCCATTCGACATTAGATAAATAAATATAAAGCAACAAAAAATAGAATAAACTCATTTACAAGCTTAAAGTCATAGACTGACTAGAAAAAAAATAAAAAAACAACTTGGATATTATTAGAGATCATAAAGTCATACAAATGTAAAGATAAAGAGAAATCTAAATGTGAAAAAATGTGGGTTAGTTTGTGTCATTTTTTTGACACAAACTTCCATTCCTTCATGGTGCAAGGTTGAATCAACCTTAGCAAGCCACAGCTTCATGTTATTATAACAGTTATTATTAATTATTATACAGTTCTAGTTATATTAAATATTATTGAATTTACTGGAATAACTAATGAAATTATACTTGCAATGAGATATATTAATAACACATGTGAGTATACTAGCGATAGCTTTATTTCATGTAAATCTACCCTTAGAGAGGATCAGAGTTTTTTTTTTTTTAGCTCCTGACCATTATCCACTTTCCCAGCTATCTTTTTAAAATCTATTTTACCTAGAATAGCCTTAATATGCCTTTGTTGTTCCTCATTCAGTACTGCCAAGAGAACTGACCTTCTCTGCTCAATGAAAGTATATGACTGTAGGGACATTGACATGCAAATATCCCAAAACGCTTTCTTTAACTCATGTTTGCTCATCAAATCTAAACTTTTGCAAGGTTGTAAAAAGATTCACAATGACGGAAACACGTGGAAAGGGGGGAACCTTATTTTCTGTGCTTTAATTGTTAACCAGAACACCCAAAACATGTCTCCATCTGTTGTCAGATATCTCCTTTGTGAGAAAAAGGTATATCAGAATCAGAATCAGAGACTTTATTAATCCCAGAGGGAAACTGAATTGTCATAGCAGCAAAAACATCAAGCGCATATAAAATGAAGTGTAGAAACAAAGACATTGATAAATAAATTCTGTCAGCATTAATCTCGTTAATACAACGTTAACACTGTTCATGGACACAGTGTCAGATTTTGTGTGAATGTAGCCAAACCAAAGTGCATACCTGATCCTGTGCACTGTGTGCTGTAGCTCATTTACCTTGACACAGTCAGTGAACAAAGAAGCAAAGATGTAGAAAGCTCATGTCGCATAGTCACTTTTATGAAAAAATAAACACTGTTTTTTAAAATGTCTGCAGATATTTTTTTCTTTCAGTTGTTTTATTGGACATGCTTTGTCATTTAGTTCCTTAAAAAATCTTGTGACAAAAATTTCAGAGTAGGCTACTTTGTATAGAAAGGTAGCTATAAATCGAAATATTTCAAGTATGCTGCCTTATCTAGTCATTTTTTCATGTCATTTGTTTGCCAGTGTTGCTGAAAAAAGTATATGTAACATCACATGAAATAAACACTTTTCCTCCACATAAAAAAAACAAGTACCAAGGGGTATAAAAAGTACCCCCATCACACAATACTGACCTCCAGAAAAGAAACATACATCCAATGGATCTGAGAGACCTCAACTCCCAACCCTCTATGCTATGAGACAAATTCTTGTCTTTTCACAGCACCAGTCTGTGATGTCACTGCATTCTGAAATATTTTCCCAAGGCCTCCCAGTAAGGAAACGGTATCTTTTTTCATACTTGCATTTGACAACCCTTGCTTTCAGCAGACTTGAAGCAATGCGCACAACACAGGGAAACAAACTAATGAGGGGAGATTTGTGGAAAGGGGAGTGGGAAAGAAAGAAAGACAGATTCTTCTCTGCAGCACCCAGCTTCCTCTTTGTCTTGTTATTATTGCCTT